>NC_091367.1:3453904-3531404 GCF_038502225.1 Cherax quadricarinatus
CAGTCTCGGGCCCCTGACACTTATTGTATGGTCTCTTAACGTGTTAGTGACACCCCTGCTTTTCATTGGAGGGATGTTGCATCGTCAGCCAAGTCTTTTGCTTTCGTAGTGAGTAATTTTCGTGTGCAAGTTCGGTACTAGTCCCTCTAGGATTTTCCAGGTGTATATAATCATGTATCTCTCCCGCCTGCATTCCAGGGAATACAGGTTCAGGAACCTCAAGTGCTCTCAGTAATTGAGGTGTTTTATCTCCGTTATGCGCGCCGTGAAGGTTCTCTGTACATTTTCTAGGACAGCAATTTCACCTGCCTTGAAAGGTGCTGTTAGTGTGCAGCAATATTCCAGCCTAGATAGAGCAAGTGACCTGAAGAGTGTCATCATGGGCTTGGCATCCCTAGTTTTGAAGGTTCTCATTATCCATCCAGTCATTTTTCTAGCAGATGCGATTGATACAATGTTATGGTCCTTGAAGGTGAGATCCTCCGACATGATCACTCCCAGGTCTTTGACGTTGGTGTTTCGCTCTATTTTGTGGCCAGAATTTGTTTTGTTCTCTGATGAAGATTTAATTTCCTCGTGTTTACCATATCTGAGTAATTGAAATTTCTCATCGTTGAACTTCATATTGTTTTCTGCAGCCCACTGAAAGATTTGGTTGATGTCCGCCTGGAGCCTTGCAGTGTCTGCAATGGAAGACACTGTCATGCAGATTCGGGTGTCATCTGCAAAGGAAGACACGGTGCTGTGGCTGACATCCTTGTCTATGTCGGATATGAGGATGAGGAACAAGATGGGAGCGAGTACTGTGCCTTGTGGAACAGAGCTTTTCACCGTAGCTGCCTCGGACTTTACTCTGTTGACTACTACTCTCTGTGTTCTGTTAGTGAGGAAATTATAGATCCATCGACCAACTTTTCCTGTGTGGGTGTGCAGGGAGAGAGAGAATGGCAGAGGAAACGTCAGAGAATTAAAAACGAGGAAAGCAAGAGATCTGGAATATGTGAGAGTGCATGAGAGTACTTGGGAGTGCATGAGAGTACTTGGGAGTGCATGGGAGTAAGTGGGAGTGCATAGGAAAGACACAGCGGAAGATTTCAAACTCCACACCATGACTATCTGCTAAAAACAAAAACTATCTACTTCTATCTAGATTAAGGACTATCTATTAATTGCTGCCACTCAGCATATATAAAGGGAATTACCAATAGACCCTTGGCTGCCCTCAAAAGGAAGCTGGACACCAAGTCAGTACCCGATCAGCCGGGCTGTGGTTCGTATGTTGGACTACACATGGCCAGCAGCAACAGCCTGGTTGAACAGGCGCTGATCCACCGCGAGGCCTGGTCATGGACCGGGCCGCAGGGGCGTCAAACCCTGGAACACCCTTCAGGTATACACGGTTGAGGCAAGGAGATAGTCAACTAGAAGGTTGAAGGAAATGAATGGGATCGAGAGGGTGAGGAGGTGTGAGGGATGAGGTGGTGTGAGGGGGGAGTGAGGGGGGAGTGAGGAGAGGTGAGGGAAGAGGAGGCATAAGGGCGAGACAGAAAGGCAGAAAATGAAGAGGAGCATAAGAGGATTATAGACGAGGGGGACAGGAAAGGGTTTAGATAAATGGGATGGGGAATAAACGAGAGAAAGACTGGATAAGAGGAATGAAAGGGAGGGGAAGAGAGCAAGAGATGGGGAAGAAGGAAAGCACAGGAAGGGGAGAGGAAGAGAGGTACAAGAAAATATAGAATAAAGCGAGGAGCAGTGGAAAAGATAATGACTCCAGTCCTAAAATATACGGAATGGCAGCATAAAATCTTTAATAATACAAGAACTAAGAAAACAAAAGAGAAGCAGATATATACATCATGAAAAATCATAATACGGTGGATCCTCCATTTTCGTTAGGATCTGTTTTCATGATTTTCAGTTATTGCCGACTTTTTTTTGTCGAAATATAGTCTCTGTTTTTGTTGATTCTCTCAGGTTTCGTCAGAACGGATTAATCACGAAAACGGAGGGTCCACTGTAAACAGTACATCTTCAAGACACTGCGAGAGTCTTTAAGAGGCACAATAACCAACAATGACCTCACTTTCCCTCAAAAACCCATACCAGTGGCAGATCTACATTCTTGGGGCCCCTGAAACTTGAAGTTATGGGTCACCTTCACAACCAGCAACAACTACCCTACATACTTTTATAACCTTTCAATTTTATTTTATGTAATAAAGTTGGTAGAATTACCGACAATATGTAAAGTAAAAGGACACAAGTGCAACTAATGTGACATTTATTGTGGCAACGTTTCGCTCCTGGAGAGCGAAACGTTGCCACAATAAATGTCACATTAGTTGCACTTGTGTCCTTTTACTTTACAATTTTATTTTAACTATTATTTTGTACTGAATTACACTATATTATTTAAAAACCCTTCTCATACAGCACTCCCAAAATTTTTAAGCAATGTGGACTAAAGTTGCTTTTGGGGGCCCCTCTGGGATTAGGGGCCCTCAAGCTTAAGCTTCATTAATTTCAAAGTAGATCCACTGTGAGGCCTAGTCAGGACCAGGCTGCAGGGGTGCTGACCCCCAGAACACCTTCAAGGTATTGTATAAAGTGCCTAGAATAACCTAAAAATGTCAGTGATTTATTTCCACTGGGGTCCTTGATTTTGTGGAGTCATATTTCCTACAAAGCTCCTCTACTTAGTTCAATTTTTCAAACGTGATTAAAAAACTGCATCGAAAATTAATACTATGTATGTACATGTATTTTGTAGGCCTTCATATGTGCTATTCAATTTTCCATGTACAGACAGGCCCCGCTTATACAGCAGGTTAAGTTCCAGGCTACTGCAGAGCCCCACTTATACAGCAGGTTAGGTTACGGGCTACTGTAGGGACCTACTTATACAGCAGGTTAGGTTCTGGGCTACTGTAGGGCCCTGTTTATACAGCAGGTTAGGTTCTGGGATACTGTAGGGCCCCACTTATACAGCAGGTTAGGTCCTGGGCTACTGTAGGACCCTGCTTGTACAGCAGGTTAGGTTCTGAGATATTGTAGGGACCTACTTATACAGCAGGTTAGGTCCTGGGCTACTGTAGAGCCCTGCTTATACAGCAGGCTAGGTTCTGGGATACTGTAGGGTCCCATTTATACAGCAGGTTAGGTCCTGGGCTACTGTAGGGCCCTGCTTATACAGCAGGCTAGGCTCTGGGATACTGTAGGGTCCCACTTATACAGCAGGTTAGGTCCTGGGCTACTGTACGGCCCTGCTTATACAGCAGGCTAGGCTCTGGGCTACTGTAGGGTCCCACTTATACAGCAGGCTAGGCTCTGGGCTACTGTAGGGTCCCACTTATACAGCAGGCTAGGCTCTGGGATACTGTAGGGTCCCTGCTTATACAGCAGGTTAGGTCCTGGGCTACTGTAGGGCCCTGCTTATACAGCAGGCTAGGCTCTGGGCTAATGTAGGGTCCCACTTATACAGCAGGCTAGGCTCTGGGCTAATGTAGGGTCCCACTTATACAGCAGGCTAGGCTCTGGGCTACTGTAGGGTCCCACTTATACAGCAGGCTAGGCTCTGGGATACTGTAGGGTCCCACTTATACAGCAGGTTAGGTCTTGGGCTACTGTAGGGTCCCACTTATTCAGCAGGTTAGGTCCTGGGCTACTGTAGGGTCCCACTTATACAGCAGGTTAGGTCCTGGGCTACTGTAGGGTCCCACTTATACAGCAGGTTAGGTCCTGGGCTACTGTAGGGTCCCACTTATACAGCAGGTTAGGGCCTGGGCTACTGTAGGGTCCCACTTACACAGCAGGTTAGGTCCTGGGCTACTGTAGGGTCCCACTTATACAGCAGGTTAGGTCCTGGGCTACTGTAGGGTCCCACTTATACAGCAGGTTAGGTCCTGGGCTACTGTAGGGTCCCACTTATACAGCAGGTTAGGTCCTGGGCTACTGTAGGGTCCCACTTATACAGCAGGTTAGGTCCTGGGCTACTGTAGGGTCCCACTTATACAGCAGGTTAGGTCCTGGGCTACTGTAGGGTCCCACTTATACAGCAGGTTAGGTCCTGGGCTACTGTAGGGTCCCACTTATACAGCAGGTTAGGTCCTGGGCTACGGTAGGGTCCCACTTATACAGCAGGTTAGGTCCTGGGCTACTGTAGGGTCCCACTTATACAGCAGGTTAGGTCCTGGGCTACTGTAGGGTCCCACTTATACAGCAGGTTAGGACCTGGGCTACTGTAGGGTCCCACTTATACAGCAGGTTAGGTCCTGGGCTACTGTAGGGCCCTGCTTATACAGCAGACTAGGCTCTGGGATACTGTAGGGTCCCACTTATACAGCAGGTTAGGTTCTGGGCTACTGTAAGGTCCCACTTATACAGCAGGTTAGGTCCTGGGCTACTGTAGGGTCCCACTTATATAGCAGGCTAGGCTCTGGGCTACTGTAGGGTCCCACTTATACAGCAGGCTAGGCTCTGGGCTACTGTAGGGTCCCACTTATACCGCAGGTTAGGTCCTGGGCTACTGTAGGGTCCCACTTATACAGCAGGTTAGGTCCTGGGCTACTGTAGGGTCCCACTTATACAGCAGGTTAGGTCCTGGGCTACTGTAGGGTCCCACTTATACAGCAGGTTAGGTCCTGGGCTACTGTAGGGTCCCACTTATACAGCAGGTTAGGTCCTGGGCTACTGTAGGGTCCCACTTATACAGCAGGTTAGGTCCTGGGCTACTGTAGGGTCCCACTTATACAGCAGGTTAGGTCCTGGGCTACTGTAGGGTCCCACTTATACAGCAGGTTAGGTCCTGGGCTACTGTAGGGTCCCACTTATACAGCAGGTTAGGTCCTGGGCTACTGTAGGGTCCCACTTATACAGCAGGTTAGGTCCTGGGCTACTGTAGGGTCCCACTTATACAGCAGGTTAGGTCCTGGGCTACTGTAGGGTCCCACTTATACAGCAGGTTAGGTCCTGGGCTACTGTAGGGTCCCACTTACACAGCAGGTTAGGTCCTGGGCTACTGTAGGGTCCCACTTATACAGCAGGTTAGGTCCTGGGCTACTGTAGGGTCCCACTTATACAGCAGGTTAGGTCCTGGGCTACTGTAGGGTCCCACTTATACAGCAGGTTAGGTCCTGGGCTACTGTAGGGTCCCACTTATACAGCAGGTTAGGTCCTGGGCTACTGTAGGGTCCCACTTATACAGCAGGTTAGGTCCTGGGCTACTGTAGGGTCCCACTTATACAGCAGGTTAGGTCCTGGGCTACTGTAGGGTCCCACTTATACAGCAGGTTAGGTCCTGGGCTACTGTAGGGTCCCACTTATACAGCAGGTTAGGTCCTGGGCTACTGTAGGGTCCCACTTATACAACAGGTTAGGTCCTGGGCTACTGTAGGGTCCCACTTATACAGCAGGTTAGGTCCTGGGCTACTGTAGGGTCCCACTTATACAGCAGGTTAGGTCCTGGGCTACTGTAGGGTCCCACTTATACAGCAGGTTAGGTCCTGGGCTACTGTAGGGTCCCACTTATACAGCAGGTTAGGTCCTGGGCTACTGTAGGGTCCCACTTATACAGCAGGTTAGGTCCTGGGCTACTGTAGGGTCCCACTTATACAGCAGGTTAGGTCCTGGGCTACTGTAGGGTCCCACTTATACAGCAGGTTAGGTCCTGGGCTACTGTAGGGTCCCACTTATACAGCAGGTTAGGACCTGGGCTACTGTAGGGTCCCACTTATACAGCAGGTTAGGTCCTGGGCTACTGTAGGGCCCCGCTTATACAGCAGACTAGGCTCTGGGATACTGTAGGGTCCCACTTATACAGCAGGTTAGGTTCTGGGCTACTGTAAGGTCCCACTTATACAGCAGGTTAGGTCCTGGGCTACTGTAGGGTCCCACTTATATAGCAGGCTAGGCTCTGGGCTACTGTAGGGTCCCACTTATACAGCAGGCTAGGCTCTGGGCTACTGTAGGGTCCCACTTATACCGCAGGTTAGGTCCTGGGCTACTGTAGGGTCCCACTTATACAGCAGGTTAGGTCCTGGGCTACTGTAGGGTCCCACTTATACAGCAGGTTAGGTCCTGGGCTACTGTAGGGTCCCACTTATACAGCAGGTTAGGTCCTGGGCTACTGTAGGGTCCCACTTATACAGCAGGTTAGGTCCTGGGCTACTGTAGGGTCCCACTTATACAGCAGGTTAGGTCCTGGGCTACTGTAGGGTCCCACTTATACAGCAGGTTAGGTCCTGGGCTACTGTAGGGTCCCACTTATACAGCAGGTTAGGTCCTGGGCTACTGTAGGGTCCCACTTATACAGCAGGTTAGGTCCTGGGCTACTGCTGTAAAGCAAAAATCAATGTAATGCACATAAAAGCCTGATAACATGTTTACATTATTGTGTATTGAGTGATAGAACTAGGCCTACAAAATGCATATACGGTATACACGTTACTGAAAATATTTTCAACCTCATCTTATAGTGAGTGATGAATATAATTATTGTAGGAATTCTGAATAAATGAAGAATGGGTATAACCAAAAACCACTACATTAGCAAAAGGCTGTAAAACAAAGCACTGTAAAGCATGGTCCTCCTGTATTTGTAAATTACATAGGAAAACCCAGCAGAGCCAAAGTGATTTATTTCATAAGAACATAAGAAAGAAGGAACGCTGCAACAGGGCTACTGACCCATGTGGAGCAGGTCCATGTCCCCCCCCCCGGATTAGACCAATGACCCCCCACCCTGGGATTAGCCCAATGACCCACCCAGTCTGGTCATCTCCGTAATTTCCACTGTGGTCTTAGAGTTGTGTGATGGTTCCGGTGATCATCACCCCACAACACTGTCTCACATCACATCTCCAGATTTGCAAACAAAATACTGCACAAATAAGAGCTATTAATACTAAGTGTATGCTGAATTTAAGTAGAAATCTGTACGATTTACTTGTCATCTTACATGCTCAAGAAACAATGAAAACACAAATCAGTTTTACAGGCTAGGAGCTGTTATGATGCCTCTGCTCACTTCAAAGCCCATTCCTATCTATGTGCTGTCTGATTCCAAACACACATTCCCAGTATTCAAAGCTTTAAATTTACTAACCATACAAAACCTTCACACCTACTACTGTGCATATTATATACACAAGACACCTAATAGAATTATCAACCCAGCACTCTTCAGATTTAAAACAAGTACCATATCTCTTTCTCGATATATCGTATTTTCTGGCATACAAGGAACTCGAGTACACAAGATGGTGTTTCCAAGCAGCTGTAACGTAACACTGGTAAACAACTGCTAAAGCGTAACTCAAAACCCTTGATCCTGACCTCGAGCGTACAAGGCGCAGGCTCATTTTCCAAGACTTTGTGGGGAAAAAAAGCGGAAAATACAGTACCACGTGTTCGACTCCACCCATCAAGGAACTCCATGCAAATGAAAGGCCCTAAAATTTAAAACTTCCTCTCAGAAAATACTAAAAGATCCTTATATATGTCAACTACTTTAAAAATAGTATTAAAAACCGTTTAATCTGATAAATTTTGCAGATTAATTGTTTTCAGGTCAGCAGTTGGACTGTTTCCATCTCTCACTCATTTTTTTTTTATTTTAACACACTGACTGTTTCCTTCCAAGGCAGGGTGACCCCCCCCCCCAAAAAAAAGCACTTTCATCATCACTCACTCCATCACTGTCTTGCCAGAGGTGTGCCACTACTACAGTTCAAAAACTGCAACGTATCTCCACCCGTCCTCCTTCAGAGTGCAGGCACTGTACACTCTCATATATCAAATATAATAAAGTAGTACGTACCTCGGGATATGAATTTATTTCGTTCCAGAAGGCTATTCAAGTGCCAACACCGAATAAATTTGTTCCCATAAGGAATAATGTAAATTAGATTAATACGTTTCACACCTCCAAAAATACACTTACAAAAACACTTGCATAAATACACTTACATAATTGTTCGAGTTTCGAGCTGTTCGTATCCAGCGGTACCAGTGTACTCTTAACACATGCTCATCAATCCCTCATTAATAAGGTGAGCATTAAAGTGTCTGGGTATATAGTGTGGGGATGTTAGGTAAATGGACACAGATGCAACTAATGGGACATTTTACTGTGGCAACATTTCACTCTCCAGAAACTCTGTCGTAGGGATACACAAAAGACCTAGGAACTAGGTTAGCACATGTACTCCTGTTAACCCTTCTAGGGCCTAGTTCCTAGAGTTTTTGTGTATCCACATGCTCTTACGCTACTGTCCACAGGATGGATATGGGGTGCAGAATAAACTAGCCACTTCAGTGGCAAAATCTAAAAAAATATCTAATCAAGCAGTAATGGCTTGACAAAGCTCCTAGAGAGTGAGACGTTGCCAAAATAAAATGTCACATCAGTTCCATTTGTGTCCACTTACCTATTATTTTGTCGATAATTCTACTATCGCTAGTGTGAGGATGTAGACATGAGGATAACTGTGCGAGACAGGGTATGTCAACTCGATCTTGACTCAAAATAAAACAGAGCCTCAGTCCTACATCAGGTAATGTGAGTTGGTCTCATATGTAGGCAAGTACAAATAGGTAGCCTGTCTGTCCCATGTTCATCAGAAAGAGGATCAAGTCTCTGACATGTCTTGCGCTAAAGGACCCAAGTGGGTTTAATGCTTGACTTGAATTAAACAAAATCTACTAAGCCAGACTAAGTATCCTTTAGAAATCTGCTCTGACACTCATCATAATTTTATAACGTTCTTTCCATACATTATCCTTTTCCCTTAACCTCGTATCACTCGGTGCCAGGACACTTGATTTCATAGCATTCAAAACACAAGTCTTCTGCAATCATTTCCTTAATTCTGTGCAACATTCATTCACATTCAAACAACCTATTTTTAATATTTCTTTCTTTGCCCCATTTAGCATTCAATACAGGTGAAAGAGTAACCTGGTACCTAGTCACCTTAACAACACTTAGTGATATGGGAAAAGAATTTTCTAACACTTTTCCTGCCAAGTTTGAGAAAAACATTACCACATTCTTAATTTATCTGTCAGGTTAAATCCCTGACAGGAATCTCAATCCTATAATGATTCATTCAAAGACTTATTAAGAACATCTTAAAAACCATGTCAATGCTTACAGAATTGTGTCCTTCAAGAGTTACCTTTAATGTACGACCATATATACATGTATATATTTTTTTTTACATTTTAAATACCAAGTAAAGCCATAATTAGTTTTACTAAAATCTACCTCCGAAAAAATTCCAAAGCACTACAGATTTGAGTAGCCAGCAGGCACTGTTCTGCCAGCCTAACTACAAGCACTGGAACGGATTGTTTTGTTGGGAAATTCTGCATTGCCGTTTGTAACTCTACAAAAAAATGAGTTCATTATTAAATGACTTTCGTACCTATCAAAACATTCCGTGTTTCCTTGGATTAGTAACTAGAGGAAAGCTTGATCCTAACTGCGAAAGACAATTAATATTACCATTTCTTAAACCCTAGTGTTAAATCTTTTATGATATACCCTGTACAACCCATCATTATTTTTTTTTGCACTGTTTGGCAATAAATTGAGTGCTATGCTTGCCTGTTTATAATTTTGAGGTGTCGAAGTCTTTTCTCGAGTCGGTGAAATCTTTGTTTGGGGTTGTGCACTGCCAGCTGCTTCCATAAAATTAAACAGAATGATTTTATTTAATTTTCAAAATTTTGGTTAGAAAGTTCATATACAGAAGCTTAAACAATAGTGTTCAAATTTCTCCAAGTACACATAATTTAAAAATTTTGAATGGTGGACTGCAATGTATTTAACGAGGTGCTAAATCCATACTGATTCTTCAGCACATGGAGTGGAGGCTCGATCCTCTGTTAAATCACAAGCCTGACTATCAGCCAGGCTGTTGGTGCTGACCTTACTTAACCTGATGACTAGCAAATGTGAATATTACTGTCTGTGCTGGTATAAGAGGAGAGCAAGACATGATAGGAACATAAAAAAGGAGGAACACTGCAGCTGGCCTATTGGCCCATACTAGGCAGGTCCATCTCAAGCCCAAATCCACTAACAAAAATATCTACCCAACCCATTTTCAATGCTACCCAAGGAATAAGCTTCGAAAACCTTGTTAACTTATGTGCAAGTTACAAGAACAGTTTCCTGTAGGTTACAATGATGAAGGTATAGTAGGTAGGGCAGCTCATTTACAATGAATACAACTCATTGGCCAATGATCTCACAAGGACCGAAACATACACAGAAAATGACAACCATTTATGGAAGCTTAATATGTCATGAACAACAGAATGGACAGAAGACTCCACAAGTTTACTGCCCTAAACACAAGCATGGTCTCAGACCCAGCAAAAAACAATCCTCCTGTTTGTTCTCTAGATGCAACACAGCCGGTGTTTAATGCAAAGGTGAAAATTTTTTTACGAGTCTGAGATTAAATCAAATAATGTAGCAATGAGGCTTAAAGCACTAAAAAGTAACAACTCTATAAAGATATACCAGCTACGTATAGTAAGTGTTAGTGGATGACACAGCTGAGAAAAACAGCTGCACATGCCACTCCATCTGGGGATTTAGAAGCATCAATATCCATAGCAGCAACATCAGTGTAACTAGAAACTGTCAAGGAAGAACAAGCAAGAAATCATGAGTCTATACCAGAGAGACGAGTCTTGGGAAATGAGCGAGAAGAAATGCAGACTTGGACCATAGTAACTGCTCATGAAGGGAGAAGGAAGGAACGGGAAAAACACAGACGAGGTGCTGGTGAATCAAGGGACTCCACAAAGGTCTGTAGATGTAGACTGAAGGGACATAATGAAGAAGTGCAATGATTAGACTGTTAGCTTTACTGGTATACCTTTGACAAGTTTTGAGTAACTATTATAACCTAGTTGAGCACTAAACCAAAAAGGGTCACAGTAAACTGGTGTGGGTTGCATTCCGGGGGACAACACTGAAAGACCCCAATGGAAATAAGACAGTCCTCGATGATGCACTTTCTTTGGTTATCCTGGGTGGCTAACTCTCCAGGTTAAAAATCTGAACAAATCTTATCTTACAGCACTGCAATTGAGAGTAATGTCTAAGAATTGCAGAGGTCATAGGGTTGAGTTTTTGTGACTATAACAACAATAATAATACTCCAGTGCTTAGTTAAATCATGAAAATACAATACGGGAACATTAAAGAACCAAGTTTCAAGGAAACAAAATACTGTATACAGTACTACAGGCTATTAATGACAAAGATGACAGAACAAGTGCAATTTCTGATGATGAACCTCTAAACCAGAAAGTGTAAATGCAGAAACAAAGAACTAGTTAACAGAGTTTCAAGCCTGTCAACTACACAAGGATCGTTAAGGTTGCATGCAACTTTTTCACTAGACACAAAAATATTTGTCTCTAAAACAGGGACTAAAGTAACCTCTCATCACATACAGTAAACTTTAACAATTCATGCAACCATAGTTCAAGTTATCAATAACTCCCAATAAAAATTTTGGACCAAGACCACAAGTCGAGTGCAAAACATAGCTTTGCGAGGCCACTGATTTAGAGGAACACCTAACTTCACTAAGTCACTATAACAGTGTGCGAGGAGGACACAAGGTCTGCATATTTTAGCTGTTTTAAAGTGTGCAGAGACCTGCACAACGTAAAATGAAGCGAGAAAAGTGCATCTGTTGACCAAGTGGCCATGCAAAATTTACCTGCTAAGATGCAGAAAATTATTTTTGAGGATGGCTAAAAGCCTTAGCAGGTGTTTAACCCTTTCAGGGTTTCGGCTGTACTAGTACGGCTTACGAGCCAGGGCTTTTGACGTACTAGTACGCCTAAATTCTAGCGCCCTCAAATCTAGTGAGAGAAAGCTGGTAGGCCTACATATGAAAGAATGGGTCTATGTGGTCAGTGTGCGCGGTATAAAAAAAATCCTGCAGCACACAGTGCGTAATGAGAAAAAAAAAAATTTGTGTTTTTGGATTAAAACAGCGACTTTGCACTGTACGTATTTTTGTATGGTATTCATTGTTGTATTCTAGTTTTCCTGGTCTCATTTTATAGAATGGAAGACATATTACAGAAATTGAGATGATTTTGACTGGTTTTACAGAGAAAAGTACCTTGAAATTGAGCTCAAAGTAGCAGAAACGTTTGATTTTTACCAAAGTTCAAAAGTAAACAAATCATGCTATGTATCCAATACATGTCAACTGGCAAGTCTAATATTCTTTCACAAGTGTGCTGATATTATTTATACCATTTCTACACTAATGCAGTAGTCTGCATAACAGTAAATCTTCTATTTTTTTTGTGATAATAAAAATTCAAAGTGGAAAGCAAAAGAATGTAAGAGGGGCATGGGGACGTGACTAATGAACAGAGGAAATGTTATTTTAGTGCCAGGAATGTCTTTCTTGTTTATTCTGGACCCTATTCAGAAATTGGCATCTTTTGAAATTTGTGTGAAATTGGCAAAATTGTTAAATTCTGACCACTGTATTGGATAGTTGAAATCGGTAAATGGGTGGTTTCTTGTACTCATTCGATAGAAAAAATGGAGTTCTAGCGAAATAGTTATGATTTTTGTCAACAAGTATACTGGAATTGGCCGAAAATAGGGCTCAAAGTGGGCAAAATCGCCGATGCGTAAACATCGCCGAGACCGCTAACTTCGTGAGAGCATAATTCCGTAAGTTTTCCATCAAATTTCATACTTTTGGTGTCATTATGATCGGGAAAAGATTCTCTATCTTTTCATAAGAAAATATATATATATTTTTTTTTTAAATTTGGCCGACCCTGAGAACAAGTCTCTGAGGGGGCCTGTCAACCCTGAAAGGGTTAATGCTGGCGAGACGTGTGTGTTTTGGAAGATGATGCCATCTAGAACACATGCCATCTAGAACACACAGCAGCAAGCAAGAGAAAAATGCATCCGGATTTTAGAGAACAAAGAACTGTTTCAGCCAGCTTCTGTGCACTAATGCATCAGATTTTTTGAGTATAAACCTAAGCTTATTTATTGCTTCCAGAAACCCTATGATCTGAAAAGTATAGACAAAACTACTTTGCCTGTTATTTGAGTCTAACAAGATGGTGTGGACGAGTGAGGTCCTGTGTATGTAGTGGTTCAAGACTATTTTATTCCTTCAGTCAAGATGAACCGGACCAATAAGAATCTTTTATTCAAAATTCTAATAACTCTTAATAATTCTTAGTCGTCCTCAACTCTTGAAATGTGTGAATGCAAATATGAAGGTAGTGTTTTTACCATCAAATATCTCTGATACAACCACTGGATCAAGGAGTAATTAGGGCATTTAGATGCCACTACACATACACTGGTTGGTTGGTGAAGAAACTTCTCACAGCAATGAATTACAACACAGGCACCGAGCTGCCACAATTCTGGAATAAATTTAACATGGCAGATACAATAACCAACGTAAAAGTTGCATGGGACTTCCCCAATCAAAAGTAAATGCAGACTAGAGAAAATCATGGCCTACTGCACTGAATAATTAGAGAGGTCTTTCCTCAACAGAAAATCTGGTCCAGGAACTTGTGTACCCTGTCACATCTAAAGGTATTACTGAAAACAAGGTCTATAAAATACAGAAGGTCAAACAGGAGAGGAACATTACAGAGCACCTGAGCACCCCAGCAAAACCACCAATTAACAACTTCTGCACTAACTTCAACACCTGATTGACTGAAATCAGGTAGAATAAAGAAGCCCTGGGAACTGTCTGAGTTTAAATACCTGTGATGTGTGACTGACAGAGAAATCTGTGACACAGAAAATAAGAGCACAATGAATCAGAAATAAAAAAGATTATAATATGAAAGTGAGTTCAGCAATGAAACTTTACATACAAATAAGGTGGGAAGGATGCAGTTAAGAACTGCAATGAGTGACTGTCTAGTCTTAAGTATTTCTAGGTTAATACTGGTATAACAAGTGCTCAACAAAATGACATTTAAAGCAGTAGAAATGGAAAATCCACTGGAAAATCCAATGGAAAATCTAATGAAAGAAAAAAATGAAAATGTTATAAAAAGAAAAATGTAAATGTGAATGCCTTGTACAGTTAGAATAAAAGTTATAATGATATGATTAGGAGGAGAAAGTTGACAAAGAGGAGGAGGAGGAGGAGGAGGAGGAACAGAGGAGGAAGGGGAAGAGGAGGAAGGGAGGAGAGGAGGAAGGGAGGAGAGGAGGAAGGGAGGAGAGGAGGAAAGGAGGAGAGGAGGAAAGGAGGAGGAGGAGGAGGAGGAGGAGGAGGAGGAGGATGACGACGACGAAAGGGAGGAGGACAAGGACAAAGAGGACAACAACAGAGGAAGACAACAAAGAGAAGGAGGATGAAGAGAACGAGGACAAGGAAGAAGACGATAAAGACAAGGAAGAAAAGGATAGGGAGGAAGAGGATGTACTACAGTGGGAAGTATGCAGTGTTTAACTAAACATGAAGTGAGCCGACAAAGTGGCCACAACAGAAATGGTCGTGTGAAAATATTAGTTACGTAAAGAATATCTGGGGAGAGGCAAGGAAGACAGTGAAAGCACTTTCTTCTGTGAGGATGAATTAAAACCAACAACATGGAATATTCTGCACCTTCTTTATATAACAAGGCATGTAGAGTATTTTTGTATCTAGCTTACGTAACATGAGTGTACACCATACTGTACTTTGCAGTACCTAGTTTATGTAACAAGAGCATATGGTGTACTGTACTTTGTACCTAGTTTATGTAACAATGGATGAATATGAAAAGACCAAGGTACCTCTGTCAATGCTGTCACTAGCGATGATATTAGAGGGGTAACCTAAGTAATTCTTAATCCTCTTTTTCCAAAATCCTATTCCATTCTTTCCAAGTATGTACCTGCCCAACCCGTTACAGTGCAAAACAGTAAAAATTGCTTTAATACATTTAATTTTAACAAAAATGGTACAGAATGCTAAATCTAGTTCACATGTTGAAGAAATGATAATCACTAATAAACAACTGAAATATTTATCCGTGTCCTAATCCCACATTCGGTCCCATATCTTTTCAACTTATTTCTACAAGTAACAAAAAATGTAATCTTAAGCAATTTTTTTACACTTACAAATTATGAAATTAAGTTTATTATATCCATGTTATATATAGAACAAAAAATGCTGTTTCATAAGGCATTTGTTTTAAAAAAATATACTATGGCAAAAAATAGTCAGGTAATGTAAACCTGCATGTATTGTAAACATGGAGGTATTGTAAACATGCATGTACATATTGTAAACATGGAGGTATTGTAAACATGCATGTATTGTAAACATGCATGTACATATTGTAAACATGGAGGTATTGTAAACATGCATGTATTGTAAACATGGAGGTATTGTATGACAGCCACGGTACTGATTACCACTACAGGTACTCCCTGACTCGTGATGGGGTTGTGTTCCAACAAACCCATCGCAAGTCAAAAATATTGAAAGTCGAATATATATATGATAAATAAGCAAAGAAATAACTACTGTCACTGAATTAGTAAATCACTACTGTCACTGAATTAGTAAATAAACAAATAGTTACTTTAACTAGCTAAATATAGGGACTTGCTGCCTTCTTGCTGAGTAATTATCTTAAGATTCATCTCCAAAGTAATTTCTTTTGCACCACAGTGAAGTCAAAATATTGTAAGGTAAGGAGTACCTGTAAACTGATTTCATATTTTGGGGTAAATATCAGCATAGAAGATATCCAAAAACCATTCTGAACATATTTAAAAAAAAAAAATAATGCTATGGAAAATGGCAAAAAAGAATTCAGTGTACTAACCTTTCCCCTTTTTGCCAACCATGAGTGAAGTTGCCCGTCGAAGTTCTTTGTTTTCTTTCTTCATGTCCCCTGGTGTGAGATTTGGTGGCAATGTGGAGTGTTTTTTCTTCTTCCCTGACAATGTGACATCTTGCAATGGTGTAGAAACTGCTTCGGCCAAATCTTCAATACTTCTAAAGCGACCAGAACCATCACGGGTTAGTGGTATGACAGATGGACTGAGGGATGGAAGGCGAGAATAATCTTGAGGCGAAGGCAAGGCTGGTTCTCGTAAAGATGATCGCCATGGCTCTCTAATAATATCCCCATGGATACGAGTGGAAGATCTTGAAGTGGACGTAAGTTTAGTTGTGGTGGCACGAGTGGTGGAACTGGACGAGGAGGATGGAGTTGGCGTTCTGCTTCCACTTCGAACAGAATCTGCTAGTCTAGAGAGAAGGCGGCCAGAACGACTTCCCCGAGATCCAATGCTCCCTTGATCCTCGGTAATGACAGCTAATGTGTCTGGTCGAGGTCTGGGCTCAAGGTTCTTTAAATTTTCTAAGAATTCACGATCTGTGAGTGGATTGTCGCTGTCTTGTATACTGTAATGACTGGCTAAAGAACCATTTATGGCACTACTAACCTCACTTCCACTCTCTTGCTGTTCATTCTGCCCATAGAGATCATCTATGTGTGTAACCTTATCCCCTGAGAGATGATGAGAATGATTTGATGCAATTTCCAGCATTTCGTCTTTGCTTGAAGTGCCAGTGTGGAGCCAGCTGGCATTCTTAGATGTGGAAGGTGTCGTTGGCACTGATCTTGCAGAAACTTTCGATAAGTCCTTCTGAGTCATAGGTGCAGGAATACGAGGTGTCCAGTGCATCGACTCATCTCGAGGTGGAGGAGGAGGAGGGACTTCCAGAGTTTCCTTCATTAGAATTTCCAATTCATCTCCTTCATCGCGATTTCTTTCCACGTCTTCCGACGCAATTGAGGAGCGGCTGCGAACTGTCTCCTTTCCTTTCTTAACATCGGATTTTGCCTTCTTCAAATTTTTTGCTTCTTGAGGTGAGGTAAATGAAGATGGAGTAACCAAGACATCAGAGCGATTGTCACTCTCATCTGTTCTTGTGGTACCAAATACAGAGCCCAAGCCACTATCTGCTCTCTCGTCTGAATGTATTCCATTTGGAGTTTTCTTAGTTGGTGGAGGCGGTTTAAACTGAGGTGGACTCTCATCAAGACCTTCAATTAATCCTTCCTTCAACATGTGTCTTATTGTATCAAATCTTTCACTAGGTTTTGAGCTATTAGAACCCGAACTCTGAGAACTTTCCCTGGAACTTTGTCTACTGAAATTATCATCACTTCTGGTGTTCTCATTCTCCTTGCTCGAGTTTCCCTTGTGAGCAACACCATTTTCCATGGCTTTAGGAACAGATTTCTTCACTTTCCCATTGATATCCTTTCTGTCTCTGAAACTACTCCCTTTCTGCCCGTTATTACTATTTTCTGACTCGGCAGAAGATGGGGAAGATTTTGATTTTGGTCTTCCATAAGAGGAATTTCTTGCCTGGCCAGCATTCATGTAATCAAAGGAAGCCGTAGAGCTTTCCATAGACACTAATGACTCCACTGAATCTTGTCTGCAAGGTTTTTGACTGATGGAAGAGGGCGTAGATGGGTTAACGGCCGAGTCTTCAAGAGAGTCATCAGAGAAACCATTTTCGTGCTCCACTGGAGGTAAACCCTGATGGAATTCTTTCATCATGTTCTGCAATGGTGTAGTAGGTTTTTTCACGGGTGTAGAAGCCTTTGAAGATTTCCCTGCAGTCACAGGAGCATTCTGAAGACTGTCATCACTAAGAGAGTCCCTATTGGCAACTTTCTTCTTTACTGGGTTACCTGGTGAATCGGTTACAACGTAAAACTGGGATCCTTGAAGTATGTCGGATTCGTTCCCATCCGAGTCTCCATCATTATCGTAGTCTGGAGTTGGGGACGGAGGAGCAGGGATAAACATTCTGGAAGAGTCATTGAAGACCCCAGAGACAATAAAACCACCACCTGCACGACCCCCACGACCACTGCTGCCGTTGACATCCTCAATTAGTGGCGTCTCGTCAAATCCACTGTCCTTTCCTGAAATATAAGGGAAATGGTTAATTATCTACAGTATTGATAACAATAGTAGGTAGTAGGTTGGTAGACAGCAACCGCCCAGGGAGGTACTACCGTCCTGCCAAGTGAGTGTAAAACGAAAGCCTGTAATTGTTTTACATGATGGTAGGATTGCTGGTGTCCTTTTTTTCTGTCTCATGAACATGCAAGATTTCAGGTACGTCTTGCTACTTCTACTTACACTTAGGTCACACTACACATACATGTACAAGCATATATATACACACCCCTCTGGGTTTTCTTCTATTTTCTTTCTAGTTCTTATTCTTGTTTATTTCCCCTTATCTCCATGGGGAAGTGGAACAGAATTCTTCCTCCGTAAGCCATGCGTGTTGTAAGAGGCGACTAAAATGCCGGGAGCAAGGGGCTAGTAACCTCTTTTCCTGTATATATTACTAAATGTAAAAGGAGAAACTTTCGTTTTCCTTTTGGGCCACCCCGCCTTGGTGGGATACAGCCGGTGTGTTGAAAGAAAGAAAGATTGATAACAATAATTCCATATAGTAAAATTTTCCCACATTTCTAGTTCCTTGTAACCCTCCATCAAAAATGTCAGGAAGGAGAGGCAAAAAAAAAAAAAAAAAAAAAAAAAATGTCTGCTGTCATGGTATATTTATGGGCAAGCACTAAAATAGATTGAAGTCATATAATACCTGCAGAATGGAAAGTAATTAGGTATGATCCAAGGAAGGGGATGATGGCTTCAATTCCTTGGACCAAGAATCCTTCACCACACAAAGTACCCTCTCCCCTTTTGAGAAATTAATGAGATATGGCATCTTAAACACAAAATCAACTCAAATTTGGAAAAAAATACACTAAAAAACTGATTTTAACGATAAGATACGATTCTGATGGGATTTTTAACCTCAGAGGGTTAGCCACCCAGGATAACCCAAGAAAGTCAGTGCGTCATCGAGGGACTGTCTTATTTCCATTGGGACCCTCAATCTTGTCCCCCAGGATGTGACCCACATCAGTCCACTAACACCCAGGTACCTACTTGCTTGCCAGGTGAATGGGGACAACAGGTGTAAGGAAATACAGTGGACCCCCGCTTAACGATCACCTCCAAATGCGACCAATTATGTAAGTGTATTTATGTAAGTGCGTTTGTACGTGTATGTTTGGGGGTCTGAAATGGACTAATCTACTTCACAATATTCCTTATGGGAAAAAATTCGGTCAGTACTGGCACCTGAACATAATACTGGAATGAAAAAAGTTCGTTAACCGGGGGTCCACTGTACACTCAATGTTTCTACCCTTGCTAGGGATCGAACCACAAAACAGTGTGCGAGGGAATCGAACCACAGACATTCTGTCTGTCTGTGTGTGGAGGGGGCCCACCAGTCCCTGGTGGCTAAAGCTCTCGCTTCACACACGGAAGGCCCGGGTTCGATTCCCAGTGTGGTGGAAACATTTCGACGTGTTTCCTTACACCTGTTGTCCTATTCACCTAGCAGCAAATAGGTACCTGGGTGTTAGTCGATTAGTGTGGGTCGCATCCTGGGGGACAAGATTGAGGGCCCCAATGGAAATAAGACAGACAGTCCTCGATGATGCACTGACTTTCTTGGGTTATTGCTAACCCTCCAGGGTTAAAAATCCAAAGAAAATCTTATCTTAATAATGAATCACAAGGATTCCTCTTTCATTTTCCCCACAAAGCTACAGACATGGGACAATTACTCTGTTTCATTAGTGCCCTTAGCTTTGCCTTCTTCATAAACACTAACTCGGCCACTGTAGCGTACTTAATCAAGAGAACTTTTGCTAGTCCTTTAGACCCACGTCTGTGACGAAAAACATACAGCTGTAATACTTTAGTGACCGAATTTATTGTGTAAAGAAATCAGTAGTATTGTAATTAAATCAATAATACAGTACTATATTATTTGTACATATGGAAGACCCTCCTAGGTAGTAGGTTGGTAGACAGCAACCGCCCAGGGAGGTACTACTGTCCTGCCAAATGAGTGTAAAATGGAAGCCTGTAATTGTTTTACATGATGGTAGGATTGCTGGTGTCTTTTGTCTGTCTCATAAATATGCAAGATTACAGGTAAGTCTTGCTACTTCTACTTACACTTAGGTCACACTACACATACGTGTACAAGCATATATATATACACCCATCTGGGTTTTCTTCTATTTTCTTTTTAGTTCTTGTTTATTTCCTCTTACCTCCATGGGGAAGTGGAACAGAATCCTTCTTCCGTAAGCCATGCGTGTTGTAAGAGGCGACTAAAATGCCGGGAGCAAGGGGCTAGTAACCTCTTCTCCTGTATATACATGTATTACTAAATGTAAAAGGAGAAATTTTTGTTTTTCCTTTTGGGCCACCCCACCTAGGTGGGATACGGCCAGTTTGTTGAAAGAAGAAAAGAAAGATGGAAGACCCTCATTTTATGCGAGATCTTTCTACATATTTATGATCTAAAACACTGAAAATTCACCACCGTGTAATTCCATTGTGCCGTAACCTTCATTTAACATGGTGGAAATTGGGGTAAATGTATAAACAAGTCTTCAAGAGGAAACTGGGCAAATATCTTCACAAGGTGCCAGATCAACCAGGCTGTGATGGATATGTTGGGCAGTAGGCCACCAGCAGCAACAGACTGGTTGACCAGGCTGGATGAGCCATGGCCAGGCTCCAGTTATAGAAAAAAATTCTTGAAACTCGTCTAAGGTATATCAAAGGTAAAAATATGGAAAAACACAGCACATAACAGGATTTTTCCCTTCTGCCTTATTGACAGCCTACAAGTACATCCACTGTTTTTATGAAGAAGGCCTAGTCTCACTCTTATATAAATAACTTGCCATGCCCTCACCTCTCAGTGTATATACAACCCATACCATGCTCAGTCATGTGTTAGTGAATTGAATTTTGAGTTTTCCATCAGCCCATCTCATCTGACACCCAAGAGGAATAAGACTGGGGCTGGAGGTGCCAAGAAGAATCAATGTGAAAGTCTGGGTGTTTTGAAAAAAAAAACAGATTTTCAGTAAGTTCAAATGTAGTACAAGTGTGATAGAGATGGTGCGAGCCTTTGGTTTCAATGAAGAATCGATTTGTACAATAAAAAAATGAGAAGAGCTTTCGTAGAAAGTAAACCAAGAATGAAGCACCACTTAATGTTATTATAATACAAGAAAAAACCTAAGCATACCATAAGACAGTGTGTGATGGGGAAGGACAGCTGTTTAGTTCCTGATTGCTCCAAAAGTTTAAACTGCATAATCAGCTGCATAACTGCACAGTTACATAATACTTAATTTTCTGGTAAAAGTGCATCTATTCATCACAATGCCACTGCCAATTTTCCTGCAGAATTGGAGGAAATTTTCTTCCAAGGGTGGTTACTAGCCAGAGCAAGTGTTGAATGCTCATGAGACAAGTGTTTAAAGAAGATGCCATCTAGAACATACATCAGCCTGACAGAGAAACAGTACATCAGGATTCAAGGCAGAAAAGCACTGTTTTAACTTGCTTCTGCACTTTGGTGAATCAGGTCACTTAGCAGGCTTATGCTTATTTATTGCTCAAAAACTCCCCACGTTTAAAAAATGTTAACACAAAATGCTCTGCCCATTATTTGAAGGGCTAACCAGTCAAATGGATAACTGAGGCCTTGTTTATTGACTGGTTTAAGCACCATTTTATTCCCAGTGGAAGTGCTAAGGAGAGATGTCAGTTCCCTAAACTAAGATGTTAACAATAATAATGTTGCTTCAAGAGTCCCCTTTTATCCCTTCCAACCAGACGGCCACCCCAAAGGCCTCCCCAGTATACAAATACTAATCCTAAAGTCACATTGTATCTGCCCAGCAAGAACCTATCATTCGTGGTTCTGACTTGACAATTCTCATACTTACTCATCCAGACTGCTTGGAGGATGTGCACCCACATGTGAAAAAAAGTGTTTTTACCACCAAACGTATCATGTTTGGTGGTAAAAAGTTGCACTCCTTGATCCAGTGGTTGCACCAAACATGATATGTTTGGTACAACCATTGGATCAAGGAATTATTAAGTTGTTTAAGTGCAACTACACATGCTGGGTGGTGAGAAATCTCCTTACAACAATGAACACTAACTCTGAGCTTGGAATGCAGAGTTCTGGGGTAAATCTCATGCTATAAATGCAATAAACTACATCAAGAGTGCATAGAATGGAGTGCCTCAATCAACAATAAATGAGGGACGGGGAAAATTACATCCTAATGCGGTAGATAGCTTCACAATTTTTCACCTCAATAGAGTCAGGCCCAAGAAACAGTTTATCTAGCATGATTGCCAGGTGAGGGCTTTGATGATATGCAGCAAGATGTGACATCTTACAAGACGATGAGAAAGAAGAAAATCTAGAGGAAATACAGCTAGCCCTCCACTTTCGCGAGTTCCACTTTCAAAAGCTTTGAACATTTGCGAATGCCCAGCCGCCTAATCATATTTACCAAACAAATGCTCAAACAATTTTTCTGCAACATAGACCCATCAATGTTGAGGGCTTTGAAGGTGATGAGCGACATTGATAGGAGCATAATTCCCTACAAAACTGTTTGTAGATATGAAGAGGAAACGGTTTCAGTTGCCCATCACAATGTTCTTCACAAGGAAGCCTGACACTACCCCTGCAGTATTGTTAAGCTAAGTAAATGCTGTTATTATATTTCCCTACAATATATTTGCACATCCTAGGTAGTAGGTTGGTAGACAGCAACCGCCCAGGGAGGTACTACCATCCTGCCAAGTGAGTGTAAAACGAAAGCCTGTAATTGTTTTACATGATGGTAGGATTGCTGGCGTCTTTTTTCTGTCTCATAAACATTCAAGATTTCAGGTATGTCTTGCTACTTCTACTTGCACTACACATACATGTCTTCTTCTTTCAACAAACCGGCCGTATCCCACCAATGCAGGGTGGCCCAAAAATAAAAACAAAAGTTTCTCTTTTTAAATTTAGTAATTTATATGGGAGGGTTACTAGCCCCTTGCTTCCGGCATTTTAGTCGCCTCTTACAACACGCATGGCTTACGGAGGAAGAATTCTGTTCCACTTCCGCATGGAGATAAGAGGAAATAAACAAGAACAAGAACTAGAAAGAAAATAGAAGAAAACTCAGAGGGGTATGTATATATATATGCTTGTACATGTATGTGTAGTGTGCCCTAAGTGTAAGTAGAAGTAGCAAGATGTACCTGAAATCTTGCATGTTTATGAGACAGAAAAAAGACACCAACAATCCTACCATCATGTAAAACAATTACAGGCTTCTGTTTTACACTCACTTGGCAGGACGGTAGTACCTCCCTGGGCGGTTGCTGTCTACCAACCTCCTACCTAGGACACATACATGTACAAGCATATATATTTACACACACCCCTCTGGGTTTTCTTCTATTTTCTTTCTTCTTCTTTCTTTCAACACACTGGCCGTATCCCACCGAGGCGGGGTGGCTCAAAAGGAAAAATGAAAGTTTCTCCTTTTACATTTAGTAATATATACAGGAGAAGAGGTTACTAGCCCCTTGCTCCCGGCATTTTAGTCGCCTCTACAACACGCATGGCTTACGAAGGAAGAATTCTGTTCCACTTCCCCATGGAGCTAAGAGGAAATAAACAAGAATAAGAGCTAGAAAGAAAATAGAAGAAAACCCAGAGGGGTGTGTATATATGTGCTTGTACATGTATGTGTAGTGTGACCTAAGTGTAAGTAGAAGTAGCAAGACATACCTGAAATCTTGCATGATCATGAGACAGAAAAAAGACACCAGCAATCCTACCATCATGTAAAACAATTACAGGCTTCTGTTTTACACTCACTTGGCAGGACAGTAGTACCTCCCTGGGCGGTTGCTGTCTACCAATCTACTACCTAGGACACATACTACAAGCATATATATACACACACCCCTCTGGGTTTTCTTCTATTTTCTTTCTAGTTCTTGTTTATTTCCTCTTACCTCCATGGGGAAGTGGAATAGAATTCTTCCTCTGTAAGCCATGCGTGTTGTAAGAGGAGACTAAATTGCCAGGAGCAAGGGGCTAGTAACCCCTTTTCCTGTATATATTACTAAATGTCCTAGGTAGTAGGTTGGTAAATAGCAACCGCCCAGGGAGGTACTACCGTCCTGCCAAGTGAGTGCACAACGAAAACCTGTAATTGTTTTACATGATGGTAGGATTGCTGGTGTCTTTTGTCTGTCTCATAAACATGCAAGATTTCAGGTACATCTTGCTACTTCTACTTACACTTAGGTCACACTACACATACATGTACAAGCATATATATACACACCCCTCTGGGTATTCTTCTATTTTCTTTCTAGTTCTTGTTCTTGTTTGTTTCCTCTTATCTCCATGGGGAAGTGGAACAGAATTCTTCCTCCGTAAGCCATGCATGTTGTAAGAGGCGACTAAAATGCCGGGAGCAAGGGGCTAGTAACCCCTTCTCCCGTATAAATTACTAAATTTAAAAGAAACTTTCGTTTTTCTTTTTGGGCCACCCTGCCTTGGTGGGACACGGCCGGTGTGTTGAAAGAAAGAAGATTGCTAAATGTCCTAGGTAGTAGGTTGGTAGACAGCAACTGCCCAGGGAGGTACTACCGTCCTGCCAAGTGAGTGTACAACGAAAACCTGTAATTGTTTTACATGATGGTAGGATTGCTGGTGTCTTTTGTCTGTCTCATAAACATGCAAGATTTCAGGTATGTCTTGCTACTTCTACTTGCACTTAGGTCACACTACACATACATGTTCAAGCATATACACACCCCTCTGGGTATTCTTCTATTTTCTTTCTAGTTCTTGTTCTTGTTTGTTTCCTCTTATCTCCATGGGGAAGCGGAACAGAATTCTTCCTCCGTAAGCCATGCGTGTTGTAAGAGGCGACTAAAATGCCGGGAGCAAGGGCCTAGTTACCCCTTCTTCTGTATAAATTACTAAATTTAAAAAGAGAAACTTTCGTTTTTCTTTTTAGACCATCCTGCCTCGGTGGGACATGGCCAGTTTGTTGGAAAAAAAAAAATTACTAAATGTAAAAGGAAAAACTTTTGCTTTTCCTTTTGGGCCATCCCGCCTCGGTGGGATACGGCCGGTGTGTTGAAAAAGATATCTGTGCATCAAAACATTTGTGAATGCTACAGTACAGTACTATTATATTTCCCTACATTATATTTGCACACCAAACATTCACGAATTTTCAAAATTTGCGAGGTTCTTGATCCCCTTACCCTCACGAATGTGGAGGGCCTCCTGTATTAGTAAAGCTCAATTCCCAGATTGAAGGGAGGCAGATAACAGATGAGGAATAAGAACCTGCAAAGAAACAGCTACCACTGCAACAGTTACATAAGCAGGTCTATACTGCTGCTAAAATGGCAGAATTTTTTGCCAAAGAAGACCCTGACAAATCTAGAAGCACCACCCTAAAGCTGAATCTGGAGAGACCAATGATGCCTTACTGCGAGCTGTATAAAGTACTGTAGGGTGAAAGATACCAGAGATGTATCACAGAACACCTGAGCCCTCCAGTACAATGATCTTGTAAAGGTAACAATGCATCAACATCAGTATAAGAGCCATAGCCATCCACCATACCCCATGATCCACAACCTTCCACCTTGGCCAGAATGACCACACCATACCTCTCCACTTCTTTAAAGATCATCAACATACACTAGTAACTTTGAGTTATAAGTAACTTAAAAAAGAGATAGAGAGATTGGACAAATACATGAGTGAGAGGGGCTGGGTTTGATTGGTGTCGTACGAACGGGAGTAAATTCTTGGGTAGCTTTGGGTAGGGGTGGTTTTGATAAGGACCTGCCTTGTATGGGCCAGTAGGCCTTCTGCTGTGTTCCTCCATTCTTATGTTTTTTTTTTTTCTTTTTTTAAGAATTTTTAGATCTAATAAAATTGGCATTTTGAGGGATTGGTTCCAAGGAACATAGTCCTATTTTTCCCATATGTCTTTCAGTTCATTTTCACAATTTTTTTTAAAAACAGGTCATTTTGTTAGGAAGGCGATTACTGTTAAACAAGGGTCAACTATACACATTACTGTAGCCTACTGAAGAAAACACTGAATGTGTATGGCACGAGTTCATATTTGAAAAAATGAATTAGACTGAATTAAGTATTACTCTATCTGATTTTCAAATTCACTGGGACCTCAAGGAATGCATCCCCTATTTTATCTCACTCTTGTTCATACAAAATTCATTCCTTCCCACTTCTTTACAATGATGAATATTACCAATTTAAAGCAATTAACTTTTATTACCTGAAGAGAAGTGTGGTAGTGATGCAGAACTCTTCATTGGCCCTCTTGGACTTGCATCTCTGACAGCTTCTCCGACCCTGAATTCTGAAGACGTCTCTCTGAAGGGATGATTGTTGGTTCGATAGCTAGACTGCATTCTATTGAGGGGACGTCTTTCTTCAGTGGGTGAAGATAACCCAGAGCTGTCGGAATGTCCTATTGAAGTGAGGCGTTGATTACTGCGTTTCTGTTGAGAGCAAGAAACTTCAGCCTTGATGCACACTTTAGTGTTTACACAATGTTATTTTGGGCAGCATGTAATAATGTGCACTTACAATTATCGATGACCATGTTTACTCGTATGTGGATTCAGTTTATACAACACAATACAACTTTAATTCTTTTCTACAGCATGTAAAATGTAGTTTGCATGTAATAAATATTGCTAAGGGCAAAAAAAGTAAGTTTATTTAGGTACAGGTACACAAATTATCATACATAGTAACAATACAATGCATTTCTATTATGTGATGATAATAATAATTTATTATTTTTATTATAATAATAATATCTTCATTTCTACAAGTACATGTACAAGGTATACAGGCCTAAAAAAAAAAAATACCACAGGTGGGGATTGAACCCGTGGTTAGAGTGTCTCAAAACAGGCCTAGCTGACCCCAATGACATACTACTATATAGAAAGTCACTTGTTAAGCTGAGTATTTCGGGCAAATTAGGTCAGTTTTGTCCCAGAATGTGACCCACACCAGTCAACTAACACCCAGGTACCCATTTTATCTTGATGGGTGAACAGGGACAGCAGGTGTCTTATGGAAACACGTCTCTAATGTTTTCCAGCCATACCAGAGGTTCAAACTCCAGACCTCACTATGTGAGCTGAGTGCGCTAGCGATCGAGCTACGGGATACATTATTATTATCGGTAATTCTGTACATGAGATACTAATTCAATGTGTGTGATCTGTACCATTTGCAGAGTGTATGGAGTTTATCATTATGCATAGTTGTTTATGGCAACCATGGGCCTCGCACATCTATAACATAACAAGATGGACGCTACAGGGTTACCATAATCTAGGATAGGAACAATTTTTATTATTCATGGGGAGTGCTAAACCCACAGGGGGTCATACAGCACCTGGGAGAATGGGAGATATCCAAGTTTGATCCAAGGGGAGGGCAAGTCCAATTCCTTGCATCAAGAGCCCCTCACCAGCATCAAGGAATATCCCTTGATGGGAGATAAGGACAAGGCTGTTGCATTATAATTCTTCTAAGGAATATACTGCAAAATAATAATGATTTCTGGGCTGTAATGTACGTAGCATAATTATATTCATGAGAAGGATCTAACTTTGCATATCATATAATGCCTGAGGAGATGACACGTAAGTAAGGTTTTGTGAGAAGTTGTAAGAAAATGCATCTTGGCAAAGTGTGTACCATTGTAAGTATCGGTGTGTCTGATTAAAGTTTGCTGTGAGATCTTAGCATCATTGTAGCTCATTGTAGCTCAATACATAGTCAATACCAAATTCATTATATTAGACCATAGTGCAACTACTAGTGAGAGACTGGTGCTATTTTTAATTTGTATTTTTATATTATTAGATTAAACCTAGTTGTACTATAGCTCATTCTAGCTCAAAACATGGACTCCACAAAAGTCATTATTAGACCTTAGTGCAATTACAAGTGAGAGTCTTGTTCTATTTTTAATTTGTATTTTTATATTACTAGTTTATACCTAGTTGTACTTTAGTTCATTCCAGCACAACACATAGACAACATCAACTTTATTATGTGTAGTAGTGACTATACTCTATATGACCAAAATACTCTAGCTATATACTTGTCCAAACTTCCCACCACTACAGATATCAGTACTAGAACTCAACACACAACTCAGGATATAAATAACCATAATTTAAACCTAGAAGATGATTGATCACGTTGACCCTGATCTAAACCTCCATAATCTGACACCCAATCAAAACCTATTGGAAAGTAACTGCCTTTATTACACAGCATCACAAGCCAGCACTATCCTAAACAATGCTAAAAGTCTATCAGTACTTAACTACAACATCAGGTCCTTAAGCAAACACTATGATGACCTCCTGGCACTCCTTGAATCACTAAAGACACCCTTCTCCTGCATTATTCTTACTGAGACCTGGCTTAAGCAGGACACAATAGATATCTACCCTCTACCAGGATACACTGCAATTCACAAATGCAGACCAAACCAAGTTGGGGGTGGTATTGCAATCTATTACTCTAACCAATTATCTTGTATTATCACCACTTGCTTTAGTGATGAATATGGGGAATACATTTTTGCTAATTTTACTGTAAAAAACCTTAAGACACCTATAACTATCGGTGCCATTTACCGGATACCTCACACAAACATCCCAAATTTCAATGAGTAATTAAAGTCACTAATAACAAACAGACAAATGAATAAGCACCACCTTCTCTTAGCTGGAGACTTCAACATCAACCTTGGCTTACTAGATGATCAGCCTGTAACTGATTTCATCAACAATATGAACAACACACTTCTCATACCAACAATAACTAAACCAACCAGGCTCACTGAGACAAGTGCAACCATAATAGACCACATATGGACCAATATACTAGCCCCCCTCAAATCAGGGATAATCACAGATAGCACTACAGACCACTACCCTACCTTCCTCCTGACAAACATTAGTAAACCACCACTTGAATACAACAAAGTCTCATTTAGACTCCATGACGAGGCCTCAATAAGGAAGTTCACAGCTGACCTAGAGACTGTTGACTAGCCTACAGAATTCTCCAAGGCCAATGGTATTGATGACTGGACAAACATTTTTCTCAACAAATTACTTAGACTATACAACAAACATTGTCCTATAAAAACGAAACAGATCACAAACAAACGGCTTGGTTGCCCATGGCTAACCAGCACCATTCTGAAATCCACTGACAAGAAACACCAATATGAAAAGCAATATAGACAGGGCTTAATACACAGATATTCATAAACACTATTCATCACTTCTCACCAAAGTAATAAAGAAAGCCAAACAACTATACTACTCCAGTAGATTCACAGACACTAGAGGAGATATAAAAAAGACCTGGAAAACACACTCAGATTCTAGGGACCCACAAACTGAAAAAAACCAAGAATATTGTCCTAACTAAACCTAATGAAACACCACTACATCCCACTGACACAGCTAACAAGATAAACGACTTCTTCTCAACCATAGGATCTAATCTCGCCAATAAAATCCCACATACCAATGCCCATGCCGGGGACTACCTAGATGGGAATTTCCCAAATTCCTTCTATCTTGCACCAACTGAGCCCACGGAAGTCACCGAGATTATAAAGTCACTTAAAAATAACTCAGGGAATCTGTCTCATGTCCCACCATTACTGTACAAGCGAGCGGCCCATGTCCTTTCGCATGCTATTTCATTACTCTTTAACAAGTCACTAGAAACTAGCACCTTCCCGAAACTACTCAAGAAGGCAAGGGTTACACCAATACATAAAGGTGGTGACCCTACAGACTTAAACAACTATAGGCCAATATCAAACTTGCCATTGCTATCCAAAATCTTTGAGAAACTCGTGCACAGGAGACTATATTCATTTATAACGGCACAAAACATACTCAACCCCTGCCAATTTGGATTCAGGAAAAATAAAAGCACTAATGATGCAATCATAAAAATGGTAGATCTGCTTTACACAGCATTGGAAAATAAGGAATATCCACTAGGAATTTTTATTGACCTAAGAAAAGCTTTTGACACAGTAGACCACGACAGCCTACTCCACAAACTTGACCATTACGGTATAAGAGGCCATGCGCTTGCTTATTTCAAATTTTACCTTACTAATAGGTATCAGTATGTCACCATTAAAGACACAGCATCAGCAACATGGCCACTTGATACTGGAGTTCCCCAGGGAAGTGTCCTTGGTCCCCTGCTCTTCCTCATATACATCAATGATCTTCCAAACGTATCCCAACACCTGAAACCCATTCTCTTTTCTGACGACACGACTTATGTCATCTCTCACCCTAATCTTGTCACCCTCAACACCATTGTTAACGAGGAGCTGATCAAAATATCGACTTGGATGACAGCCAATAAACTTACGCTTAATACTGACAAAACCTACTATATTATGTTTGGTAGCAGAGCAGGAGATGCACAAATTAACATTAAGATCGACAACACTCTAATTACCAGACATAATGAGGGCAAATTCCTAGGCCTATTCCTTGACAACAACCTGAATTTCAGCACCCATATCCAACACATAACAAAAAAAGTATCCAAAACGGTTGGGATCCTCTCCAAGATACGATACTACGTGCCGCAAAATGCCCTTCTCACACTATACCACTCACTTATTTATCCATACCTCACCTATGCTATTTGTGCCTGGGGATCAACTGCAGCAACACACCTAAAGCCAATAATAACCCAACAAAAAGCTGCAGTAAGAATAATCACTAAATCCCATCCCTGGCAACACACCCCCCCACTCTTCATAGATCTAAACTTACTCCCTGTTCAGTACATCCACACTTACTACTGTGCAGTCTACATCTACAGGACCTTAAACTCCAATATCAACCTTGACCTAAAATGCTTTCTTGACAGTTGTGACAGAACCCACAGGCATAACACCAGACACAAACATCTCTACGACATTCCCCGTGTCTGACTAAACCTTTACAAAAATTCAATGTATGTCAAAGGCCCTAAAATCTGGAACACCCTACCTGAGAACTCTAGAACTGCAGACACATTCACCTTCAAAACTACCATTAGAAAACATCTTATCTCCCTGATACACCCCATCAACTAACTACACGAATACCACCTGGTGGTTCACACTTACACTCACTCACCCATTTGACCATAAACAGAAATATTAATCTCAATCTTAAAATTATGAATCTTAACTAGTCATAAGTTGGCCCGTGATACTCCAATACTGAAACTATGTACTGTGCGAAAACAAAAGCATTCACATTGCTAAACTCACAAACTAGTATTTAGTCACTTAGCCATAATACCAACTTACCTCATAATTTGTAATATTTTAAAATTAAGAATTAAACTAAGTCTGCCCGAAATGCCTAGCCATGCTAGGTGTTCTAGTGGTACACTCTGTAATCATTATTTAACTACATGTAAACCACACAATAACCAAATTCTGTAAACTCAGCATTGTAATCCTTATAGAGAATAAACTTTGAATTTGAATTTGAATTGGATCAACATCTGTTATCCATGACTCAAGCGTCTACCGGGCAAAATAGTGTAGTTACCCCAATCTTAAGTTTTCTATGAAAGATTAAGCAGACTACAGAAAACGAAGAAACTCATTTACTTAAGGGAAGCTGAAATAGTTCCAATTTCTGTTCTGCTGCGGTTAGTAAGTAAGTAAGTATGCAGGTTCCTAACCCAAGTTTAGATTTTTGACAATAAGTGGTTATGTAGTAACGTGTATGTGATTTACCTCGGGTAATACAGTAAAGTTAAAATGATTTCTTTCTGCTCAGGTCGTCCTTGTCCTGCTCTGGTGGCCCCCACTCACTATAATATTGACCCACTCACTACCCTCCTCCTGGCCCCACTCACTATAATGTTGGCCCACTCACCACTACAGGCTGGAGGTGTGCTGGAGTGGTGTCTGCTCCTCCCCTCTCAGTATCTCCACTGCTGTTGCGACTCGGATTCCTGAAAGACAAAAAAAAATAAGTTTGTTCATATCTCCTTATATATATATATATTATATATATATATATATATATATATATATATATATATATATATATATATATATATATATATATATATATATATATATATATATATATATATATATATATAATATCGCTTTACCTATTCGTGCCGAATAGGTAAAACTGGTCAGTTAGCAAGAGCTCATTTAAAAATTAAGTCCTATCTAAATTTTTCTCTTGTACGTTTAAAGATATTTTTTTTTATTCATGTGAATGCAAAACATTAATAATTTTATACCAAAAGAACCTTAGAAAACTTACCTAAAGCTATTATAATAAGCGCAATTTAATTTAGCCTACTCCAACTAAATATATTTTAGATAAACTGACAATTTAATAAACAAACACATTAAAATATATTTTTTTTCGTTAGGTTCAGAATGATCTTTTTTTGCGAAATCATTGTACATGCACACAATTTTTCCCTTGCCTCATTCGGTAAGAAGAGTGTTGCTATTTCAACCAAAATCGCAAACCATACCACGGGTGGGGTTTGAATCCGCGGTCAGTCTCAAAACTCCAGACCATCGCGTTAGCCACTGGGCCAGCTAGCTTCAATAAGATTAATTTCGTGAGCCAAAATCCCAAGTTTTACCTATTCGGCACGACATACATACATATATAAATAACAGTCAGGTAAATATTTGTATATAGGGAGTAGGAAGAGAGAGTAATATTTACCTACAAGTATAGGGCCACCACAAGTGACGCCCTCACCTGCCTCTTCTGCTTCTTACACTTAGGGTCGTTGGTTAATGGGGATTTCAAGCCTATCGTCTACACTAAGGTCATTAAGGCTGCACGTAACCTTTTCACACCCAGACAAGAATACTTTAATCCCTTAAACAGTTATTAAAGCAAACTCTCAGCATATATACAGAAAAATACAGCCTCAGTTTACATCCTGTCAGGAGCACAGGTCCATAGAATAGACTATAATCTCACTCAACAATGTTTTAATCTCTAATAAAAGTACTAACCTAGACTAGGTTAATGAAATGAAAAACACAAACGTCACTGTATACTGACATCATACAAAATACAAATATAAAATACAATTACTTTTCTGTAGTATACAGGTAATGTAGCTTACACGTAATAAACACTGTTAGGCCCAAAAGAATGTCACTGACATGGTGTGGATTTAGGGCAGAAAACAAGTGCCTGGTCCAGTCACACAGGTGCTTCAATGCTTAGCTGGTTCAGCAGTGATTCATAGTTTCCGGTGCACTAGGAGGAAATACTAGCCAAACCTGGACGATAATTGGGAAGGTGATAAGGTGGGGTTCAGGAAATAGCAATGAAAACAACCCTTGATCGCCTTAACAACTACAACTAGTACTACAAGGAAACAAGTCACTGACTTTTTGTTGGGTTATCCTACTGGGTAACTGACACACGTTACTTTGTATGATAATTTGTTCAACTGTATTTGTGTGTGCCTTTATCCAACTTAATATTACTACTACTGCAACTACTTTTATTACCACAACTATTAATGCATCTACCACGACTATTACTACAACTATTAGTACTACTACAACTACTAATATACGCCCTCCTCCTACTATTCCTTCTCGACTAAACCCCAGCAGAGACCTGAACCATCGACCTGTCTTACCTCCGGCAGCCGTAGATCATTACTGCATTACGAAGAAGCCATAAACCCGAAAGATACATAAAACGCCAGGGGAATAAAGGTAATCAGATCCTACAGAAGGGGAAATGGGGGGGGGGGGGGAAGATCTCAATTCCTTGGCTCAAGCGCCCTCACCAGAATCAAGGTACCTTCCTGTAGGTCTGTGGAGTGTTTTCTGACAAGATATAAAACACTGCGGTGAGCCTGTGCAAAATTTAATACATAGAGGACGTTGAGGGACTTACAAGTTTAGCCTAGTACTACCAATTAATTGTAGCACCAATTAATGTTTATACATTAAGGACCCCACTGGAAATAAGTCACTGTGTCTGACTTTTTTGGATTATCCCAGGTTCTATACACATATGCTGCTATGTATGATAATCTGTGTAACTATTTGTTTAAACTTGAATAGACTTCCTGATGATGGGTGGAGCCAGTGCTCTTAGTCGACAAATATGAAGATGCTATCAAGGATACGAAGCTACCAGGAGGTCTGGTCTGGGACCGGGTTGAGGGGGGCGCTGACCCCCACTACCACTGTTGCTATTACTACTATACGACTACTACCACTGCTAATACTTTTATATTTTAAAATCACGAAGATATCACGAAGATGCACTTTGCGTACAGATTTTAAAAAAGTGCACAGTTATGCACCGTAAAAAGCGAGAAATAAGTTTTAAAACATTATGAGAGGCAAAAACTTAATTAAAAGCTTAACTAAGAACAAGTGGTGATACGAAGAGAAAATATTAGTGTGTGAGGGTGTGTGTGAGGGTGTGTGTGTGTGTGTGTGTGTGTGTGTGTGTGTGTGTGTGTGTGTGTGTGTGTGTGTGTGTGTGTGTGTGTGTGTGTGTGTGTGTGTGTGTGTGGCAGGTGTGTGTGTGGCAGGTGTGAGGCCAGGCTGGAGAAACATATGGTGGGACCTTTTAGTCAGTCACTCCTTAGTCACGTCTCTGTGAGTGCAATGAACCTCACCAGCATTGAACACTGCTATCATTGAACACTGCCAGCACTGAACCCCACTAGCAGTGAACCCCAATGAATGGGTTTTCCATTAGTGTACTCCTGGCACTCCTGCTTTTCATTTGGGATATTTTGCACCGCCTGTCAAGCCACTTATGTTCATGGGGAGTGATTAGTGTTGGCAGATTTGGGACCAATCCTTAAAAGAAGTTTCCAGTTGTAGATTATAATGCATCTCTCTCGCCTAAGTTCCAAGGAGTACAGATCGAAGGACTTCTCAGTAATTTAGATGCTTTGCCTGAATCTATGAGAGCACTGAAGGCTCTCTGAACATTCTCCAGGTCAGCAATATCACCTGTTTTGAAAGGAGCTATACAAATTTATTTAGACAGAGGTACACATAAGTATAATTATCATACATAGTAACAGGTGTGGTGGTGGTAGTCGTGGTGATGGCAGCCGTGGTGATGATGGTAGTCGTAGTGGTGATGGTGGTCGAGGTCGTTGTACAAGATGACTAAGAGAGGAAATCAGAAAACTTTTGTTCCTGCATGACAACGAGGCCGATTTTCAGCGATGACCGAACTCTTAGTAGTTAAGTTTTGTGATGTGGGATCCCTTGCTGAAGCTTGTGGTCCCTTGCTGAAGCTTGTGAGGTCCCTTGCTGAAGCTTGTGAGGTCCCTTGCTGAAGCTTGTGAGGTCCCTTGCTGAAGCTTGTGAGGTCCCTTGCTGAAGCTTGTGAGGTCCCTTGCTGAAGCTTGTGAGGTCCCTTGCTGAAGCTTGTGAGGTCCCTTGCTGAAGCTTGTGAGGTCCCTTGCTGAAGCTTGGTCACTTGCTGAAGCTTGTGTGGTCCCTTGCTGAAGCTTGTGGGATCCCTTGCTGAAGCTTGTGTGGTCCCTTGCTGAAGCTTGTGGGATCCCTTGCTGAAGCTTGTGGGATCCCTTGCTGAAGCTTGTGGGATCCCTTGCTGAAGCTTGTGGGATCCCTTGCTGAAGCTTGTGGGATCCCTTGCTGAAGCTTGTGAGATCCCTTGCTGAAGCTTGTGAGGTCCCTTGCTGGAGCTTGTGGGATCCCTTGCTGAAGCTTGTGAGGTCCCTTGCTGAAGCTTGTGGGATCTCTTGCTGAAGCTTGTGGGATCCCTTGCTGAAGCTTGTGAGGTCCCTTGCTGAAGCTTGTGAGGTCCCTTGCTGAAGCTTGTGAGGTCCCTTGCTGAAGCTTGTGAGGTCCCTTGCTGAAGCTTGTGAGGTCCCTTGCTGAAGCTTGTGAGGTCCCTTGCTGAAGCTTGTGGGATCCCTTGCTGAAGCTTGTGGGATCCCTTGCTGAAGCTTGTGGGGTCCCTTGCTGAAGCTTGTGGGGTCCCTTGCTGAAGCTTGTGGGGTCCCTTGCTGAAGCTTGTGGGGTCCCTTGCTGAAGCTTGTGGGATCCCTTGCTGAAGCTTGTGGGATCCCTTGCTGAAGCTTGTGGGGTCCCTTGCTGAAGCTTGTTGGGTTCCTTGCTGAAGCTTGTGGGGTCCCTTGCTGAAGCTTGTGGGATCCCTTGCTGAAGCTTGTGGGATCCCTTGCTGAAGCTTGTGGGGTCCCTTGCTGAAGCTTGTTGGGTTCCTTGCTGAAGCTTGTGGGATCCCTTGCTGAAGCTTGTGGGATCCCTTGCTGAAGCTTGTGGGATCCCTTGCTGAAGCTTGTGGGGTCCCTTGCTGAAGCTTGTTGGGTTCCTTGCTGAAGCTTGTGGGGTCCCTTGCTGAAGCTTGTGGGGTCCCTTGCTGAAGTTTGTGGAGTCCCTTGTTGAAGCTTGTGGGATCCCTTGCTGAAGCTTGTGGGATCCCTTGCTGAAGCTTGTTGGGTTCCTTGCTGAAGCTTGTGGGGTCCCTTGCTGAAGCTTGTGGGATCCCTTGCTGAAGCTTGTGGGATCCCTTGCTGAAGCTTGTTGGGTTCCTTGCTGAAGCTTGTGGGGTCCCTTGCTGAAGCTTGTGGGATCCCTTGCTGAAGCTTGTGGGGTCCCTTGCTGAAGTTTGTGGAGTCCCTTGTTGAAGCTTGTGGGATCCCTTGCTGAAGCTTGTGGGATCCCTTACTGAAGCTTGTTGGGTTCCTTGCTGAAGCTTGTGGGATCCCTTGCTGAAGCTTGTGGGGTCCCTTGCTGAAGCTTGTGGGATCCCTTGCTGAAGCTTGTGGGATCCCTTGCTGAAGCTTGTTGGGTTCCTTGCTGAAGCTTGTGGGATCCCTTGCTGAAGCTTGTGGGATCCCTTGCTGAAGCTTGTTGGGTTCCTTGCTGAAGCTTGTGGGGTCCCTTGCTGAAGCTTGTGGGATCCCTTGCTGAAGCTTGTGGGATCCCTTGCTGAAGCTTGTGGGATCCCTTACTGAAGCTTGTTGGGTTCCTTGCTGAAGCTTGTGGGATCCCTTGCTGAAGCTTGTGGGGTCCCTTGCTGAAGCTTGTGGGATCCCTTGCTGAAGCTTGTTGGGTTCCTTGCTGAAGCTTGTGGGATCCCTTGCTGAAGCTTGTGGGATCCCTTGCTGAAGCTTGTTGGGTTCCTTGCTGAAGCTTGTGGGGTCCCTTGCTGAAGCTTGTGGGATCCCTTGCTGAAGCTTGTGGGATCCCTTGCTGAAGTTTGTGGAGTCCCTTGTTGAAGCTTGTGGGATCCCTTGCTGAAGCTTGTGGGATCCCTTGCTGAAGTTTGTGGAGTCCCTTGTTGAAGCTTGTGGGATCCCTTGCTGAAGCTTGTGGGATCCCTTACTGAAGCTTGTGGGATCCCTTGCTGAAGCTTGTTGGGTTCCTTGCTGAAGCTTGTGGGGTCCCTTGCTGAAGCTTGTGGGATCCCTTGCTGAAGCTTGTGGGATCCCTTGCTGAAGTTTGTGGAGTCCCTTGTTGAAGCTTGTGGGATCCCTTGCTGAAGCTTGTGGGATCCCTTGCTGAAGCTTGTTGGGTTCCTTGCTGAAGCTTGTGGGGTCCCTTGCTGAAGCTTGTTGGGTTCCTTGCTGAAGCTTGTTGATATATTCTATCCTAGCTATATCCTATCTTAGTTCTATCTTATCCTAGTTTTATTACACTCCCCGATTTCGGCTGTTACAGTTTATTGTATTCCTTATTAGTGCTTTTATTATTTTTTCTTGTTCTTCGTCTTTTTCTTCCTCCTCAAGTTCTTCCCACTTCTGTTATGATTCTCACTTCCTGTTAACCTCGACCCACAACTCGCCCCTAAATTCCCTACCTTCCTTTATATAGCCTGCTTACTTCCCCTTTATAACTCCTACTGCTTTCCCTCTTCCCCCTCTCGCTTCCACTTCCTCCCCCTCTATTGCTTCCCCTCCTTCCCCCTCTCCCACTGCAGACTAGTGCAAATCGCAACATCCCCCAATGCATCAGCTTAAGTTATAAAATCCTTCTTGAGGTGGGAGGTGTTTGTAGTCTTGACTGGTGACTGTTGTGAGCTGGGAAGTGTTTGTAGCCTCACTGGCGTAGCTACGAACAAAAACGCGTGCTGCCGTGCTTGGCGTAAGCTACGAACAAAGACGAGCGCTGCCGTACCTGGCGTAAGCTACGGACAAGGACGCGTGCTGCCGTGCCTGGCGTAGCTACAAATTTACAGAGGCAGCGGCCGGCACACGCACTGGAAACTCGACCCCGTAAATTCTGGGATAATAGAAGCAGTCTATTGTCCGGGCGCCATGTTTCACGTCCAGCTTAAACGGCTGCTGCTACTGCCAAGCTGTAACTCAAGCTGAAATTGTTGATAAGCTGTAACTCAAGCCTCAAGGGTTTATTATTTGTATACATCACCTCAACCTCAATTTTCGTCACCCCAGCCCCATCACCCCAGCCCCATCCTCATCACCCCGGCCCTATCCTCATCACCACAGCTCCATCCTCATCACCCCAGCCCCATCCTCATCACCCCGGCCCTATCCTCATCACCCCAGCCCCATCTTCATCATCCCAGCCCCATCCTCATCACTCCAGCCCCATCATCACCCCAGCTTCCCCATCTTCGCAGAATAAGATCATGGGGTACAAGTTGGACCAGGTCCAGGAAGACAGAACAAAGACAACTAAAACTGCATCAAGTTATGTAAAGGTGCTAACAACCAGTGTCCACAGTATCTTGCTGTCAATGTTGTCAACGTTGACAACCAAAGTAAATATGTAAGTAGGACAAGTGGACAATTCTGAAGTACGAGGAAGACATCACTTCACAGTGCTTCGCTTTACGGCGTTTCGCTAATGTTCCGGTTTTCAATTATACCTTCATTTATTCCGACTTCTTAAAATAATATATTCACTACTCGCTATAGGTAAGTAATGTGTGTACTGTATATGCATTTTTAGGCCTAGCTCTATTGCTCACTTAAGAGGAACGTAAGTTATCCTGTCTTCTAATAACATGTTCATTTTTCCAGTATAATCTACCTTGTCTATAATTACTATCGCACTTGTTTTGTTTCGTAAGGTGAAGTCCAGGATCTTTCCTTAATTCACGGTATAACTTAAAAAAATTTGAGGACAATTCTTGTAGAGGTGTGAACTTTGCTCACACCTCTACAACACAACTGTCCTCAAATATTTAAGTTATACCATGAATTAAGGAAAGATCCTGGACTTCACCTTACGAAACAAAACAAATGCGATAGTAATTATAGACAAGGTAGATTATAGTGGAAAAATTAAAATGTTATTAGAAGACAGGATAACTTAGATGCCTCTTAATATATGACAGTGTAAACACGTTATCAGGATTATATATGCATTTCAAAGCAAAAAACGGCTATATTTCACTTTACATCGGCAGCCCGGAACATAAAAATACGAGGAACACTGCAGCAGGCCTACTGGCTCATACCAAGCAAATCCTTCTCAAACTTAAACCCACTAATATAAATAATTGCCCAGCCTAAGCTGGGCCGGATCAGCCGGGCTGTGGCTCGTACATTGGACTGCGTGCGGCCAGCAGTAACAGCCTAGTTGATCAGGCCCTGATCCATCGGGAGGCCTGGTCATGGACCGGGCCGCGGGGGCGTTGATCCCCGGAATAAACTCCAGGTAACCTCCAGCCCATTTTCAATTCAAAATTGTTGATCTCTTCTGTCCCATGAAGTCGTATGATAAGTTACATCTTACGAACTTCCACTTACACTCTTCACTTCCCTACGTACATGCTTCTTAGCAGTTCTTAATTCTGTAATATTTCCTGTCCCAACCCGAGACCTGGTCTGATGCCAAGGTCGAGGGGAATATAATCCCCAGAGAACACTAACAGCAATACACAGCTTCAAGAGTAGATATGATAACATCCAAGAGGCCCGCCTGTACAGGTGTTTGAAGCCTGTAGTGACCACGTGTCAAACACCTTCCGTTACACACTAATAAAGGAGTGGAAGAGGTTGCCCGAGAATGCCAAGACCAGTCTTAGCATAAACAAGTTGAGAGACTTATTGAAAATAATGAACGACGCTGCGGATCCAGAGAAAATGATAAGATAAGATTTCGTTCGGATTTTTAACCCCGGAGGGTTAGCCACCCAGGATAACCCAAGAAAGTCAGTGCGTCATCGAGGACTGTCTAACTTATTTCCATTGGGGTCCTTAATCTTGTCCCCCAGGATGCGACCCACACCAGTCGACTAACACCCAGGTACCTATTTGCTGCTAGGTGAACAGGACAACAGGTGTAAGGAAACGTGTCGAATGTTTCCACCCGCCGGGAATCGAACCCGGGCCCTCCGTGTGTGAAGCGGGAGCTTTAGCCACCAGGCCAGCTATTAGAGTTGATATTTGTGTAGTTCTAAGGCTGGGTTAGGTAAGGTTTGTAATAATGTTGGTAGAATTATCGACAATATGTAAAGTAAAAGGACACAAGTGCAACTAATGTGACATTTTATTGTGGCAACGTTTCGCTCTCCAGGAGCTTTGTCAAGCCAATACAAACAGTATATGGACACAGAGGGTATACTGCTTGTATCGGCTTGACAAAGCTCCTGGAGAGCGAAACGTTGCCACAATAAAATGTCACATTAGTTGTACTTGTGTCCTTTTACTTTACATAGGTAAGGTTTGTCAGGAAACAGGACAAGTGTTTCATGACGCGGGTCTTAGATAATGATCCGTCTTTGGAGGCTTTGGTCATCTGACCGAGGCCTTCCGCTGGCTTATCGGTCCACCTCTTTAAAAATTATGAACGTGTACCTCTTATATTCAACTGATATTTTTACTTCATAAAAAAATAAAACACGGAACGGATGGGGTCACAGTGGGGGCCCATGCTAACCTCCCTATGGTGTATAAATATACCTAAGGTGAGGAAACAGAACAAGTGTAATACAAGGAGCCTAGTGGAGAGATTATCTCAGATAACTGATGCCTATCATACTCTTAAGATAACTATAATCATCTATAATTGTGCTTAATAACCACTCTGAAAAAATAGTTAATTTCCAAGAGATTTCGTGATTCCTGACATCACAGTTCCTTGATAATGTGAGAAATCACGAAAGCGCTTGGAAATTCGCTATTTTTTTTCACAATGGTTGTTGTGTAGACTGTGATATCACCTGTTTACTTTATCTTATTTCATCTGTAACTGTGTAACGTGTCTGAACATATCTAGCTATATGATTACTTATTTTGTTATTTGCTTGCTTAGTTGCTTGCTTAGTTACTCGCTTGCTTAGTTGCTTGCTTCCTTAGTTACTTCTTGCTTACTTAGTTGCTTGCTTAGGTAATTCTTGCTTACTTAGTTGCTTGCTTAGTTACTCGCTTGCTTGTTTGCTTGATTAGTTACTTCTTGCTTACTTAGTTGCTTGCTTAGTTACTTCTTGCTTACTTAGTTGCTTGCTTAGTTACTTCTTGCTTACTTAGTTGCTTGCTTAGGTACTTCTTGCTTACTTAGTTGCTTGCTTAGTTACTCGCTTGCTTAGTTGTTTGTTTGCTTAGTTACTTCTTGCTTACTTAGTTGCTTGCTTAGTTACTTCTTGCTTACTTAGTTGCTTGCTTAGTTACTTCTTGCTTACTTAGTTGCTTGCTTAGTTACTTCTTGCTTACTTAGTTGCTTGCTTAGTTACTTCTTGCTTACTTAGTTGCTTGCTTAGTTACTCGCTTGCTTAGTTGCTTGCTTGCTTAGTTACTTCTTGCTTCCTTAGTTGCTTGCTTATGTACTTGCTTATGTACTTGCTTGCTTAGATGTTTGCTTGCTTAGTTCCTTCTTGCTTACTTAGTTGCTTGCTTAGGTACTTGCTTGCTTAGATGTTTGCTTGCTTAGTTACTTCTTGCTTACTTAGTTGCTTGCTTAGTCGCTTGCTTAGTTGCTTGCTTGCTTGCTTAGTTACTTCTTGCTTACTTAGTTGCTTGCTTAGGTACTTGCTTAGTTACTTGTTTACTTAGTTACTTGTTTACTTAGTTACTTGCTTACTTAGTTACTTGCTTACTTAGTTACTTGCTTACTTAGTTACTTGCTTACTTAGTTACTTGCTTACTTAGTTACTTGCTTACTTAGTTACTTGCTTACTTAGCCTCCCCACCATCTCTACATCATCCTCGTTATTCATCCTTCCTAACATGTCCCTATCAACTTCTCCTTTCGTATCTCAGACATCTCTCCCTCCTCCCAACCTCCCCCCCCCCCCACGTCTCCCTGCTTATCCATGCCCTCTCCACCTCCCTCTCTCCCTCTCCACCTCCCTCTCTCCCTCTCCACCTCCCTCTCTCCCTCTCCACCTCCCTCTCTCCCTCTCCACCTCCCTCTCTCCCTCTCCACCTCCCTCTCTCCCTCTCCACCTCCCTCTCTCCCTCTCCACCTCCCTCTCTCCCTCTCCACCAACCATAAATCTACCTTGCTTCTCCATCCTTGAAAAAGAGAAAGAAATATGCAATTTACTCTCTCCGTTAATATTGTACCTTGGAAGATACTGTTACCTTGTTACCTTGTGGTGTGAACCAGTGTAACTCAAGGCTGTGCCACACCTGTGCCACACCTGTCAATGGTGCCCTGTGGGTCGAACATTTGTCCCGTGAATCAATGACGACTAAATTCAAAGAACCAGAGGAGATATGACCACAACATACACGATACTCTGACACACGGGCATAGCACACACAACCACTCACTGGGAACTTCCCTCAATAATAATAAAAATAATAATTTCTTTTTTTTACAGATATCGTAGTTTGAAATCCTCTGAAAAACGTGATACTTTGAGTTATCTTTAACGATAGATCAGTTTAAGATAATTTACATAAAGATAACTCTAGCATCTGGCTTCTCCGTCATCCTGGACGTATCAGCCGGATTTACTGCCTTATTTTATCACTCAATAAGACCGAAAATCCCTCCTGGCTCTCCTCCCCGTTACATTAAAACACACCTCTCTGATTCTGAACCTTACGTCATCCTACTATAAAGGCGTAAATTGACTGTCTTTTGTTTTCTTCTCTCGTCTCTCCCATGGAACACTGAGCCTTATCAGCCTCCGGCATAAGGCCCAAAATGGCTTGGCCGTGGCTTCTAGGCCCGCTAGGCCTAAAGAAATAACGTCCATAACATTAATATGGTTTAAAGAACACAATATCTGGCTCTGTCCAATAGGCCTACAAAAAATACGCCAGATTTTAAGACGGCCTAAAGTAAGCCCTTATAAAGCTCCTGCAAGCTCTTATAAAGCTGCTGCAAGCTCTTATAAAGCTGCTGCAAGCTCTTATAAAGCTGCTGCAAGCTCTTATAAAGCTGCTGCAAGCTCTTATAAAGCTCATGCAAGCTCTTATAAAGCTCCTGCAAGCTCTTATAAAGCTCCTGCAAGCTCTTATAAAGCTGCTGCAAGCTCTTATAAAGCTGCTGCAAGCTCTTATAAAGCTGCTGCAAGCTCTTATAAAGCTCCTGCAAGCTCTTATAAAGCTACTGCAAGCTGTTATAAAGCTCCTGCAAGCTCTTATAAAGCTGCTGCAAGCTCTTATAAAGCTGCTGCAAGCTCTTATAAAGCTCCTGCAAGCTCTTATAAAGCTGCTGCAAGCTCTTATAAAGCTGCTGCAAGCTCTTATAAAGCTGCTGCAAGCTCTTATAAAGCTCCTGCAAGCTCTTATAAAGCTGCTGCAAGCTCTTATAAAGCTCATGCAAGCTCTTATAAAGCTGCTGCAAGCTCTTATAAAGCTGCTGCAAGCTCTTATAAAGCTCCTGCAAGCTCTTATAAAGCTCCTGCAAGCTCTTATAAAGCTCCTGCAAGCTCTTATAAAGTTCCTGCAAGCTCTTATAAAGCTCCTGCAAGCTCTTATAAAGCTGCTGCAAGCTCTTATAAAGCTCCTGCAAGCTCTTATAAAGCTCCTGCAAGCTGTTATAAAGCTCCTGCAAGCTCTTATAAAGCTCCTGCAAGCTCTTATAAAGCTGCTGCAAGCTCTTATAAAGCTCCTGCAAGCTGTTATAAAGCTCCTGCAAGCTCTTATAAAGCTCCTGCAAGCTCTTATAAAGCTGCTGAAAGCTGTTATAAAGCTCCTGCAAGCTCTTATAAAGCTCCTGCAAGCTCTTATAAAGCTGCTGCAAGCTCTTATAAAGCTCCTGCAAGCTCTTATAAAGCTCCTGCAAGCTGTTATAAAGCTCCTGCAAGCTCTTATAAAGCTGCTGCAAGCTCTTATAAAGCTGCTGCAAGCTCTTATAAAGCTCCTTCAAGCTCTTATAAAGCTCCTGCAAGCTCTTATAAAGCTCCTGCAAGCTCTTATAAAGCTGCTGCAAGCTCTTATAAAGCTCCTGCAAGCTCTTATAAAGCTCCTGCAAGCTCTTATAAAGCTCCTGCAAGCTCTTATAAAGCTCCTGCAAGCTCTTATAAAGCTCCTGCAAGCTCTTATAAAGCTGCTGCAAGCTCTTATAAAGCTGCTCCATGTAGCGCAATGTTCTATAAATGATAGAGTCCATAACAAGAGTCAATACAGAGGAGCTTAATTCCACCATGCAGAGGAGCTTAATTCCACCATGCAGAGGAGCTTAATTCCACCATGCAGAGGAGCTTAATTCCACCATGCAGAGGAGCTTAATTCCACCATGCAGAGGAGCTTAATTCCACCATACAGAGGAGCTTAATTCCACCATGCAGAGGAGCTTAATTCCACCATGCAGATGAGCTTAATTCCACCATGCAGAGGAGCTTAATTCCGCCATACAGAGGAGCTTAATTCCACCATGCAGAGGAGCTTAATTCCACCATGCAGAGGAGCTTAATTCCACCATACAGAGGAGCTTAATTCCACCATGCAGAGGAGCTTAATTCCACCATACAGAGGAGCTTAATTCCACCATACAGAGGAGCTTAATTCCACCATGCAGAGGAGCTTAATTCCACCATACAGAGGAGCTTAATTCCACCATACAGAGGAGCTTAATTCCACCATACAGAGGAGCTTAATTCCGCCATACAGAGGAGCTTAATTCCACCATACAGAGGAGCTTAATTCCACCATACAGAGGAGCTTAATTCCGCCATACAGAGGAGCTTAATTCCGCCATACAGAGGACCTTAATTCCGCCATACAGAGGAGCTTAATTCCGCCATACAGAGGAGCTTAATTCCGCCATACAGAGGAGCTTAATTCCACCATACAGAGGAGCTTAATTCCACCATACAGAGGAGCTTAATTCCACCATACAGAGGAGCTTAATTCCTCCATACAGAGGAGCTTAATTCCACCATACAGAGGAGCTTAATTCCACCATACAGAGGAGCTTAATTCCACCATACAGAGGAGCTTAATTCCGCCATACAGAGGAGCTTAATTCCACCATACAGAGGAGCTTAATTCCACCATACAGAGGAGCTTAATTCCACCATACAGAGGAGCTTAATTCCACCATACAGAGGAGCTTAATTCCACCATACAGAGGAGCTTAATTCCACCATACAGAGGAGCTTAATTCCGCCATACAGAGGAGCTTAATTCCGCCATACAGAGGAGCTTAATTCCTCCATACAGAGGAGCTGTATAGGATTTTTCAATCGTACTTACAACAAAATTCCGCTATACAAAGCTGTATAAGAGAGGTGACTATATACAGCACAACCTCGGCCAGACAGGGACATACAAGAAGCCAGATTTATAGCAGTAAATTTGTACACGTATGAACGTATAACTGTACCTAGACCAGTGTATACATAAATGTGGTTTTTCCACTAAGCAACTTTGAGAGGAACCATCATTATTATGTTGTTTGTGTATATTTCGCCTGCTCTTGCGAATTTCCTTGCATTCTTAATATCTCTAGTAAGGCTGATGCATGCAGGGGATGAGATGAAAAGCTGTAAGCCTTCTCCCTGAAAGCTGGCTGCCTTGGATCAAAGTCTAGTGCAAGCTGGACTCCAAGGTATTGTCCAGTGTGGGTAGATTGGTAAAGCACTGCGTACCTTGTTCCAAGGTTCGTAGGTTCGAGTCTCCTTCAGCCAGAGATCAGTGTTTGTGTATATTTCCACCTCTGGTATAAATTGTGGGACCAATATCCTCGGAGAAGTGGATAAAAAGGCTTCAAGGAAGAATATTTGGATTTCTTCCCTAGCACTCCACATGTTTATTCTTTACCAATAACTGGTATATTTTATTACATAATATGGTACAGAAGATATAAGAGGTACATTGTTGATATAAAGATGACATATACAGTACATGAGGTGTGAGAGATACATGTCTAGTACATACTGTTACGTGTTTGTCACTGATTATAATGCGAAAATCTCATCCAGCTCCTCAGAGCTGGGGCGCGTGTCCAAAATACAGCAGGCATTACCCCTCTGAACAGCAGCGCTGAGTCGCTGGAACAGAAAACTAGCTGCCATGGGATCCCTAGTTACCATATTTTATATATATATATATATATATATATATATATATATATATATATATATATATATATATATATATATATATATATATATATATATATATGTTATCCTCAATACGAGGAAAATCTTTAAGAGCCAGCTGGTGTGGGGCTCACGACTCATGGTGCAGCCAGCTGTAGCCAGCTGGTAGGGGGAAGGGGGACAGGGGAAGGGGTAGGTAGGGACAGGGGAAGGAGAGAAATGGATGGGAGAAAATAGGGTGTATGTGAATCGGAGAGAAATGGTGTTGACTGGTGGCAAGGGAGGGTGGTGGTGGCAAGGGAGGGTGGTGGTGGCAAGGGTGGTTTTTTTTTTTTTTTATTCGCCGGTATTCTCCCGGCCCGGGTCTTTTCCAAGTAGTGGTGACCCGGCCTTGGCTCCCTATCTGGGGGAGTGTCTCGAGACTTAAGTCTCCCATGGGAGGAGGTACAGTACCTCCTCATCTTTGGGACCAAGTGTCCCCAGGCCTAGCCACATTCCCCGCCCTCACGGGGCTCGTAGGGAGAAGCTAGGCCTCTGGTCTGCCATCTACCCCGCCTCAAAGGGGCTCGTGGGGATGGCAGTCTTATGAGCTGCAGATGGTAGCAAGCTCAGCCCTCTCTTGGCAAGGGTGGTGATTATTATGGCAGTGTGTACATTTGGAACAAGGCTTTCCAATACTTTCCAGGTATATATTATCATGTACCTGTCTCTCCTCCGCTCCGGTGAGTACATACTCGAGACTAAGGCATTACTATGCAACACTTCTGATACAAGATAATCACTCTTATATCTCTCCGTCTCCCAGGATATCTCCAAGCTTACACTGGAACTAGAGAAATTATCTGCGAGCAATAATCTAAATTTGATGCTATAATCTATATTTAATGTTGCAAATTCTTCAGCGTCTGCAATTGAAAGTGCAGTAGCAAGAAATACGAGCACTAACGCTGCAGTAACGCTGTTATTACCAGCGACCAGATGGCTGTAAAAGTCCCGCTTCGTTATTAACAACGAGAAGTGTGTCTGTGTATATACACTGAGGTAGGTGTGTGTGTGTGTGTGTGTGTGTGTGTGTGTGTGTGTGTGTGTGTGTGTGTGTGTGTACACAGAGGTGTGTGTACACACACTGAGAGGTGTGTATTTTTCCACACGGAATGAATCCACGTATACATTCCGAATTGTGAATCTCCCAGTATATATACGAAAGGTATATATCTCTCAGTGTGTATATACACCAAGGATGTGTACTCTCGGAATATATACACTCAGAAGCATGTACCTCCGCAGTGTATATATACACCAAAAAAGTTGTATACCTCTCAATGAGTATACACAGGTGTGTAACTCTGACAGTATACACACCAAGGGTGTATCCCTCAAGACTAACAATAACAGCAACACAACAGCAATAACATCACTACAACCACAATTCAACCTGTCACAGCCACCACAACAATAAGCTACAGTCACAATAAACCCCAATCATAACTACAATCAATTCATCACAACCACAATTATAACTACAATCACCACAATCACAAGACATCAGCAGAGAGAGAGAGATAACTGCGGTAAGAGGCGCTATAAGTGAAAGTGATAAGCGGAGGTAATAGCGGGGCTAACCTGCCGTCAACACCAGGTCATGTTCACCAGACGATAGTGACACCATCACACGGCATGCTACTGATGGTGACACTTGGTTTGTCTTAGTTTATGGTGATAAAGCAGTAACAGCAGCAGCAATGAGTAACAGTAGTAGTGGTGGTAGTAGTAGTACTAGTATTGTGGTGGTAGTAGTAGTATTGTGGTGGTAGTAGTAGTATTGTGGTGGTAGTATTGTGGTGGTAGTAGTAGTAGTATTGTGGTGGTAGTAGTAGTAGTATTGTGGTGGTAGTAGTAGCAGTATTGTGGTAGTAGTAGTATTGTGGTGGTAGTAGTAGTAGTATTGTGGTGGTAGTAGTAGCAGTATGTGGTGGTAGTATTACTAGTATTGTGGTGGTAGTAGAACTAGTATTGTGGCGGTAGTAGTACTAGTATTGTGGCGGTAGTAGTACTAGTATTGTGGCGGTAGTAGTAGTACTAGTATTGTGGTGGTAGTAGTAGTAGTAGTACTAGTATTGTGGTGGTAGTAGTAGTACTAGTATTGTGGTGGTGGTAGTAGTAGTACTAGTATTGTGGTGGTGGTAGTAGTAGTACTAGTATTGTGGTGGTGGTAGTAGTAGTACTAGTATTGTGGTGGTGGTAGTAGTAGTACTAGTATTGTGGTGGTGGTAGTAGTAGTACTAGTATTGTGGTGGTGGTAGTAGTACTAGTATTGTGGTGGTAGTAGTACTAGTATTGTGGTGGTAGTAGTACTAGTATTGTGGTGGTAGTAGTAGTAGTAGTACTAGTATCGTGGTGGTGGTAGTAGTAGTACTAGTATTGTGGTGGTGGTAGTAGTACTAGTATTGTTGTGGTAGTACTAGTATTGTGGTGGTAGTAGTAGTAGTAGTACTAGTATTGTGGTGGTAGTAGTAGTAGTAATAGTACTAGTATTGTGGTGGTAGTAGTAGTAGTACTAGTATTGTGGTGGTAGTAGTAGTAGTACTAGTATTGTGGTGGTAGTAGTAGTAGTACTAGTATTGTGGTGGTAGTAGTAGTAGTACTAGTATTGTGGTGGTAGTAGTAGTAGTACTAGTATTGTGGTGGTAGTAGTAGTAGTACTAGTATTGTGGTGGTAGTAGTAGTAGTACTAGTATTGTGGTGGTAGTAGTAGTACTAGTATTGTGGTGGTGGTAGTAGTAGTAGTACTAGTATTGTGGTGGTGGTAGTAGTAGTAGTAGTACTAGTATTGTGGTGGTGGTAGTAGTAGTAGTAGTACTAGTATTGTGATGGTGGTAGTAGTAGTACTAGTATTGTGATGGTGGTAGTAGTAGTAGTACTAGTATTGTGATGGTGGTAGTAGTAGTAGTACTAGTATTGTGATGGTGGTAGTAGTAGTAGTACTAGTATTGTGATGGTGGTAGTAGTAGTAGTACTAGTACTGTGATGGTGGTAGTAGTAGTAGTAGTACTAGTATTGTGATGGTGGTAGTAGTAGTAGTACTAGTATTGTGGTGGTAGTAGTACTAGTATTGTGGTGGTAGTAGTACTAGTATTGTGGTGGTAGTACTAGTATTGTGGTGGTAGTAGTACTAGTATTGTAGTGGTAGTACTAGTATTGTAGTGGTAGTACTAATATTGTGGTGGTAGTAGTAGTACTAGTATTGTGGTGGTGGTAGTAGTAGTACTAGTATTGTGGTGGTAGTAGTAGTACTAGTATTGTGGTGGTAGTAGTAGTACTAGTATTGTGGTGGTAGTAGTAGTACTAGTATTGTGGTGGTAGTAGTAGTACTAGTATTGTGGTGGTAGTAGTAGTAGTACTAGTATTGTGGTGGTAGTAGTAGTAGTACTAGTATTGTGGTGGTAGTAGTAGTACTAGTATTGTGGTGGTAGTAGTAGTACTAGTATTGTGGTGGTAGTAGTAGTACTAGTATTGTGGTGGTAGTAGTAGTACTAGTATTGTGGTGGTAGTAGTAGTACTAGTATTGTGGTGGTAGTAGTAGTAGTACTAGTATTGTGGTGGCAGTAGTAGTACTAGTATTGTGGTGGCAGTAGTAGTACTAGTATTGTGGTGGCAGTAGTACTATTGTGGTGATAGTAGTACTAGTATTGTGGTGATAGTACTAGTATTGTGGTGATAGTACTAGTACTGTGGTGGTAGTAGTAGTGCTAGTATTGTGGTTGTAGTAGTAGTACTAGTATTGTGGTGGTAGTAGTACTAGTATTGTGGTGGTAGTAGTAGTACTAGTATTGTGGTGGTAGTAGTAGTACTAGTATTGTGGTGGTAGTAGTCGAGTAAATGAGGTAGAGACGAACGGGAAAGACTGAAGAAGATTGAAGAACGCAAGACTTTCAAGTTTTCCATTACGGGTTCAGTAAGTAGGGAAGGAGTGTGTGTGTATACACAGTGCTAGCTATATCTAATCTGTGTGTGTGAGAGACAGACCACAGGGTCACCTATACACGGAGGTCTGTCTCTCAGTGTATATATACTTTCTACTTGACCTCAGCCAGTATTCTAGGCAATAAATCCTACTCGAGTGACAGGCTGCAGTTAAACCCCAGGAGCGGTGTGTCACTGACCTCTTAACGGAAGCACGTCCAGCAAAATACGTCTAGGCTTTGCTTCCAGCAGTCCTGGAGTCACTATCACTTGAAAGTTGTAAAAGGCTACAGGATAAAGATGGTACAACCACTAACATAACTCTGCTGTTGTAACTACAAATAAGTAATAACTTAAGTGGATAGCAACCTGAGGTGAAGGTGGAGGTAAGAGAGCCAACTAGCAAGTGGGAGGTATTTAACAGACTGCGGCTCCCACAAACACCTTCCACACTAGATGACACGTTACCCCACAACACCTGCTGCTGCTGCATTACCCACAACACCTGCTGCTCCTGCTGCTGCTAACAGTATTACCAAGATAAAACACAGCCGCCATCAAGGCACATTTTCCACACTTAACCACAAAGTAATTATACCACTCTTGCAGATCTGTACAACCACCACTACCTCCCACAACCCCCACCACCACCACTACCCCCACACAACCCACACCACCACCCACAACCACCCCCTCCCCACCTCCCTCGATTGCGAAACCCAAGGCTGCACAGAATTAACTTGGCATTTAATTCACCCTGGCTAGACTGCTACGACATTATTATTAAAAAAATGTCAGAGTAATGTTTGTAGCCGAAGACAATGAGTAATTTAGGCCATGAAAAACAAGAGGTGCGTGAGACTGTGTCAGCAACTAGCCACATGCTAGTACATTAACTACCCTTCATAATGCAAGATAATACTACGTTCTATATACACAGATGTGTATATTTCACTGTATATACATTGAGGGGTGTGTACCTCTCAGTGCACACCAGAAGGCATCTTACAGTGTACATACGTCAACGTACGTATACGTACGTGTACATTGTATGTGTACTCGCCTAGTTGTGGTTGCAGGGGTCGATTCACAGCGCCTGGCGGCGTGCGTGTGTGAACATTTATCCACGTATGTATGTATATTTCAGTGTACATTCATCATGTGCGTATCTTTCAATGTACACATACGAACGTGTATGTATCTATCGGTGTACATCAACTTGTGCGTATCTTAGTGTACGTACGACGTGTGTGCATCTCTCTCAGATTATATATATCAGAGCACTTCTCATTTTTGTTTCACCCAATGTATATATACACACTGAGGTGAAGGTAGTACGTTGGCAGACAACCATCCAGGGAGGCGCAACCATCCAGGGAGGTGCAGCCATCCAGGGAGGTGCAGCCATCCAGGGAGTTGCAGCCATCCAGGGAGGTGCAGCCATCCAGGGAGGTGCAGCCATCCAGGGAGGTGCAGCCATCCAGGGAGGCGCAACCATCCAGGGAGGTGCAGCCATCCAGGGAGGTGCAGCCATCCAGGGAGGCGCAGCCATCCAGGGAGGCGCAACCATCCAGGGAGGTGCAGCCATCCAGGGAGGCGCAACCATCCAGGGAGGTGCAGCCATCCAGGGAGGTGCAACCATCCAGGGAGGCGCAGCCATCCAGGGAGGCGCAACCATCCAGGGAGGTGCAGCCATCCAGGGAGGCGCAACCATCCAGGGAGGTGCAGCCATCCAGGGAGGTGCAACCATCCAGGGAGGCGCAGCCATCCAGGGAGGCGCAGCCATCCAGGGAGGTGCAACCATCCAGGGAGGTGCAACCATCCAGGGAGGCGCAACCATCCAGGGAGGTGCAGCCATCCAGGGAGGTGCAACCATCCAGGGAGGCGCAGCCATCCAGGGAGGCGCAACCATCCAGGGAGGTGCAGCCATCCAGGGAGGCGCAACCATCCAGGGAGGTGCAGCCATCCAGGGAGGTGCAACCATCCAGGGAGGCGCAGCCATCCAGGGAGGCGCAGCCATCCAGGGAGGTGCAACCATCCAGGGAGGTGCAACCATCCAGGGAGGTGCAACCATCCAGGGAGGTGCAACCATCCAGGGAGGTGCAACCATCCAGGGAGGTGCAACCATCCAGGGAGGTGCAACCATCCAGGGAGGTGCAACCATCCAGGGAGGCGCAACCATCCAGGGAGGCGCAACCATCCAGGGAGGCGCAACCATCCAGGGAGGCGCAGCCATCCAGGGAGGCGCAGCCATCCAGGGAGGCGCAACCATCCAGGGAGGTGCAGCCATCCAGGGAGGCGCAGCCATCCAGGGAGGCGCAGCCATCCAGGGAGGTGCAGCCATCCAGGGAGGTGCAGCCATCCAGGGAGGTGCAGCCATCCAGGGAGGTGCAACCATCCAGGGAGGCGCAGCCATCCAGGGAGGCGCAGCCATCCAGGGAGGCGCAGCCATCCAGGGAGGTGCAACCATCCAGGGAGGTGCAGCCATCCAGGGAGGCGCAGCCATCCAGGGAGGTGCAGCCATCCAGGGAGGCGCAGCCATCCAGGGAGGCGCAGCCATCCAGGGAGGCGCAGCCATCCAGGGAGGCGTAGCCATCCAGGGAGGCGCAGCCATCCAGGGAGGCACAGCCATCCAGGGAGGCACAGCCATCCAGGGAGGCACAACCATCCAGGGAGGCACAACCATCCAGGGAGGCACAACCATCCAGGGAGGCGCAGCCATCCAGGGAGGCGCAGCCATCCAGGGAGGCGCAGCCATCCAGGGAGGCGCAGCCATCCAGGGAGGCGTAGCCATCCAGGGAGGCGCAGCCATCCAGGGAGGCACAGCCATCCAGGGAGGCACAGCCATCCAGGGAGGCACAACCATCCAGGGAGGCACAACCATCCAGGGAGGCACAACCATCCAGGGAGGCACAGCCATCCAGGGAGGCACAACCATCCAGGGAGGCACAGCCATCCAGGGAGGCACAGCCATCCAGGGAGGCACAACCATCCAGGGAGGCACAACCATCCAGGGAGGCACAACCATCCAGGGAGGCACAGCCATCCAGGGAGGCACAGCCATCCAGGGAGGTGCAGCCATCCAGGGAGGCGCAGCCATCCAGGGAGGCGCAGCCATCCAGGGAGGCGCAGCCATCCAGGGAGGCGTAGCCATCCAGGGAGGCGCAGCCATCCAGGGAGGCACAGCCATCCAGGGAGGCACAGCCATCCAGGGAGGCACAACCATCCAGGGAGGCACAACCATCCAGGGAGGCACAACCATCCAGGGAGGCACAGCCATCCAGGGAGGCACAACCATCCAGGGAGGCACAGCCATCCAGGGAGGCACAGCCATCCAGGGAGGCACAACCATCCAGGGAGGCACAACCATCCAGGGAGGCACAACCATCCAGGGAGGCACAGCCATCCAGGGAGGCACAGCCATCCAGGGAGGCACAGCCATCCAGGGAGGCGCAACCATCCAGGGAGGCGCAACCATCCAGGGAGGCGCAACCATCCAGGGAGGCGCAGCCATCCAGGGAGGCGCAGCCATCCAGGGAGGCGCAGCCATCCAGGGAGGCGTAGCCATCCAGGGAGGCGCAGCCATCCAGGGAGGCACAGCCATCCAGGGAGGCACAGCCATCCAGGGAGGCACAACCATCCAGGGAGGCACAACCATCCAGGGAGGCACAACCATCCAGGGAGGCACAGCCATCCAGGGAGGCACAACCATCCAGGGAGGCACAGCCATCCAGGGAGGCACAGCCATCCAGGGAGGCACAACCATCCAGGGAGGCACAACCATCCAGGGAGGCACAACCATCCAGGGAGGCACAGCCATCCAGGGAGGCACAGCCATCCAGGGAGGCACAACCATCCAGGGAGGCACAACCATCCAGGGAGGCACAACCATCCAGGGAGGCACAACCATCCAGGGAGGCACAGCCATCCAGGGAGGCACAACCATCCAGGGAGGCACAACCATCCAGGGAGGCACAACCATGGAAATATAAACACATATGCAGTATAATGTGATCCTTTATTGACTACGTTTCGCCCACACAGTGGGCTTTTTCAAGTCACAAACAGAACTACCTGGGGTGGAAGGAACGCGAGTATTTATAGTCAGGTTCAGAGTGCTGAGGTCAGGTGGAGAATGCTGCATCTGATGATGTACCGAGTGGGGTTATAGAGTCTAAAATCTTGGGTAGCTTGGAAAGGAGATTGGATAAGTTTGTGAGCAGACCTTCTACAGTGTTTTTATGTGGGATAGCGATGAAGAAGCTTCTTGGCAAGTGGTTCAGCTATGTTATAGAAGCCACTATTCTGGTTGAAGTTGTCGGATATAGAAATAAGTGATGATTCCAGGATTCTTCGGTATTGAGTGTTGTCTTCTGTGGCGATAAGTCTTGAGTTTCTGTAGTTTATCAAGTGGTTGTGTGAATTACGGTGTTGTACGCAGGCATTCCTTGTGTCGTCAGACCTGCTTGCGTATTGGTGTTCTGAAATACGTGTTTGGAGGTCCCTTGATGTTTCGCCCACGTATAACTTGTTGCAGTCATTACAAGGGATTATGTATACCCCTGCAGAGGGTGGAAGCTTGACCTGTCTATCACTGGTAATGTCCTTGATGGTCGTGGTTGTGGAGGTAGATACTTGAAATGAGGTATTGGAAAAGATGTTGGAAACGTGATGTACCCACTCGGTACATCATCAGATGCAGCATTCTCCACCTGACCTCAGCATTCTGAACCTGACTATAAATACTCGCGTTCCTTCCACCCCAGGTAGTTCTGTTTGTGACTTGAAAAAGCCCACTGTGTGGGCGAAACGTAGTCAATAAAGGATCACATTATACTGCATATGTGTTTATATTTCCATTGTGTCGGTATTTTATACCATTTATTTCCATCGAGGCACAACCATCCTCTCGAGTGGATCATGGACACTCAACTTCCTGGTACTCATAAGAACATAATGGAGGAGCACTGCAACAGGCCTACTGCCCCATACTAGGCAGGTCCTTCTAAAACCCAAACCCATTACTATTTGTCCAACCCAATTTCAGCGCAAGACTGATCTTTTCTGTCCCACGAAGTCGTAAGAAGACGGGTTTAATCTTACGAACCTCCACTCACAAGTTTCACTTCCCTGGGCGCTTCTTATCTGGAGAGTTTACCTGGAGTGTTCCCAACCCATGAGAATATTCTTTGGGGAATATAACCCCCAGAACCAGTAACAGACAGCACTAACACCAATACACAGCTTCAGGAGTGGATATGAAGAGACCAGAAGCCGGTCATAGGAATCCAAGAGGTGGGGCCAGGAGCCGAGTTTCGATCCCAGCAAACAACACAGCGAGTACACAGTATGTCCTCACTCTACCCTGAATAACACAACCCTAGATAACATAACCCCGGATAACAACAACCCCGGATAATACCATCAAGGAGTGGCAAGGCTGCCTCAGGAACTCAATAGAAAACAAGAGTTCCGTAACTCGAATCCTATTTAAGGCGAAACTCCTCCACTCTTCACAGTGATTACCCTCTCAAGTGCTTGTACCTCATAGTCCCCTCTTGCACCGAGCTCATCACTGACCTCTCTACGGGGGAAAAATACTTTGGAAGACACATTATACCTCTACTCCCCTTTCTTTACTCCCCTTTCTTTACTCCCCTTTCTTTACTCCCCTTTCTTTACTCCCCTTTCTTTACTCCCCTTTCTTTACTCCCCTTTCTTTACTCCCCTTTCTTTACTCCCCTTTCTTTACTCCCCTTTCTTTACTCCCCTTTCTTTACTCCCCTTTCTTTACTCCCCTTTCTTTACTCCCCTTTCTTTACACCCCTTTCTTTACTCCCCTTTCTTTACTCCCCTTTCTTTACTCCCCTTTCTTTACTCCCCTTTCTTTACTCCCCTTTCTTTACACCCCTTTCTTTACTCCCCTTTCTTTACTCCCCTTTCTTTACTCCCCTTTCTTTACTCCCCTTTCTTTACTCCCCTTTCTTTACTCCCCTTTCTTTACTCCCCTTTCTTTACTCCCCTTTCTTTACTCCCCTTTCTTTACTCCCCTTTCTTTACTCCCCTTTCTTTACTCCCCTTTCTTTACACCCCTTTCTTTACTCCCCTTTCTTTACACCCCTTTCTTTACTCCCCTTTCTTTACTCCCCTTTCTTTACTCCCCTTTCTTTACTCCCCTTTCTTTACTCCCCTTTCTTTACTCCCCTTTCTTTACTCCCCTTTCTTTACTCCCCTTTCTTTACTCCCCTTTCTTTACACCCCTTTCTTTACTCCCCTTTCTTTACTCCCCTTTCTTTACTCCCCTTTCTTTACTCCCCTTTCTTTACTCCCCTTTCTTTACTCCCCTTTCTTTACTCCCCTTTCTTTACACCCCTTTCTTTACACCCCTTTCTTTACTCCCCTTTCTTTACTCCCCTTTCTTTACTCCCCTTTCTTTACTCCCCTTTCTTTACTCCCCTTTCTTTACTCCCCTTTCTTTACTCCCCTTTCTTTACTCCCCTTTCTTTACTCCCCTTTCTTTACTCCCCTTTCTTTACTCCCCTTTCTTTACTCCCCTTTCTTTACACCCATTTCTTTACTCCCCTTTCTTTACTCCCCTTTCTTTACTCCCCTTTCTTTACTCCCCTTTCTTTACTCCCCTTTCTTTACTCCCCTTTCTTTACTCCCCTTTCTTTACTCCCCTTTCTTTACTCCCCTTTCTTTACACCCCTTTCTTTACACCCCTTTCTTTACACCCCTTTCTTTACTCCCCTTTCTTTACTCCCCTTTCTTTACTCCCCTTTCTTTACTCCCCTTTCTTTACTCCCCTTTCTTTACACCCCTTTCTTTACTCCCCTTTCTTTACTCCCCTTTCTTTACACCCCTTTCTTTACTCCCCTTTCTTTACTCCCCTTTCTTTACTCCCCTTTCTTTACACCCCTTTCTTTACTCCCCTTTCTTTACTCCCCTTTCTTTACACCCCTTTCTTTACACCCCTTTCTTTACTCCCCTTTCTTTACACCCCTTTCTTTACTCCCCTTTCTTTACTCCCCTTTCTTTACTCCCCTTTCTCTCCCTGCTGGAGTCTCCCAGCTCCACCTGGGAGATTTCAACACCCTGTATGTGACTCATTCTGTATGATTATTAAGTATATTTAGGTACATACATACTGCGGCCAGCAGTAACAGCCTGGTTAATCAGGCCCTGATCCACCGGGAGGCCTGGTTGTGGACCGGGCCTCCGCGGGGGCACTGACCCCCGGAATACCTTCCAGGTAGACTCCAAGTACACGTAAATACAGTCACACATTATCATACGCAGTAATATATGCAGTAATCGCAGAGAAGCGATACAAGATGCAAAACAACCACTGGGAGTGTTGAATGATAGCTCTAGGCCTTTCTTGTTGCAATCAACACATCAGGAGCTTGCAATATTGTAGAAATTAGTTCAGGGGGGAACGTTCTAGCTAGAACGTTCCTCTGAACTAATCTACCTGGACTTCCTACTCGTTCCTACAACATTGCAAGCTCCTGATGTTTTGACTGCAACAGGAAAGGCCTAGAACTATCATTGTTTCACATAGTAACATGTGCAACTTACCCAGAATAACGCAAAAATAAGTCAAAGTGACTTATTTCCATTAGGGTCCATGTAATATATTATTATTTAAAGTTTAAAAGCCAAAATAGTTGAGTGATGAACTATGACGGGTGTGACAACTACCGTCACTTCCCATTGACGGGTGTGACAACTACCGTCACTTCCCATTGACGGGTGTGACAACTACCGTCACTTCCCATTGACGGGTGTGACAACTACCGTCACTTCCCATTGACGGGTGTGACAACTACCGTCACTTCCCATTGACGGGTGTGACAACTACCGTCACTTCCCATTGACGGGTGTGACAACTACCGTCACTTCCCATTGACGGGTGTGACAACTACCGTCACTTCCAATTGACGGGTGTGACAACTACCGTCACTTCCCATTGACGGGTGTGACAACTACCGTCACTTCCCATTGACGGGTGTGACAACTACCGTCACTTCCCATTGACGGGTGTGACAACTACCGTCACTTCCCATTGTCTCACTCTTATACAATACTGTAGCAACACACTCTTATACAATACTGTATCAACACACTCTTATACAATACTGTATCAACACACTCTTATACAATACTGTATCAACACACTCTTATACAATACTGTATCAACACACTCTTATACAACACTGTAGCAACACACTTATACAATACTGTAGCAACACACTTATACAACACTGTAGCAACACACTTATACAACACTGTAGCAACACACTTATACAACACTGTAGCAACACACTTATACAATACTGTAGCAACACACTTATACAACACTGTAGCAACACACTTATACAATACTGTAGCAACACACTTATACAATACTGTAGTAACACACTTATACAATACTGTAGCAACACACTTATACAACACTGTAGCAACACACTTATACAATACTGTAGCAACACACTTATACAATACTGTAGCAACACACTTATACAATACTGTAGCAACACACTTATACAACACTGTAGTAACACACTTATACAATACTGTAGCAACACACTTATACAACACTGTAGCAACACACTTATACAATACTGTAGCAACACACTTATACAATACTGTAGCAACACACTTATACAATACTGTAGCAACACACTTATACAATACTGTAGCAACACACTTATACAATACTGTAGCAACACACTTATACAACACTGTAGTAACACACTTATACAATACTGTAGCAACACACTTATACAACACTGTAGTAACACACTTATACAATACTGTAGCAACACACTTATACAACACTGTAGCAACACACTTATACAATACTGTAGCAACACACTTATACAATACTGTAGCAACACACTTATACAATACTGTAGCAACACACTTATACAATACTGTAGCAACACACTTATACAACACTGTAGTAACACATTTATACAATACTGTAGCAACACACTTATACAATACTGTAGCAACACACTTATACAATACTGTAGCAACACACTTATACAACACTGTAGCAACACACTTATACAACACTGTAGCAACACACTTATACAACACTGTAGCAACACACTTATACAACACTGTAGCAACACACTTATACAACACTGTAGCAACACACTTATACAACACTGTAGCAACACACTTATACAACACTGTAGCAACACACTTATACAACACTGTAGCAACACACTTATACAACACTGTAGCAACACACTTATACAACACTGTAGCAACACACTTATACAACACTGTAGCAACACACTTATACAACACTGTAGCAACACACTTATACAACACTGTAGCAACACACTTATACAACACTGTAGCAACACACTTATACAACACTGTAGCAACACACTTATACAATACTGTAGCAACACACTCTTATACAACACTGTAGCAACACACTTATACAACACTGTAGCAACACACTTATACAATACTGTAGCAACACACTCTTATACAACACTGTAGCAACACACTCTTATACAACACTGTAGCAACACACTTATACAACACTGTAGCAACACACTTATACAACACTGTAGCAACACACTTATACAATACTGTAGCAACACACTTATACAACACTGTAGCAACACACTTATACAATACTGTAGCAACACACTCTTATACAACACTGTAGCAACACACTTATACAACACTGTAGCAACACACTTATACAACACTGTAGTAACACTCTTATACAACACTGTAGCAACACACTTATACAACACTGTAGCAACACTCTTATACAACACTGTAGCAACACACTTATACAACACTGTAGCAACACACTTATACAACACTGTAGCAACACACTTATACAACACTGTAGTAACACACTCTTCATGTTTCCAGTTTTACTACATATCTTCTCTGCCTTCTTCCTTCCTTCCTTCCTTCCTTCCTTCCTTCATTCATTCCCTCTACTGTTCCTCCTGTACGTTATTTCTCATTCTTTACTGCTGTATTATTAATGAATAAGACACACCTGCAGTAGCTTAGTATATATATATTTTTTAACGAGACGTTTCGCCCACTCAACAGTCTTCTCCCTCCAAGTTACAGAGGTCCCTCCCCCCCCCTTCCACATTTTAGCAGAGAGACCGATCATCTTAATCCTACACGTCTACTTCACCTGATGTCTACTCTGTATAGCGAGTGAAGAGGGAAAAACGTCTCACCCATAAGAGTCAAAAGTCAAATGAAAATATAATCAATAAAAAGTCTGTCAATAAAGATAGTCAGTATACTGTCAATAAAGATAGTCAGTATACTGTCAATAAAGATAGTCAGTATACTGTCAATAAAGATAGTCAGTATACTGTCAATAAAGATAGTCAGTATACTGTCAATAAAGATAGTCAGTATACTGTCAATAAAGATAGTCAGTATACTGTCAATAAAGATAGTCAGTATACTGTCAATAAAGATAGTCAGTATACTGTCAATAAAGATAGTCAGTATACTGTCAATAAAGATAGTCAGTATACTGTCAATAAAGATAGTCAGTATACTGTCAATAAAGATAGTCAGTATACTGTCAATATAGTCAGTATACTGTCAATAAAGATAGTCAGTATACTGTCAATAAAGATAGTCAGTATACTGTCAATAAAGATAGTCAGTATACTGTCAATAAAGATAGTCAGTATACTGTCAATAAAGATAGTATACTGTCAATAAAGATAGTATACTGTCAATAAAGATAGTCAGTATACTGTCAATAAAGATAGTCAGTATACTGTCAATAAAGATAGTATACTGTCAATAAAGATAGTATACTGTCAATAAAGATAGTCAGTATACTGTCAATAAAGATAGTCAGTATACTGTCAATAAAGATAGTATACTGTCAATAAAGATAGTATACTGTCAATAAAGATAGTCAGTATACTGTCAATAAAGATAGTCAGTATACTGTCAATAAAGATAGTATACTGTCAATAAAGATAGTATACTGTCAATAAAGATATATTCCAGACAGTAACGAAGATACTGTCAATATACTAAAAAAAGATACCATGAATAGATACTGTTAATATAATCAATAGTCAATATAGATACAAGGTGTGACAGTACTGTGGCAAGGTGTGGCAGTACTGTGGCAAGGTGTGGCAGTACTGTGGCAAGGTGTGGCAGTACTGTGGCAAGGTGTGGCAGTACTGTGGCAAGGTGTGGCAGTACTGTGGCAAGGTGTGGCAGTACTGTGGCAAGGTGTGGCAGTACTGTGGCAAGGTGTGGCAGTACTGTGGCAGTACTGTGGCAAGGTGTGGCAGTACTGTGGCAAGGTGTGACAGTACTGTGGCAAGGTGTGGCAGTACTGTGGCAGTACTGTGGCAAGGTGTGGCAGTACTGTGGCAAGGTGTGGCAGTACTGTGGCAAGGTGTGACAGTACTGTGGCAAGGTGTGGCAGTACTGTGGCAAGGTGTGGCAGTACTGTGGCAAGGTGTGGCAGTACTGTGGCAAGGTGTGACAGTACTGTGGCAAGGTGTGGCAGTACTGTGGCAAGGTGTGGCAGTACTGTGGCAAGGTGTGGCAGTACTGTGGCAGTACTGTGGCAAGGTGTGGCAGTACTGTGGCAAGATGTGGCAGTACTGTGGCAAGGTGTGACAGTACTGTGGCAAGGTGTGGCAGTACTGTGGCAAGGTGTGGCAGTACTGTGGCAAGGTGTGGCAGTACTGTGGCAAGGTGTGGCAGTACTGTGGCAAGGTGTGGCAGTACTGTGGCAAGGTGTGGCAGTACTGTGGCAAGGTGTGACAGTACTGTGGCAAGGTGTGGCAGTACTGTGGCAAGGTGTGGCAGTACTGTGGCAAGGTGTGACAGTACTGTGGCAAGGTGTGGCAGTACTGTGGCAAGGTGTGGCAGTACTGTGGCAAGGTGTGGCAGTACTGTGGCAAGGTGTGACAGTACTGTGGCAAGGTGTGGCAGTACTGTGGCAAGGTGTGGCAGTACTGTGGCAAGGTGTGGCAGTACTGTGGCAGTACTGTGGCAAGGTGTGGCAGTACTGTGGCAAGGTGTGGCAGTACTGTGGCAGTACTGTGGCAAGGTGTGGCAGTACTGTGGCAGTACTGTGGCAAGGTGTGGCAGTACTGTGGCAAGGTGTGGCAGTACTGTGGCAAGGTGTGGCAGTACTGTGGCAGTACTGTGGCAAGGTGTGGCAGTACTGTGGCAAGGTGTGGCAGTACTGTGGCAAGGTGTGACAGTACTGTGGCAAGGTGTGGCAGTACTGTGGCAAGGTGTGGCAGTACTGTGGCAAGGTGTGGCAGTACTGTGGCAGTACTGTGGCAAGGTGTGGCAGTACTGTGGCAAGGTGTGGCAGTACTGTGGCAAGGTGTGACAGTACTGTGGCAAGGTGTGGCAGTACTGTGGCAAGGTGTGGCAGTACTGTGGCAGTACTGTGGCAAGGTGTGGCAGTACTGTGGCAGTACTGTGGCAAGGTGTGGCAGTACTGTGGCAAGGTGTGGCAGTACTGTGGCAAGGTGTGACAGTACTGTGGCAAGGTGTGGCAGTACTGTGGCAAGGTGTGGCAGTACTGTGGCAAGGTGTGGCAGTACTGTGGCAGTACTATGGCAAGGTGTGGCAGTACTGTGGCAAGGTGTGGCAGTACTGTGGCAAGGTGTGACAGTACTGTGGCAAGGTGTGGCAGTACTGTGGCAAGGTGTGGCAGTACTGTGGCAAGGTGTGACAGTACTGTGGCAAGGTGTGGCAGTACTGTGGCAAGGTGTGGCAGTACTGTGGCAAGGTGTGACAGTACTGTGGCAAGGTGTGGCAGTACTGTGGCAAGGTGTGGCAGTACTGTGGCAAGGTGTGACAGTACTGTGGCAAGGTGTGACAGTACTGTGGCAAGGTGTGGCAGTACTGTGGCAAGGTGTGGCAGTACTGTGGCAAGGTGTGGCAGTACTGTGGCAAGGTGTGGCAGTACTGTGGCAAGGTGTGGCAGTACTGTGGCAAGGTGTGGCAGTACTGTGGCAAGGTGTGGCAGTACTGTGGCAAGGTGTGACAGTACTGTGGCAAGGTGTGGCAGTACTGTGGCAAGGTGTGGCAGTACTGTGGCAAGGTGTGGCAGTACTGTGGCAAGGTGTGGCAGTACTGTGGCAAGGTGTGGCAGTACTGTGGCAAGGTGTGGCAGTACTGTGGCAAGGTGTGGCAGTACTGTGGCAGTACTGTGGCAGTACTGTGGCAAGGTGTGGCAGTACTGTGGCAAGGTGTGGCAGTACTGTGGCAAGGTGTGACAGTACTGTGGCAAGGTGTGACAGTACTGTGGCAAGGTGTGGCAGTACTGTGGCAAGGTGTGGCAGTACTGTGGCAAGGTGTGGCAGTACTGTGGCAAGGTGTGGCAGTACTGTGGCAAGGTGTGACAGTACTGTGGCAAGGTGTGGCAGTACTGTGGCAAGGTGTGGCAGTACTGTGGCAAGGTGTGGCAGTACTGTGGCAAGGTGTGACAGTACTGTGGCAAGGTGTGGCAGTACTGTGGCAAGGTGTGACAGTACTGTGGCAAGGTGTGGCAGTACTGTGGCAAGGTGTGGCAGTACTGTGGCAGCAAGGTGTGACAGTACTGTGGCAAGGTGTGGCAGTACTGTGGCAAGGTGTGACAGTACTGTGGCAAGGTGTGGCAGTACTGTGGCAAGGTGTGGCAGTACTGTGGCAAGGTGTGACAGTACTGTGGCAAGGTGTGGCAGTACTGTGGCAAGGTGTGGCAGTACTGTGGCAAGGTGTGACAGTACTGTGGCAAGGTGTGGCAGTACTGTGGCAAGGTGTGGCAGTACTGTGGCAGCAAGGTGTGGCAGTACTGTGGCAAGGTGTGGCAGTACTGTGGCAAGGTGTGGCAGTACTGTGGCAAGGTGTGGCAGTACTGTGGCAAGGTGTGGCAGTACTGTGGCAAGGTGTGACAGTACTGTGGCAAGGTGTGGCAGTACTGTGGCAAGGTGTGGCAGTACTGTGGCAAGGTGTGACAGTACTGTGGCAAGGTGTGGCAGTACTGTGGCAAGGTGTGGCAGTACTGTGGCAAGGTGTGACAGTACTGTGGCAAGGTGTGGCAGTACTGTGGCAAGGTGTGGCAGTACTGTGGCAGCAAGGTGTGGCAGTACTGTGGCAAGGTGTGGCAGTACTGTGGCAAGGTGTGGCAGTACTGTGGCAAGGTGTGGCAGTACTGTGGCAAGGTGTGGCAGTACTGTGGCAAGGTGTGGCAGTACTGTGGCAAGGTGTGGCAGTACTGTGGCAAGGTGTGGCAGTACTGTGGCAAGGTGTGACAGTACTGTGGCAAGGTGTGGCAGTACTGTGGCAAGGTGTGGCAGTACTGTGGCAGCAAGGTGTGACAGTACTGTGGCAAGGTGTGGCAGTACTGTGGCAGCAAGGTGTGACAGTACTGTGGCAAGGTGTGGCAGTACTGTGGCAAGGTGTGGCAGTACTGTGGCAAGGTGTGGCAGTACTGTGGCAAGGTGTGGCAGTACTGTGGCAAGGTGTGGCAGTACTGTGGCAAGGTGTGGCAGTACTGTGGCAAGGTGTGGCAGTACTGTGGCAAGGTGTGGCAGTACTGTGGAAAGGTGTGGCAGTACTGTGGCAAGGTGTGGCAGTACTGTGGCAAGGTGTAGCAGTACTGTGGCAAGGTGTGGCAGTACTGTGGCAAGGTGTGGCAGTACTGTGGCAGCAAGGTGTGACACAGTACTGTGGCAGCAAGGTGTGACACAGTATTGTGGCAGCAAGGTGTGACAGTACTGTGGCAAGGTGTGACAGTACTGTGGCAGCAAGGTGTGACACAGTACTGTGGTAGCAAGGTGTGACACAGTATTGTGGTAGCAAGGTGTGACACAGTATTGTGGCAGCAAGGTGTGATACAGTATTGTGGCAGCAAGGTGTGACAGTACTGTGGTAGCAAGGTGTGACACAGTATTGTGGCAGCAAGGTGTGACACAGTACTGTGGTAGCAAGGCGTGACAGTACTGTGGCAGCAAGGCGTGACACAGTATTGTGGCAGCAAGGTGTGACACAGTATTGTGGCAGCAAGGTGTGACACAGTATTGTGGCAGCAAGGTGTGACACAGTATTGTGGCAGCAAGGTGTGACACAGTATTGTGGCAGCAAGGTGTGACACAGTATTGTGGCAGCAAGGTGTGACACAGCATTGTGGCAGCAAGGTGTGACACAGTATTGTGGCAGCAAGGTGTGACACAGTATTGTGGCAGCAAGGTGTGACACAGTATTGTGGCAGCAAGGTGTGACACAGTATTGTGGCAGCAAGGTGTGACACAGTATTGTGGCAGCAAGGTGTGACACAGTATTGTGGCAGCAAGGTGTGACACAGTATTGTGGCAGCAAGGTGTGACACAGTATTGTGGCAGCAAGGTGTGACACAGTATTGTGGCAGCAAGGTGTGACACAGTATTGTGGCAGCAAGGTGTGACACAGTATTGTGGCAGCAAGGTGTGACACAGTATTGTGGCAGCAAGGTGTGACACAGTATTGTGGCAGCAAGGTGTGACACAGTATTGTGGCAGCAAGGTGTGACACAGTATTGTGGCAGCAAGGTGTGACACAGTATTGTGGCAGCAAGGTACATCTCAGACTGCACTACCGAGGTCTTCTTATCCGGCGTCCAGTGTCGGGTTGAATGTTTTCAATCACATCTATGAACAATCGCAGTAAACAAGAAAGGTGACTGTATGCAAGTGTCGCACACGCGTCTGGGACCATGTCGCGGGGGGCGGCGACCCATCCCCCCCGCCGCAAGTGATTACAGGTAACCTACAGGTAATCTACCTGTCGATAGTAATAACCTTCATTTTTAAAGGGGTGGAGGGATAAGCCAGTGTAAGGTCTCAGTCAGATGACAAAACTCCAGCGGCGGGTTATCAAAAGACCCGCGTCAGGAAACACCTTCTTCTGTTTCCTAACAAACATTACTTTACCAGTGACAAGTCGACACAAAAGTTGGTATCTTGTTCTCAACGTATTCACCAGTAAAATAATTAGCACTGTGTAAGGAGAATTACAGAGTGTTCGTAGCTGTGATAATGTACAGGAAACCTGATATACTATCCCTTATTTCTTCCGTCTTTACGATTTTCTTTATAACACCATGTGATAAGTAGACGGTGTTACTTGTATCACCGGGTGCTTGATGCCACCTTACACAAACTACCGACTGCTTCCTACCCTCAGCCTCCACTGTCGGGATAAAAACGTACAGTATCCTGGTTGGTACAATCCACCAACTACCACTACTACCACCCTCTGTTTCTGTCTGTGACACTCTAGTCTCACTATCCCCGTCTTCCTAGCTCTCATCCACACAAAAACTCTGACGTAAGTGAATCAGTCACAGACCCGTACTTAGCGCCATTGTAACATCCTTGGAATCGCAAACTTGCAAATCACGACATACACACAAATTCCTATTTTTCCCTATAAATATTGACATGAATGTGAGAAAATAAACACACACACACACACACACACACACACACACACACACACGGGGCCAGGAGCTGAGTCTCGACCCCTGCAACCACAATTATGCGAGTACACACACACACACACACACACACACATATATATAATCACAACTATAGAAAGGGCGAAAATGAACGATGCGCCTGGAGGAAAATACTGCGCATTGGTTGACAATATGAAGTCACTAGAAGGTCACCAGTCACACTGGTCACACTGTGACCTTCACATTACCAGTAGACGAGCCCCACTCCGCATTCGACAATCTATCTTCATTGCGAATACCTTCGTTTTCTTATGTGATTCCAAAGGTCAATGCTGCATTCTTAAGGTAATTAAGATAAAGCTTTTTTTTTTTACCTGTGACTTACCTGGGAACTGTTTCATGAGTTTCGCTACTACTGCGCCCCGGACCGAAGTGGCTAGTTTATCGTGGGCCACATATCCATCCTGTGGATGGTAGTGGCTACCTACCTGGAGTCTACCTGGAGGGCATTCCGGGGATCAACGCCCACGCGGTCTGGTCCATGACCAGGCCTCCTGGTGGATCAGGGCCTAATCAACCAGGCTGTTACTGCTGGACGCGCGTAGTCGAACGTACGAACCACAGCCCGGCTGATCTGGCACTGACTTTAGGTATCTGTCTAGCTCCCTCTTGAAGACAACCAGGGGTCTATTGGTAATGCCCCTTATGGCTAATGGGAGGCTCTTGGATAGTCTTGGGCCCCGGACACTTATTGTGTTTTCTCTTAGTGTACTAGTGGCGCCCCTATTTTTCAATGGGGGTATGTTGCATCGCCTGCCAAGTGTTTTACTTTCGTAGGGAGTGATTTTTGTGTGCGGGTTAGGAACCAGTCCCTCCAGAATCTTCCAGGTGTAGATTATGTTCTCTCTCGCCTGCGCTCCAGTGAGTACAAGTGCTTCCAGGCGCTCCCAGTAGTTAAGGTGTTTGATGGAAGTTATACGTGCAGTAAAGGTTCTCTGTACATTCCCTAGATCTGCAATTTCACCTGCCTTGAGTGGGGATGTGTGCCACATATCCATCCTGTGGGTGGTATTTTCTTTGGCCAACTTAACAACCTTATCACGAAGAAGTAATTCAATGTGTGATGGAATCCATAAAAACTACATTAATTCTCTCTTCTCCCAAGGACTGTTCCTTGGGGTACCGAGCTTTGTACTTTGCTGATGCGGAATTTCGATCTGCTTGCAACAACAATTTATCTTCTGTTTGTCTTGAAAACAGTGAGGATGGGGGCGTTCAGATACGTGACATCAAATGAACACAATTTCCACGGCCATACAATAGAGCGGAAAAATAATGTAAGGGACCTGGGAGTAGTAATGTCTGAGGATCTCACTTTCAAGGATCACAACAGTGCCACGATCACACGTGCAAAGAAAATGATAGGATGGATAATGAGAACTTTCAAAACGAGAGATGCCAAGCCCATGATGATCCTTTTCAAATCACTTGTTCTCTCCAGGCTGGAATACTGCTGTACATTAACATCTCAATTCAAAGCAGGTGAAATCGCAGATCTAGAGAGTGTACAGAGATCCTTTACTGCACGCATAAGTTCTGTCAAGCACCTTAACTACTGGGAACGCTTGGAAGCACTTGACTTGTACTCGTTGGAACGCAGGAGGGAGAGATATATCATAATCTACACTTGGAAAATCTTGAAAGGAATGGTCCCAAATCTGCACACAGAAATCACTCCCTACGAAAGTAAAAGACTGGGCAGGCGATGCAAAATGCCCCCAATAAAAAGTAGGGGCGCCATTGGTACACTAAGGGAAAACACCATAAGTGTCCGGGGCCCAAAACTGTTCAACTGCCTCCCATCAAGCATTAGGGGAATTGCCAATAAACCCCTGGCTGCCTTCAAGAGAGAGCTGGACAGATACCTAAAGTCAGTGCCGGATCAGCCGGGCTGTGGCTCGTACGTCGGACTGCGTGCGGCCAGCAGTAACAGCCTAGTTGATCAGGCCCTGATCCATCGGGAGGCCTGGTCATGGATCGGGCCGCGGGGGCGTTGATCCCCGGAATAACCTCCAGGTAACCTCCAGGTAAGGAACATTGTTGTTGTCTTCAGCGATATAGTTCATGCAAGTTATACAAAGTATTATAATTGCATATTTTCACAACCCATTTAAATCTGTGTGTATTTACTTTTAGACATTTAGTAAGATTTGTAGTGACAGTGTCTGGTTCACTTGTTAACACTTAAGTGCAATGTTAGTCTTAATACGTGTGCCACCATGAATATTCAGGAAGCAAAACACAGGAACTAGTCCAAGGTGATGACTCTCTCATGTAAACACTGCAACCTTTGATATGCCTCGGATGGGTTCCCAGAGTTGTCCTACTCCCGTGGCCCGGCCCTGGGCCAGGTTTGTTTAGTACTTGTCTGGGATTTACAGGTGGGAAGGAAGGGAGGAAGAGCTCTTAGCTTGTAAATAAAGATAGGAACCTTAAACCTAGCCTCGTAGAACCCTGTGTGTGTGTGTGTGTGTGTGTGTGTGTGTGTGTGTGTGTGTGTGTGTGTGTGTGTGTGTGTGTGGGGGGGGGGGAGAGAGAGATCCGAGATAAACCATACCACGGGCGGGGAGAGAACCCGCGGTCAGTCATAAAACTCCAGACTTATGCTAACCTTCCTATGGTGTATAAATATACCTAGCTGGATGACTTATCGTAACCAGCTGTCCCCAGTGACTAACGCGTTGGTCTGGAGTTTTATGACTGACCGCGGGTTCTATTCCCACCCGTGGTGTGGTTATATCTTTATTTCTACAAGTACATGTACAAGGTATACAGGCCTACCTAACATCAATGACATACTACTATATAGAAAGCCACTTGTTATGTAGAGCATTTCGGGCAAATTAGGTCAGTTTTGTCCCAGGATGCGACCCACACCCAAGTACCCATTTTACTAATGGGGAATAGACAACCGGTGTAAAGAAACACGCCCAATGTTTCAACCCTCACTGGGAATCGAACCCGGACGCTCACCGTGTGAAGCGAGAGCTTTAGCCACCAGGCTACGGGGCACTGCCATTACGATTTCGCGAGTCGTGTTCCGATATACATTTATAGTACTTTTAAAATCCTCCTAAAACACTTGCTAGGATCAAAGTCTGAAATCAGCTGAGGCAGAATAACTTGTAAAATAAGTTGAGGAACTTAAAGCTGGCCTCGGGGAGACATGACGTCATAGTAACGGTCCACAGTGAACTGCCTCCCTCCTTCCATTACCCCCCTCCCTCCCTCCCTCCCTCCATTACCCCCCTCCCTCCCTCCTTCCACCACCTCCCTCGTTTCCCACCATCACAACTATCACTATTCCTAACCACCACAGCCTCCACTAACCACTATCCAGACCCCTCCCCTCCTCTTCCTCCCCACCACACATTTCTTTCCTGTGTCTTCTCTCCCTACCTCGTTCATTCTCCTTCATTTACCCTGCCTTACACACCTCTTTATCCCCATCTCTACCATCCCCTCAGCCGCTTTTCAACCTGACCGTGTCACAATGACTCTGTGTCAGGCTCAGAAATAAGGCTTTAGAACCGGTTCTGGAGGCTGTGGTTAGTTCCGTGTGGTATAACCGGTTCTTCTTGCTATCTACACCTTTCCCCAACCTGACTTAATGAAAGCTAGGTTAGAGGACACAAGTGCAACTAATGCGACATTTTTATTGTGGCAACGTTTCGCTCTCCAGGAACTTTGTCAAGCCGTTACAAACAATACATGGACACAGAGGGTATATACAGGTATTAAAGTGAGGGGCAAGGTATAATATAACCGTTGTAGGTAGTAGTAGTAATGGTGAGAGTAGTACTTGTGGTGGTGGTGGTGGTAGTAGTAGTAATGGTACTGGTAGTAGTAGTAGTAGTAGTAGTAGTACTAGTTGTCATGATAGTAGTAGTTGTGGTGGTAGTAGTAGAAGCAATGGTAGTAGGGGTAGTTGTGGTAGTTGTAGTAGTGGTAGTAGTGGTAGTGGTAGTTGTAGTAGTCGTGGTAGTTGTAGTAGTGGTAGTAGTGGTAGTTGTAGTAGTAGTTGTAGTAGTAGTAGTGGTAGTAGTGGTAGTTGTAGTAGTAGTGGTAGTTGTAGTAGTAGTTGTAGTGGTAGTTGTGGTGGTAGTTGTGGTGGTAGTTGTGGTGGTAGTTGTGGTAGTTGTAGTGGTAGTTGTAGTGGTAGTTGTAGTAGTAGTGGTAGTTATAGTAGTAGTGGTAGTTGTAGTAGTAGTGGTAGTTGTAGTAGTAGTGGTAGTTGTTGTAATAGTGGTAGTTGTAGTAGTAGTGGTAGTTGTAGTAGTAGTGGTAGTTGTAGTAGTAGTAGTAGTAGTGGTAGTTGCAATAGTACTTATGTGATGGCGGGGTTTATAGTTTTGAGAAGAATTCTTGCTACCACCACAAGTACTACTAACAACTAAAACTACCACAACTACTACCTACAACTATTATACCTTACACCTCACTAATACCTATATACACCCTCTGTGTCCATGTCTTGTTTATAACGTCGTGACAAACTCCTGGAGAGAGAAACGTTGCCACAACAAAACGTTGTATTAGTAGAAACTTGTCTCCTTTTACCCAACATATTATCGGTAATTGTACCAAGAGATTATCTTCCTGGGAAGTTAGCTGAGTAAGCTGAGGCAGGATATAACCCGCGAGGACAACCCAAAAGAAAAATGTTAAAAATATATTATTCTGTATATTCTGACCTCCAGCTGAGGTCCTTTTCAGCAGGTCTGCTGAAAAGGACCTCAGCTGGACTTAGAAGTGAACTAAAACTATGATTTATTATTATTCTTCAAGTAATTAATATTTCTACAAGTACATGATACAACTTATATAGACCATAGCTGACACCCATGATACACTATATAGAAAGTCCCTGGTTATGTAGAGCAATTCCTGCAATTCCATACAATAAGTGTCAGGGGCCCGAGACTGTTCAACTGCCTCCCAGCACACATAAGGGGGATTACCAACAGACCCCTGGCAGTCTTCAAGCTGGCACTGGACAAGCACCTAAAGTCAGTTCCTGATCAGCCGGGCTGTGGCTCGTACGTTGGTTTGCGTGCAGCCAGCAGCAACAGCCTGGTTGATCAGGCTCTGATCCACCAGGAGGCCTGGTCACAGACCGGGCCGCGGGGGCGTTGACCCCCGGAACTCTCTCCAGGTAAACTTAGGTTAATTTTGTCCCCAGGATGCGATCCACACCAGTTGACTAACACCCAGGTACCTACTTACTGCTAGGTGAACAGTGACAGCAGGTGTAAGGTAACTAACCCTACCCCCAGTGAAAAGTAGGGGCGCCACTGGTACACTAAGAGACAACCCAATAAGTGTCCGGAGCCCAAGACTGTTCAACAGCCTCCCACCAGCCATAAGGGGCATTACCAATAGACCCCTGGTTGTCTTCAAGAGGGAGCTGGACAGATTCCTAAGTCGGTGCCGGATCAGCCGGGCTGTGATTCGTACGTTGGACTGCGTGTGGCCAGCAGTAACAGCCTCGTTGATCAGGCCCTGATCCACCGGAAAACCTGGTCGTGGACCGGCCCGCGGGGACATTGATCCCCGGAATACCCTCCAGGTAGACTCCAAGTAGGTACCTACTTACTATTACGTGAACAGTGATAGCAGGTGTAAGGTGACTTAGCACCCAGGTACCTACTTACTGCTGGGTGAATAGGGACAGCAGGTGTCTTAAGGAAACACGCCCCCAGTGTTTCCACCCGTACCGGTTATCGAACCGCGGACACAGTGAGAGGCGAGTGCACCACCAACCTCTTACTGTGACTTTTACACCATTCACCTGTACGATCTAACCTTCATTCATCTTCACTATCAATAACTTAAACAATTATATAATGCAAAAATAACGGACGCGCGATGCAAGAAGCAAAATAATCACGAGGGGAGTTGAATGATAGTTCTAGGCCTTTCGTGCTGCAATCAATACTTCATCAGGAGCTTGCAATTTTGTAGGAGTCCAGACACGTTCCTTCATGGGAACATCCACTTATATATAAATAATTAATATATAATTGATATAGGCATACGATGATAATTACGTAGAATTACATTTGATTATCAACTAAGGTCAGTATAACTAGTTCCCATTAAGGTCGTCAAGGATAATTCATTTGAAAGTGCTGGTGAGTGGCCAGCAGTAACAGGCTGAATGATCAGACCTTGATCCATCCGGAGGACTGATCTGGGACCAGGCCGTAGGGAGGGGGGCGCTGACCCCAGGAAGCTATTCCAGGTAACCCCAGCTACACCACTACCTCCCTGCACCCTATCTCCTTTCCCCTCGTTTAACTCCGCTCCCTGCACCCCCTCTCCCTTCCCCTCGTTTAACCCCCTCTCCCTTCCTCTCGTTTAACCCCCCTCCCTGTACCTCATCTCCTTCCCTTTCCCTTGTAAACACCAGAGTGGGTGGCGAGTGACGTGTTCGTCACAGTGTTGACATCAGTTGTGACAGCTGCACTCAACACTGTCTTCACATTCTCTCACTTCATCCCCCCCCCCTGGCCTGACCACGGCAGGGGTGGGGGTAGGGGAGGAGTGAAACATCTGGAGACTATGCCTCAGGCTCATTGGTGTGTCAGCTGTTGAGAGAAACATGACTTGCAATCCAGCAAGCTACCTGACGTTATGAGGCATCTGCAGCTAAGTGGTGTAAGGCGTCAGGTTGGGAGTTGGCTACACTCCTGGAGAGCTGACCACCAAGGCTCGAATCCTGTTGGCTGCGATATTTCTTTGCATATAATTATGCTTCTTTCTGTAATTATATATATATATATATATATATATATATATATATATATATATATATATATATATATATATATATATATATTTATATATATATATATCTTGTCGAATAGGTAAAACTTGTAATATTGGTTTAAATAGCAACGTTCTTCTTGCCGAATAAGGCAAACGAAAATTTGTGTCTGCAATAATTTCGCAAAAAATAATTCTGAACCTAACGAAAAAATTTATTTTGTGTTTGTTTATTAAATTATTGCAAACTTATCTAAAATATATTCAGCTGAATTAGACTAAATTAAATTGCACTGTGTGGTGAAACGTTTCCTCAATAAAGATACCCAAGAGTTGCACATGTGTCTAATTTATCAATATGTTATAAAGACAGAGTTATTTGTGTGTACATAATCTTGCGCTACCGTCCGCAGGATGGCTGCGCCGCTGGATGGCTGCGCCCCGGGATGGCTGCGCCGCTGGATGGCTGCGCCCCGGGATGGCTGCGCCGCTGGATGGCTGCGCCCCGGGATGGCTGCGCCGCTGGATGGCTGCGCCCCGGGATGGCTGCGCAGCGGTAAAAACACCAGCGGGTGTTGCAGGGGAGGTAAAAACACCAGCGGGTGTTGCAGGGGAGGTAAAAACACCAGCGGGTGTTGCAGGGGAGGTAAAAACACCAGGTGTTGCTGGGGAGGTAAAAACACAAACGGGTGTTGCAGGGGAGGTAAAAACACTAGCGAGTGTTACTGGGGAGGTAAAAACACTAGCGGGTGTTACTGGGGAGGTAAAAACACTAGCGGGTGTTACTGGGGAGGTAAAAACACTAGCGGGTGTTGCTAGGGAGGTAAAAACACCAGCGGGTGTTGCTAGGGAGGTAAAAACACCAGCGGGTGTTGCTGGGGAGGTAAAAACACCAGCGGGTGTTGTCGGGGAGGTAAAAACACCAGCGGGTGTTGCTAGGGAGGTAAAAACACCAGCGGGTGTTACTGGGGAGGTAAAAACACTAGCGGGTGTTACTGGGGAGGTAAAAACACTAGCGGGTGTTGCTAGGGAGGTAAAAACACCAGCGGGTGTTGCTAGGGAGGTAAAAACACCAGCGGGTGTTGCTGGGGAGGTAAAAACACCAGCGGGTGTTGTCGGGGAGGTAAAAACACCAGCGGGTGTTGCTAGGGAGGTAAAAACACCAGCGGGTGTTACTGGGGAGGTAAAAACACTAGCGGGTGTTACTGGGGAGGTAAAAACACTAGCGGGTGTTGCTAGGGAGGTAAAAACACCAGCGGGTGTTGCTAGGGAGGTAAAAACACCAGCGGGTGTTGCTGGGGAGGTAAAAACACCAGCGGGTGTTGCTAGGGAGGTAAAAACACCAGCGAGTGTTGTCGGGGAGGTAAAAACACCTGCGGGTGTTGCTGGGGAGGTAAAAACACCAGCGGGTGTTGCTGGGGAGGTAAAAACACCAGCGAGTGTTGTCGGGGAGGTAAAAACACCTGCGGGTGTTGCTGGGGAGGTAAAAACACCAGCGGGTGTTGCTGGGAGGTAAAAACACCAGCGGGTGTTGCTGGGGAGGTAAAAACACCAGCGGGTGATGCTGGGGAGGTAAAAACACCAGCGGGTGTTGCAGGGGAGGTAAAAACACCAGCGGGTGTTGCAGGGGAGGTAAAAACACCAGCGGGTGTTACTGGGGAGGTAAAAACACCAGCGGGTGTTGCTGGGGAGGTAAAAACACCAGCGGGTGTTGCTGGGGAGGTAAAAACACCAGCGGGTGTTGCTGGGGAGGTAAAAACACCAGCGGGTGTTGCAGGGGAAGTAAAAACACCAGCGGGTGTTGCTGGGGAGGTAAAAAACACCAGCGGGTGTTGCTGGGGAGGTAAAAACACCAGCGGGTGTTGCTGGGGAGGTAAAAACACCAGCGGGTGTTACTGTAGGTAGAGACACCAGCGGGTGTTGCTGGGAAGGTAAACACACCAGCGGGTGTTGCTGGGAGGTAAAAACACCAGCGGGTGTTGCTGGGGAGGTAAAAACACCAGCGGGTGTTGCTGGGGAGGTAAAAACACCAGCGGGTGTTGCTGGGGAGGTAAAAACACCAGCGGGTGTTGCTGGGGAGGTAAAAACACCAGCGGGTGTTGCTGGGAGGTAAAAACACCAGCGGGTGTTGCTGGGAGGTAAAAACACCAGCGGGTGTTGCTGGGAGGTAAAAAAAACACCAGCAGGTGTTGCTGGGGAGGTAAAAACACCAGCAGGTGTTGCTGGGGAGGTAAAAACACCAGCGGGTGATGCAGGGGAGGTAAAAACGTTGGCAAAAAACAGGAGCTTTTGTCAGAGATCTGCTGTGCTTCAAAGGAAAGTGTTGCGGCACTCGTTGTGATGTACGCCACGGCTGCAAACCCAGCTAACGAAGCTAAGCAAGATAACGAAGCTAACGAGGTAATGTACTCTAACCAGAGCTATATTATGAAGGCCACACCGGCGTGATGACCTCAAAGGAGAAGCAAGAACGTAGTTACGTCAGCCTGAGAAGAACTGAGTGAGAGAGACAGAGAGACAGAGAAACAGAGACAGAGACAGACACAGACAGACACAGACAGACAGATAGGGGGAGTAGCAAGTAGGCTTTCTTCTTTGGTTATTAACCGAAGACCATGAAGGTCTTGGGTTAATTAACCCAAGAAAGCCAAGCTGGTTGACAGAACATCCTGAGGTGCCTCAACTTAACTGATAAAAGATCTTGAGACACAGAATCAACTTAGGTAAGATTAGGTTCGTCAGGTTAGGTAAGATTAGGTTCGTCAGGTTAGGTAAGATTAGGTTCGTCAGGTTAGGTAAGATTAGGTTAGTCAGGTTAGGTAAGATTCGTCAGGTTAGGTAAGATTAGGTTCGTCAAGAAACAGGACAAGTGTTTCCTGACGCGGGTCTTAGTCATACGATGACCCGCCTGTTGGAGCTTTTAATCAACTCTTCACCGGCTGTCACAGAGAATTCTAAATGCACTTTGATCCCGCAAGACATGCCGCAAATTCCACTCACAAGCAAATCCACCCTCCCGTAAATCCACCCTTCCACAAGGCGAGTACTTCCAGGAAAACAGCTGTTTTCCTGGAAGTAATTAGGTAACTAGGTAATTAGGTAAGCCTGTGTATATTATTTTTTTCGCGGCAGTTGTGGAAGTTCTTGATAGCATCTCGTAAATAAGAAGCAAATAATTCAGACTGTCCTCTTCTTCGTCTTTTTGTCTTCGTCTTGTCCATCTTCGTCTTGTCCATCTTCGTCTTGTCCATCTTCATCTTGTCCATCTTCATCTTGTCCATCTTCGTCTTGTCCATCTTCATCTTGTCCATCTTCGTCTTGTCCATCTTCGTCTTGTCCATCTTCGTCTTGTCAATCACTTCTTCCTCTTCTTCAACCCTAACAGATACAACCAAACACTGGTGACATCAACATACACACTCACCAAACACTGGTGACATCGACACACACTCACCATACACTGCCAACAACACACGCACACACACACACCAAACACTGCCAACGTCAACACACTCACCAAACACTGCCATCAACACACACCAAACACTGCCATCAACGCACACACCAAACACTGCCAACATCAACACATATTCGCCAAACACTGCCAACACCAACACACACTCACC
>NC_091367.1:3533904-3536404 GCF_038502225.1 Cherax quadricarinatus
GAAAAAAAAATTCTCACAACGTAAGGGACCATCACAAAAAAAGTGTAATATATGGTGAAAAAAAGTAAAGTGTTGTGGCAAGAGAAAGAAAAGCTGGAGAAAGTAACTGTGGGAGGCCAGACTACTGGTGTGGTGTATAGTGTGGCTGGTGTGGTGTACAGTGTGGCTGGTGTGTGTGTGTGTATTGTGGCTGGTGTGTATAGTGTGGCTGGTGTGTGTATAGTGTGGCTGGTGTGTGTATAATGTGGCTGGTGTGTGTAGTGTGGCTGGTGTGTATGTGTAGTGTGGCTGGTGTGTATAGTGTGGCTGGTGTGTATAGTGTGGCTGGTGTGTGTGTATAGTGTGGCTGGTGTGGTGTATAGTGTGGCTGGTGTGTGTAGTGTGGCTGGTGTGTGTGTATAGTGTGGCTGGTGTGTGTAGTGTGGCTGGTGTGTGTGTATAGTGTGGCTGGTGTGTGTAGTGTGGCTGGTGTGTGCATAGTGTGGCTGGTGTGTGTGTATAGTGTGGCTGGTGTGTGTGTATAGTGTGGCTGGTGTGTGTGTATAGTGTGGCTGGTGTGTGTGTATAGTGTGGCTGGTGTGTGTGTATAGTGTGGCTGGTGTGTGTGTATAGTGTGGCTGGTGTGTGTGTATAGTGTGGCTGGTGTGTAGACAGCCTGTACTGTCTGCACAGACAGCCCATGCTGTCTGCCAGCTTAGTTCATATTTCGCGCCACTCAAGTGCTGCCACCTATAGGCCTTGCCACTTCAGTATGCCCAGACCTGCCTCTCACTCACACAGCGGCCTAGCAGTAAGACACAAGTACTCCCAGCTCTCTCTCGTGGGATGGCCCTGCCTGGGCCATGGGCACACACACACACAAGCCTGTGTAACCCACCTACGACTTAACAATAAAGTAAGAAGCCTCCGAAGAAGTATATCATTCACACCCCGCTTACAGCCTACCAAATAAACCCGTTATAAATGGTGACAGCGGTGCTTGCAGCAGTTGTGTTTGCCTGGAGAGAGGGAGGAAGAGGTATGAAGTCATCTTCACTTCATCATCCCATACAAGAAGCATCCGTCTCTCAACAAGTTATCCTGATGTCGTGTCTGCACTTTTGAGCATCCAGACACAGGTACTAGCAGGATCCAGCCGAAATTTGTCAAAAGTCTTCGAGAATTGTGAGTGGCGTCACAGTGACCCCACGCTACAGTGTCCCACGCTGTTTCTCAAGTCACGTGTTCAGCGTCACTTGTATGTTGCTGTTGTTGTTCAGCTCAGCACAGCTGTTTCAGCAAGCCAGAGGTGAGTTTGGTGATTTCTGCGTCCAGTGTGAGCTTCTCCACGTGTTTGTGGGTGGAGGAGGAGGAGGAGGAGGAATGGCTAGATGCTCGCCCTGCCATACACTCACCCACGCTCCTCGCCACCACACTACCATACACTCACCACTGCCCACTCCCTCTGCTGTGTTTTCTGCTGTTTTCCATGTGAATTCATTGCCAGAGCTGTGTATCCGAGTGCCCGAGGCCACTCGAAGCTACGTGGACCAGCATGCCACGTAGATCACGACACCACATGGATCGCGACGCCACGTGGGTGTGGGCGATGTCACGTGGATCTACCAGCCATGTGAGTTACCAGATGTCCCAGGCCACATGCTGTGGTCTGCTGCCCACATCACATTGACATCACCTCACGATGTCTGCCTGACGTCACCTCATGATGTCTCCCTGATGTCACCTCGAGATGTCTGCTGATGTCACAGCCCTGCTGACGTCACCTCGCGACATCACGCCTGACATCACATAATGTCACCATCGAGTGTTCAGTAATTATTTCAGTATTGTCGAGAAGATTGAGAGAAAATATATGTCGTGTGTTAATTAATTCCTCTTAGTCAGTGTTCTCACATTTTAGTATATGTCTTAGTGTCAGTTTTATGCACAGAAGAGCATCATTTGCTAGTTAAGCCATGTTGTACCGTATGTACAGCGGTGTGTTTTTAAAGTTTCCGTGTGTCCAGTGAGGTCTGAGCCAGACCTGAGTAGCACCACTGTGTTAAGTCACCCGTGTGACCAGTGTGTTTGACAGCTGATTACTCAGCCCTGAGCATACGAGCCCTCTTGTACAGAAAGCTTTTATGCTCGTCGCTCGTGATGTTCTGCAGAATCGTACCTGCTACAATTCCCATCGAGATTTGTTTCACTTCACCTCCAGACCGTCAGAGTGCAGTTATATGTAGAGAAACAAGTCTGGGGACGCTTAGGCTAACCTCTGCTATAACTCCAACTGTCGAGAGATGATACTCGTCAAGCCGCAGCCAGGCCTGTCGGCAGGCGCTGTGTCAGCCTTGTGTCACAAGCTTCAGTGAGCAGCCTGCACAAAGATGATGTCACTTTGACTGCTAGCTCGGTCACTGCAGTCTGGTGTATGATGTTATGACTCCCAGATGTTTCGCCCAGTCGTCTCTGCCACGACTCGCTCCACAACTCGCTCCACGCTCGCCGGCAGTGACAG
>NC_091367.1:3541404-3603904 GCF_038502225.1 Cherax quadricarinatus
ATTATCAAATTAAATTAATATCAACAAAATAAGAATAATCACTTCTCTCGTGTACAGTATTATTGTGCTGAAGGCACATATCACATTTATAAGTCTTAAGTACCGTCTGTTACATTAACAAGTAATAATACAAATAAGTGTGTGTATGTGTGTAAGTGTTCTAAGTAGTTCGCTATGTCTCACGACTCGACTAGACTTAAACAAGTGACTGACAAAGTCCTGACATAAACTAACTTCTTGACCAACTGGCAGTCAGAACAGTCTGCTTGAACAATAAAAAGAATGCTAAGCCCAATAGCAATATAACAAGCAACTGCGACACAGAATCAGGAACAAGGAGATAATATAACGACACTAAGTAGGGACCATCAGCAGATCCTCCACAAAAGACACAAAACTCCCATACTACTGAATCTAAGTTCAGCATAAGAAAATCACCCGACTGTGATAATACACAGATACCAGTACAAGTTAGGTCAGAAGCTACAGCTCAGGACCTGAGTTACTCAGAGTGTATGTGACACACAACCTCAGTACAACGTCGAAAATCACTAAGTCTATACAATGTTCTGTAAACAGAGTCTCCAGAACTAACAACAATAATAATGAGACAGAGACGATCTTCCAACAAGAGCCAATAAGGGAGAATTAGGAACTTGTCAGGAATACGTCCAACCACCAAGAGACAGTAGACCAGACTGAATACTTCAGGCGAGGTGTGAACACCCCCCCCCCCCCTCGATCACGTGACAGTTAGACAATCAAGACTTGAACTATGAGCACATAATATGTTACATCCTACCTAACAATAGTAACTAAGACAAATAATAATATAAAGTCATATATTTACGATTTAGCTATTATCGCAAATATAAACAATATAAAATTATATGAAAAGATAATATACATTATATACATATACATCATATACATTGTAACCCATTCAAGGGTTGCAACACGGTCCATGACTAGGTTTCTCTTGAAAAAATGTAGATTAGTTCCACAAATCAGTGCCTGATCAGCCGGGCTGTGGTTGGTAAGATGGACTGCGTGCAGCCAGCAGTGACAGCCTGGTTGATCAGACCCTGATCCACCAAGCCGCCTGGTCTGGGACCGTGTTGACGAAAGATTCCTGAAAATATGGCAACTATCTCTAAGTTGTATTATGTATTTGCAGAAATAAATATTATTATTATTATTATTACTATTATTAACTCTAAATTAGTGTAAAGAGAGCACAAAAACTATAGTAAAAACATTACCACACCACAGCTTGATATATTACAGTGAACATCAATGTATATACTCTAATATACTATGTATATACAGAGAATATACATAAACGTGTGAGGTGCCGAGACGACTGTATAAAATATTCTTTTAAGATGTGACGTCATGATAAACATTGTGTAGCTCGGATGGTAGCGCACTCGCCTCATATACCGAGGTCCGTGGTTCGATCCCCGGTACGGGTAGAAACATTAGAGCATGCTTTCTTAAGACACCTGCTATCATGTTCACCTAGCAGTTAGTAGGTACCTAGGTGTCAGCAAATGGTGTGGGTCGCATCCTGGGAACAAAACTGACCTAATTTGCCCGAAATGCTCTGTATAACAAGTGTGTCTCCATATAAACTGTCAATGATGTCAGCTATGGTCTGTATAAGTTGTATTATATAATGTATATATATATATATATATATATATATATATATATATATATATATATATATATATATATATATATATACACACGTGGACCCTCGAATTTAGTAGTCCCTTTTTTGTATGCAAAACTATTGTTATTCTCTATAAAATGTATTTTTTGTTAATATTTTTGGGTGTCTAGAATGGTTTAATTGGATTTACATTATTTCTCATGGGAAATATTAACAAAAAATACATTTTATAGAGAATTAACAATAGTTTTGCATACAAAAAAGGGACTACTAAATTCGAGGGTCCACTATAAATAAATATATATAAATATATATATATATATATATATATATATATATATATATATATATATATATATATATATATATATATATATATATTTCATGACAGTGAGTGCAGTGTAATGGAAGTAGCAAGAGGCTTGTTCGTTCCTTCCTTCCTTGATCTGTGTCGCTCATTAACACAGTTACCAACACAGGGGCTGTGACTCGACCCCCTGCAACCACATACAGCTGAGTACAGATGATGTAATCCAAGTCTGAACACAAAGATGGAATTCAGAGCGTAGTTACTGTACTAGTATATAAATTATCTCTCTCTCTCTCTCTCTCTCTCTCTCTCTCTCTCTCTCTCTCTCTCTCTCTCTCTCTCTCTCTCTCTCTCTCTCTCTCTCTCTCTCTCTCTCTCTCTCTCAAAACTTCAAAGACCAATATTGAAAATCGAATTCTATCTTCAAACTTTTTCAAAGCTGAGCCGAACATCTTGTTGCATAGTGACTTAACCTGCAACAATGTACTGTGATAACACTGAACAATACTGTGATGGTTTTGAAGGTCAAGTTGAACCCCTATCTACCGAGTGATCAAGCAGGCTGTGATTGTGTGTGTGCGCAAGCGTGCTGGCTGCCAGCACCAACAGCCAGCCAGGCCTACAAGGGTAGGCCCACAGAACCACTCCCAGGTATCCCACAGGTATAATATCCTCCTCTATATTCATAAGGCCGCCGCTGCTGCCGCTGCCTCTCACCACCCAAACATCCCTGGCGTAAAAACCTAAACGCGTCTTGAACAGGATTACACACAATCCCATTACCCTTTATTACAAAAGTTAACCCTCCCCCCAGTTAACGACGCGCACAAAAGGCGTTGCCAATATATAGAAAACGAGATCCAGGCCTTATTAAAACCGTTTTTTGTTGAAATTATTTTTAATCGGGGAAAAGCGTTCAACCCGTAAAGGGGAGGGGGGTTATGCAGTGCCTGGGGGAGGGGGGATGAAAGGCACACAGTTCCTCGGAATCAAGAGCCCGTCACCTGCCTAGGTTGATAGTTTCTCTCAGCATTAATAAAGACAAATGGAAATAAAACTTGTAAGGATATAGATTATATATATATATATATATATATATATATATATATATATATATATATATATATATATATATATATATATATATATATATATAAACTACGAACAAGTGGTATTTAATCAATAACAAACTTCGGCTAGCCAGGGGATCGAACCCTTGTTGTTTTTAGCTTGCTTCGTGGGAAGAGAACGAAATTTCACTACGCTCTAAACCACTGTACCATACAATCCTACAAACAACATGCACCTAGCGAACTAGGCTTGCTTCATGTTGCGAGGACACACACACACACACACACACACACACACACACACACGAAATTATAGTAAAATACACAGTCACATATTCACTGCAAAAATCACTGTCCCACAGTGGAATACTGACCCTCACGAGGAAGCCGGGATGGAAATTGAGCAGTATTCCATCACTCCATCTTCCTCCCTCCCTCCACCCCTCCCTCCCTCCACCCCCACCCTCCACCCCCCTCCCTCCACCCCTCCCTCCCGCCACCCCTCCCTCCCTCCACTACCCCACCACCACCATCAGGGTATATATTATTACTGTTAAGTAATACATCCTGTGCTTAGTTCAGTCCCTCATAATTAACACTACCTCCCTCGCCACCTTCCTCACTGCCTCCCTCGCCACCTTCCTCACTACCTCCCTCGCCACCTTCCTCACTACCTCCCTCGCCACCTTCCTCACTACCTCCCTCGCCACCTTCCTCACTGCCTCCCTCGCCACCTTCCTCACTGCCTCCCTCGCCACCTTCCTCACTACCTCCCTCGCCACCTTCCTCACTACCTCCCTCGCCACCTTCCTCACTACCTCCCTCGCCACCTTCCTCACTACCTCCCTCGCCACCTTCCTCACTACCTCCCTCGTCACCTTCCTCACTACCTCCCTCGCCACCTTCCTCACTACCTCCCTCGTCACCTTCCTCACTACCTCCCTCGCCACCTTCCTCACTACCTCCCTCGCCACCTTCCTCACTACCTCCCTCGTCACCTTCCTCACTACCTCCCTCGCCACCTTCCTCACTACCTCCCTCGCCACCTTCCTCACTACCTCCCTCGCCACCTTCCTCACTGCCTCCCTCGCCACCTTCCTCACTGCCTCCCTCGCCACCTTCCTCACTACCTCCCTCGCCACCTTCCTCACTACCTCCCTCGCCACCTTCCTCACTACCTCCCTCGCCACCTTCCTCACTACCTCCCTCGCCACCTTCCTCACTGCCTCCCTCGCCACCTTCCTCACTACCTCCCTCGCCACCTTCCTCACTACCTCCCTCGCCACCTTCCTCACTACCTCCCTCGCCACCTTCCTCACTACCTCCCTCGCCACCTTCCTCACTAGCTCCCTCGCCACCTCCCTCACCACCTCCCTCACCACCTCCCTCACTACCTCCCTCACGACCTCCCTCGCCACCTCCCTCACTACCTCCCTCGCCACCTTCCTCACTACCTCCCTCGCCACCTTCCTCACTACCTCCCTCGCCACCTTCCTCACTACCTCCCTCGCCACCTTCCTCACTACCTCCCTCGCCACCTTCCTCACTACCTCCCTCGCCACCTTCCTCACTACCTCCCTCGCCACCTTCCTCACTACCTCCCTCGTCACCTTCCTCACTACCTCCCTCGTCACCTTCCTCACTACCTCCCTCGCCACCTTCCTCACTACCTCCCTCGCCACCTTCCTCACTACCTCCCTCGCCACCTTCCTCACTAGCTCCCTCGCCACCTCCCTCACCACCTCCCTCACCACCTCCCTCACCACCTCCCTCACTACCTCCCTCACTACCTCCCTCGCCACCTTCCTCACTACCTCCCTCGCCACCTTCCTCACTACCTCCCTCGCCACCTTCCTCACTACCTCCCTCGCCACCTTCCTCACTACCTCCCTCGCCACCTTCCTCACTACCTCCCTCGCCACCTTCCTCACTACCTCCCTCGCCACCTTCCTCACTACCTCCCTCGCCACCTTCCTCACTACCTCCCTCGTCACCTTCCTCACTACCTCCCTCGTCACCTTCCTCACTACCTCCCTCGTCACCTTCCTCACTACCTCCCTCGCCACCTTCCTCACTACCTCCCTCGCAACCTTCCTCACTACCTCCCTCGCCACCTTCCTCACTACCTCCCTCGCCACCTTCCTCACTACCTCCCTCGCCACCTTCCTCACTACCTCCCTCATCACCTCCCTCACTACCTCCCTCATCACCTCCCTCACTACCTCCCTCGCCACCTTCCTCACTACCTCCCTCGCCACCTTCCTCACTAGCTCCCTCGCCACCTTCCTCACTACCTCCCTCGCCACCTTCCTCACTACCTCCCTCGTCACCTTCCTCACTACCTCCCTCGCCACCTTCCTCACTACCTCCCTCGCCACCTTCCTCACTACCTCCCTCGCCACCTTCCTCACTAGCTCCCTCATCACCTCCCTCACCACCTCCCTCACCACCTCCCTCACTACCTCCCTCACTACCTCCCTCGCCACCTTCCTCACTACCTCCCTCGCCACCTTCCTCACTACCTCCCTCGCCACCTTCCTCACTACCTCCCTCGCCACCTTCCTCACTACCTCCCTCGCCACCTTCCTCACTACCTCCCTCGCCATCTTCCTCACTACCTCCCTCGCCACCTTCCTCACTACCTCCCTCGCCACCTTCCTCACTACCTCCCTCGCCACCTTCCTCACTACCTCCCTCGCCACCTTCCTCACTACCTCCCTCGCCACCTTCCTCACTACCTCCCTCGCCACCTTCCTCACTACCTCCCTCGTCACCTTCCTCACTACCTCCCTCGCCACCTTCCTCACTACCTCCCTCGCCACCTTCCTCACTACCTCCCTCGCCACCTTCCTCACTACCTCCCTCGCCACCTTCCTCACTACCTCCCTCGCCACCTTCCTCACTACCTCCCTCATCACCTCCCTCACTACCTCCCTCATCACCTCCCTCACTACCTCCCTCGCCACCTCCCTCACTACCTCCCTCGCCACCTTCCTCACTACCTCCCTCGCCACCTTCCTCACTACCTCCCTCGCCACCTTCCTCACTACCTCCCTCGCCACCTTCCTCACTACCTCCCTCGCCACCTTCCTCACTACCTCCCTCGCCACCTCACTACAACAATAGCAACTCACACTCAAGATATTAAATATGTCAAGTAGAGCTTAGGAGAGAAGAGGGTGAGAAGAGGGTGGAGAGAAAGCGGGAATGAGAGGAGAGGAGAGGAGAGGAGAGGAGAGGAGAGGAGAGAGGAGAGAGGAGAGAGAGAGAGAGAGAGAGAGAGAGAGAGAGAGAGAGAGAGAGAGAGAGAGAGAGAGAGAGAGAGAGAGAGAGAGAGAGAGAGAGAGAGAGAGAGAGAGATAGTAGTCAAGAGAAGGCGGATCTCTTTGCTGAACACCTTGCTACCAAAATGCAAGTTCCTGATCCAGCAAGGGACCCTCCTTGGCTAGCTGCAAGAACTGTCAAAACTGTCAGTGGTGACAATAAGGCAGGAGGAGGTGCATTTCCTTCTTAAATCGCTTGACCAAGAAAAGGCTGTGGGCCCAGACAAGTTGAGCCCAAGATTGCTGAGAAGATATGCAGACCAGCTAGCAGCACCTCTAACTCGGATCTTTCAGCAGTGTAAATGGCCCTCTCTGTGGAAAGAGGCAAATGTAGTCCCTGTTCACAAAAAGAAGAGCAGAGCAGAAATCAGCAACTACAGACCAGTGTCACTCCTGTCAATCACTGGTAAGATCCTTGAGACAATAATCTCAAGACAAATGACAGAGTTTTTTGACTACCACTCACTACTTTGTGAGCGTCAATATGGCTTCAGGACAGGTTACTCTGCTGCTGATCTGTTGTTAAACCTCTCCACTAAGTGGCACCAGTCACTGGATGAATCCAAAGTCAGCTGTGTGGTATCACTGGACATTGCTGGTGCTTTCGACCGGGTGTGGCACCAGGGCCTCTTAGCAAAACTTCAGGCACTGGAAACTGCAGGCTCTACGTTATGTCTCCTCAGTGATTACCTTCATGGTAGATCTCTAAGTGTAGTTCTCAATGGAACGGAATCAGCAAGACATCCTATTGGGGCAAGTGTTCCACAAGGAAGCGTACTGGGACCACTGTTATGGAATGTCTACTTCAACGACCTTCTTCATCTCATCCCAGAATCACATGCATAGACGACTGTACACTGACATTCACTTTTCCAAGAGAAGAAATGCCAGCTGCTCTAAGCTACATCACTCACCAGCTGAGAGCTATATCAGCTTGGGGAAATAGATGGTCAGCAGTAACCTAAAACCAAGACAACAGTGCATTAGCGTTCGCTATAAAGCTAACAGAATTCTTGGCTTCATATCTAGAAGTATAAATAATAGAAGTCCTCAGGTTGTTCTTCAACTCTATATATCCTCGGTTAGGCCTCATTTAGACTGCTGCTCAGTTCTGGTCACCGTATTACAGAATGGATATAAATGCTCTGGAAAACGTACAGAGGAGGATGACAAAGATGATCCCATGTATCAGAAATCTTCCCTATGAGGATAGACTAAGGGCCCTGAATCTGCACTCTCTCGAAAGGCGTACAATTAGGGGGGATATGATCGAGGTGTATAAATGGAAAACAGGAATAAATAAAGGGGATGTAAATAGCGTGCTGAAAATTTCCAGCCATGACAGGACTCGCAGCAATGGTATCAAGTTGGAAGAATTCAGATTCAGGAAGGATATAGGAAAGCACTGGTTTGGTAACAGAGTTGTGAATGAGTGGAACAAACTCCCGAGTACAGTTATTGAGGCTAAAACGTTGTGTAGTTTTAAAAATAGGTTAGATAAATACACGAGTGGGTGTGGGTGGGTGTGAGTTGACCTGACTAGCTTGTGCTGCTGGGTCTGGTGCAGTGCTCCATCCTTGAGTGTAGATGACCAGGCTGGGTGGGTCATTGGGATAATCTGGGGGGTGGGTCATTGGTCTAATCCGGGGGGGGGGAAACATGGACCTGCTCCACTTGGGTCAATAGGCCTGTTGCAGTGTTCCTTCTTTCTTATGTTCTTATGGCAAGTAACATTTGCACCTGAGAAAACGCAAATGATGATCGTCTCTAGGCACCATGATGGTTATGCTGGTGCAGTAGTAAGGATGAATGGGAGGGTGTTTGCACCTGGAGAAGTTGATATCCTTGGGGTGAAATTTGACTCCAAACTAACAATGAAGAACCATGTTGTAAATCTTGCAAACAAGGCAGCCAGGAAGCTTACAGCTTGACAGTAGGGGTTGCAAGATTCTGTACGAGGCACAAGTACGCTCACACCTTGAGTAAGCTCCACTTTCTTGGTTTGCCTGCCCCCCCTCTCATCTGCGACTGCTTGACAGAGTAGAGAACAGAGCAAGACGTCTCATCTCTCGCCTGGACCCATCCTGGATAGATCTGTCATTTCAGCAGAGCCTTCAACATAGGAGGGATGTGGGTGGCCTTACTGTTATGTACAAGGCCAATATTGTCAAAGTACCACACTTGGATCCACTTCGAGGACAGCGTGAAACAAGCTTTTATGCCACAAGACGAGCAGAAAGCAGCAACTTCACTCTGGCTGTACCCTTCTCCAGAACATCACTCCATCTGAGATCATACATACCCAGGATGACTAGAGTATGGAACACATTCGTACAGCATAATGATGTCAACGAGATAAAGTCAGTTGATCAAATGAAAATGCTGGACCACAGATGGCTCCAACGTCATCCTGTTCCCTACTTGTATGTCTCATAACAATAAAAATGCTTTCAAATGAGCTGATGTAGGTAACAGATTTTAGCTTGCCAATAAAGTTAGGAATCATTAACCTGTAAATAGCTGTCAATAAAGCTAGGGCGTAAAAAAAAAAAGAGAGAAGGAAAGATTTAGCGTTTTTCCGAAAAATAAAGATAGGAATAAATAATAACAAAACCCTAACAATAATAATGACTGTCATTGCCCCCCCCCCATCTTTCTCACTCATGTATACAGACTCTTCCCTCTTTTCCTCCTCCCTTCCTTCCCCAACATTCGTTAAATATGATTGCTAAATGCTGCTCCCCTCACTTTCTCTTCCCCTCACTCTCTCCATTCCCAGCCTCCATTTCCCTCTATCATTACCTGCTTTTCCCCACCTCCCTCATCTCTTATCTCATCCTCCCCCTGCCTCCCTTTTCCCATATTTCCCTTCTCCCCTCTTCCGTTTCTCATTTCTTTCCCCCTCTACGGCTCTCGCTTCTCTCCCTCTTCCCTCTCTCTTCTCTCTCACCTTAATAAACATGTACACGTTAGAAAAACTGTACATATCTCTCTCTTCTTGATCTCTATTTCCTCCATCTACCATTCCTTACAGCAGTAACATCACTGTAGTAGCATCACCAGCAGTAACATCACTGTAGAAGCAGCACCAGCAGTAACATCACTGTAGTAGCAGCACCAGCAGTAACATCACTGTAGTAGCAGCACCAGCAGTAACATCACTGTAGTAGCAGCACCAGCAGTAACATCACTGTAGTAGCAGCACCAGCAGTAACATCACTGTAGTAGCAGCACCAGCAGTAACATCACTGTAGTAGCATCAGTAGCAGTAACATCACTGTAGTAGCAGCACCAGCAGTAACATCACTGTAGTAGCAGCACCAGCAGTAACATCACTGTAGTAGCATCAGTAGCAGTAACATCACTGTAGTAGCATCAGTAGCAGTAACATCACTGTAGTAGCATCAGTAGCAGTAACATCACTGTAGTAGCATCAGTAGCAGCACCAGCAGTAACATCACTGTAGTAGCAGCACCAGCAGTAACATCACTGTAGTAGCAGCACCAGCAGTAACATCACTGTAGCAGCAGCACCAGCAGTAACATCACTGTAGTAGCATCAGTAGCAGTAACATCACTGTAGTAGCATCAGTAGCAGTAACATCACTGTAGTAGCATCAGTAGCAGTAACATCACTGTAGTAGCATCAGTAGCAGCACCAGCAGTAACATCACTGTAGTAGCAGCACCAGCAGTAACATCACTGTAGTAGCAGCACCAGCAGTAACATCACTGTAGCAGCAGCACCAGCAGTAACATCACTGTAGTAGCATCAGTAGCAGTAACATCACTGTAGTAGCATCAGTAGCAGTAACATCACTGTAGTAGCATCAGTAGCAGTAACATCACTGTAGTAGCATCAGTAGCAGCACCAGCAGTAACATCACTGTAGTAGCAGCACCAGCAGTAACATCACTGTAGTAGCAGCACCAGCAGTAACATCACTGTAGCAGCAGCACCAGCAGTAACATCACTGTAGTAGCATCAGTAGCAGTAACATCACTGTAGTAGCATCAGTAGCAGTAACATCACTGTAGTAGCATCAGTAGCAGTAACATCACTGTAGTAGCATCAGTAGCAGCACCAGCAGTAACATCACTGTAGTAGCAGCACCAGCAGTAACATCACTGTAGTAGCAGCACCAGCAGTAACATCACTGTAGTAGCAGCACCAGCAGTAACATCACTGTAGTAGCATCACCAGCAGTAACATCACTGTAGTAGCATCACCAGCAGTAACATCACTGTAGTAGCAGCACCAGCAGTAACATCACTGTAGTAGCAGCACCAGCAGTAACATCACTGTAGTAGCAGCACCAGCAGTAACATCACTGTAGTAGCAGCACCAGCAGTAACATCACTGTAGCAGCAGCACCAGCAGTAACATCACTGTAGTAGCATCAGTAGCAGTAACATCACTGTAGTAGCATCAGTAGCAGTAACATCACTGTAGTAGCATCAGTAGCAGTAACATCACTGTAGTAGCATCAGTAGCAGCACCAGCAGTAACATCACTGTAGTAGCAGCACCAGCAGTAACATCACTGTAGTAGCAGCACCAGCAGTAACATCACTGTAGTAGCAGCACCAGCAGTAACATCACTGTAGTAGCATCACCAGCAGTAACATCACTGTAGTAGCATCACCAGCAGTAACATCACTGTAGTAGCAGCACCAGCAGTAACATCACTGTAGTAGCATCACCAGCAGTAACATCACTGTAGTAGCAGCACCAGCAGTAACATCACTGTAGTAGCAGCACCAGCAGTAACATCACTGTAGTAGCAGCACCAGCAGTAACATCACTGTAGTAGCAGCACCAGCAGTAACATCACTGTAGTAGCATCACCAGCAGTAACATCACTGTAGTAGCAGCACCAGCAGTAACATCACTGTAGTAGCATCACCAGCAGTAACATCACTGTAGTAGCAGCACCAGCAGTAACATCACTGTAGTAGCAGCACCAGCAGTAACATCACTGTAGTAGCAGCACCAGCAGTAACATCACTGTAGTAGCAGCACCAGCAGTAACATCACTGTAGTAGCAGCACCAGCAGTAACATCACTGTAGTAGCATCACCAGCAGTAACATCACTGTAGTAGCAGCACCAGCAGTAACATCACTGTAGTAGCATCACCAGCAGTAACATCACTGTAGTAGCAGCACCAGCAGTAACATCACTGTAGTAGCAGCACCAGCAGTAACATCACTGTAGTAGGATCACCAGCAGTAACATCACTGTAGTAGCAGCACCAGCAGTAACATCACTGTAGTAGCATCACCAGCAGTAACATCACTGTAGTAGCAGCACCAGCAGTAACATCACTGTAGTAGCAGCACCAGCAGTAACATCACTGTAGTAGCAGCACCAGCAGTAACATCACTGTAGTAGCAGCACCAGCAGTAACATCACTGTAGTAGCAGCACCAGCAGTAACATCACTGTAGTAGCAGCACCAGCAGTAACATCACTGTAGTAGGATCACCACCAGTAACATCACTGTAGTAGCAGCACCAGCAGTAACATCACTGTAGTAGCAGCAGCAGCAGTAACATCACTGTAGTAGCAGCACCAGCAGTAACATCACTGTAGTAGCAGCACCAGCAGTAACATCACTGTAGTAGCAGCACCAGCAGTAACATCACTGTAGTAGCATCACCAGCAGTAACATCACTGTAGTAGCATCACCAGCAGTAACATCACTGTAGTAGCAGCACCAGCAGTAACATCACTGTAGTAGCATCACCAGCAGTAACATCACTGTAGTAGCATCACCAGCAGTAACATCACTGTAGTAGCAGCACCAGCAGTAACATCACTGTAGTAGCAGCACCAGCAGTAACATCACTGTAGTAGCAGCACCAGCAGTAACATCACTGTAGTAGCATCACCAGCAGTAACATCACTGTAGTAGCAGCACCAGCAGTAACATCACTGTAGTAGCATCACCAGCAGTAACATCACTGTAGTAGCATCACCAGCAGTAACATCACTGTAGTAGCAGCACCAGCAGTAACATCACTGTAGTAGCATCACCAGCAGTAACATCACTGTAGTAGCATCACCAGCAGTAACATCACTGTAGTAGCAGCACCAGCAGTAACATCACTGTAGTAGTAACATCACTGTAGTAGCAGCACCAGCAGTAACATCACTGTAGTAGCAGCACCAGCAGTAACATCACTGTAGTAGCAGCACCAGCAGTAACATCACTGTAGTAGCAGCACCAGCAGTAACATCACTGTAGTAGCATCACCAGCAGTAACATCACTGTAGTAGCATCACCAGCAGTAACATCACTGTAGTAGCAGCACCAGCAGTAACATCACTGTAGTAGCAGCACCAGCAGTAACATCACTGTAGTAGCAGCACCAGCAGTAACATCACTGTAGTAGCAGCACCAGCAGTAACATCACTGTAGTAGCATCACCAGCAGTAACATCACTGTAGTAGCATCAGTAGCAGTAACATCACTGTAGTAGCAGCACCAGCAGTAACATCACTGTAGTAGCAGCACCAGCAGTAACATCACTGTAGTAGCAGCACCAGCAGTAACATCACTGTAGTAGCAGCACCAGAAGTAACATCACTGTAGTAGCAGCACCAGCAGTAACATCACTGTAGTAGCAGCACCAGCAGTAACATCACTGTAGTAGCAGCACCAGCAGTAACATCACTGTAGTAGCAGCACCAGCAGTAACATCACTGTAGTAGCAGCACCAGCAGTAACATCACTGTAGTAGCAGCACCAGCAGTAACATCACTGTAGTAGCAGCACCAGCAGTAACATCACTGTAGTAGCAGCACCAGCAGTAACATCACTGTAGTAGCAGCACCAGCAGTAACATCACTGTAGTAGCAGCACCAGCAGTAACATCACTGTAGTAGCATCACCAGCAGTAACATCACTGTAGTAGCAGCACCAGCAGTAACATCACTGTAGTAGCAGCACCAGCAGTAACATCACTGTAGTAGCAGCACCAGCAGTAACATCACTGTAGTAGCAGCACCAGCAGTAACATCACTGTAGTAGCAGCACCAGCAGTAACATCACTGTAGTAGCAGCACCAGCAGTAACATCACTGTAGTAGCAGCACCAGCAGTAACATCACTGTAGTAGCAGCACCAGCAGTAACATCACTGTAGTAGCATCACCAGCAGTAACATCACTGTAGTAGCAGAACCAACAGTAACATCATTGTAGTAGCAGCAGCAGCAGTAACATCACTGTAGTAGCAGCACCAGAAGTAACATCACTGTAGTAGCAGCACCGGCAGTAACATCACTGTAGTAGCAGCACCAGCAGTAACATCATTGTAGTAGCAGCACCAGCAGTAACATCACTGTAGTAGCAGCACCAGAAGTAACATCATTGTAGTAGCAGCACCAGCAGTAACATCACTGTAGTAGCAGCACCAGAAGTAACATCACTGTAGTAGCAGCACCAGCAGTAACATCACTGTAGTAGCAGCACCAGCAGTAACATCACTGTAGTAGCAGCACCAGCAGTAACATCACTGTAGTAGCAGCACCAGCAGTAACATCACTGTAGTAGCATCACCAGCAGTAACATCACTGTAGTAGCAGCACCAGAAGTAACATCACTGTAGTAGCAGCACCAGCAGTAACATCACTGTAGTAGCAGCACCAGCAGTAACATCATTGTAGTAGCAGCACCAGCAGTAACATCACTGTAGTAGCAGCACCAGCAGTAACATCACTGTAGTAGCAGCACCAGAAGTAACATCACTGTAGTAGCAGCACCAGCAGTAACATCACTGTAGTAGCATCACCAGCAGTAACATCACTGTAGTAGCAGCACCAGCAGTAACATCACTGTAGTAGCAGCACCAGCAGTAACATCACTGTAGTAGCAGCACCAGCAGTAACATCACTGTAGTAGCATCAGTAGCAGTAACATCACTGTAGTAGCAGCACCAGCAGTAACATCACTGTAGTAGCAGCACCAGCAGTAACATCACTGTAGTAGCAGCACCAGCAGTAGCATCACTGTAGTAGCAGCACCAGAAGTAACATCACTGTAGTAGCAGCACCAGCAGTAACATCACTGTAGTAGCATCACCAGCAGTAACATCACTGTAGTAGCAGCACCAGCAGTAACATCACTGTAGTAGCAGCACCAGCAGTAACATCACTGTAGTAGCAGCACCAGAAGTAACATCACTGTAGTAGCAGCACCAGCAGTAACATCACTGTAGTAGCATCACCAGCAGTAACATCACTGTAGTAGCAGCACCAGCAGTAACATCACTGTAGTAGCAGCACCAGCAGTAACATCACTGTAGTAGCAGCACCAGAAGTAACATCACTGTAGTAGCAGCACCAGCAGTAACATCATTGTAGTAGCAGCACCAGCAGTAACATCACTGTAGTAGCAGCACCAGCAGTAACATCACTGTAGTAGCATCAGTAGAAGCACCAGCAGTAACATCACTGTAGTATCAGTAGCAGTAACATCACTGTAGTAGCAGCACCAGCAGTAACATCACTGTAGTAGCATCAGTAGCAGCACCAGCAGTAACATCACTGTAGTAGCATCAGTAGCAGTAACATCACTGTAGTAGCAGCACCAGCAGTAACATCACTGTAGTAGCAGCACCAGAAGTAACATCACTGTAGTAGCAGCACCAGCAGTAACATCATTGTAGTAGCAGCACCAGCAGTAACATCACTGTAGTAGCAGCACCAGCAGTAACATCACTGTAGTAGCATCAGTAGAAGCACCAGCAGTAACATCACTGTAGTATCAGTAGCAGTAACATCACTGTAGTAGCAGCACCAGCAGTAACATCACTGTAGTAGCATCAGTAGCAGCACCAGCAGTAACATCACTGTAGTAGCATCAGTAGCAGTAACATCACTGTAGTAGCATCACCAGCAGTAACATCACTGTAGTAGCATCAGTAGCAATAACATCACTGTAGTAGCAGCACCAGCAGTAACATCACTGTAGTAGCATCAGTAGAAGCACCAGCAGTAACATCACTGTAGTAGCATCAGTAGCAGTAACATCACTGTAGTAGCAGCACCAGCAGTAACATCACTGTAGTAGCATCAGTAGCAGCACCAGCAGTAACATCACTGTAGTAGCATCAGTAGCAGCACCAGCAGTAACATCACTGTAGTAGCAGCACCAGCAGTAGCATCACTGTAGTAGCATCAGTAGCAGCACCAGCAGTAACATCACTGTAGTAGCAGCACCAGCAGTAACATCACTGTAGTAGCAGCACCAGCAGTAACATCACTGTAGTAGCAGCACCAGAAGTAACATCACTGTAGTAGCATCACCAGCAGTAACATCACTGTAGTAGCAGCACCAGCAGTAACATCACTGTAGTAGCAGCACCAGCAGTAACATCACTGTAGTAGCAGCACCAGCAGTAACATCACCGTAGTAGCAGCACCAGCAGTAACATCACTGTAGTAGCAGCACCAGCAGTAACATCACTGTAGTAGCATCACCAGCAGTAACATCACTGTAGTAGCAGCACCAGCAGTAACATCACTGTAGTAGCAGCACCAGCAGTAACATCACTGTAGTAGCAGCACCAGCAGTAACATCACTGTAGTAGCAGCACCAGCAGTAACATCACTGTAGTAGCAGCACCAGCAGTAACATCACTGTAGTAGCAGCACCAGCAGTAACATCACTGTAGTAGCAGCACCAGCAGTAACATCACTGTAGTAGCATCACCAGCAGTAACATCACTGTAGTAGCATCAGTAGCAGTAACATCACTGTAGTAGCAGCACCAGCAGTAACATCACTGTAGTAGCATCAGTAGAAGCACCAGCAGTAACATCACTGTAGTAGCAGCACCAGCAGTAACATCACTGTAGTAGCAGCAGCAGTAACATCACTGTAGTAGCAGCACCAGCAGTAACATCACTGTAGTAGCATCAGTAGAAGCACCAGCAGTAACATCACTGTAGTAGCAGCACCAGCAGTAACATCACTGTAGTAGCATCAGTAGAAGCACCAGCAGTAACATCACTGTAGTAGCATCAGTAGCAGTAACATCACTGTAGTAGCATCAGTAGAAGCACCAGCAGTAACATCACTGTAGTAGCATCAGTAGCAGTAACATCACTGTAGTAGCAGCACCAGCAGTAACATCACTGTAGTAGCAGCACCAGCAGTAACATCACTGTAGTAGCAGCACCAGCAGTAACATCACTGTAGTAGCAGCACCAGCAGTAACATCACTGTAGTAGCAGCACCAGCAGTAACATCACTGTAGTAGCAGCACCAGCAGTAACATCACTGTAGTAGCAGCACCAGCAGTAACATCACTGTAGTAGCATCACCAGCAGTAACATCACTGTAGTAGCATCAGTAGCAGTAACATCACTGTAGTAGCAGCACCAGCAGTAACATCACTGTAGTAGCATCAGTAGAAGCACCAGCAGTAACATCACTGTAGTAGCAGCACCAGCAGTAACATCACTGTAGTAGCAGCAGCAGTAACATCACTGTAGTAGCAGCACCAGCAGTAACATCACTGTAGTAGCATCAGTAGAAGCACCAGCAGTAACATCACTGTAGTAGCATCAGTAGAAGCACCAGCAGTAACATCACTGTAGTAGCAGCACCAGCAGTAACATCACTGTAGTAGCATCAGTAGAAGCACCAGCAGTAACATCACTGTAGTAGCATCAGTAGCAGTAACATCACTGTAGTAGCAGCACCAGCAGTAACATCACTGTAGTAGCAGCACCAGCAGTAACATCACTGTAGTAGCAGCACCAGCAGTAACATCACTGTAGTAGCAGCACCAGCAGTAACATCACTGTAGTAGCAGCACCAGCAGTAACATGACTGTAGTAGCAGCACCAGCAGTAACATCACTGTAGTAGCAGCACCAGCAGTAACACCACTGAAGTAGCAGCACCAGCAGTAACATCACTGTAGTAGCAGCACCAGCAGTAACATCACTGTAGTAGCAGCAGCAGTAACATCACTGTAGTAGCAGCACCAGCAGTAACATCACTGTAGTAGCAGCACCAGCAGTAACATCACTGTAGAAGCAGCACCAGCAGTAACATCACTGTAGTAGCAGCACCAGCAGTAACATCACTGTAGTAGCAGCACCAGCAGTAACATCACTGTAGTAGCAGCACCAGCAGTAACATCACTGTAGTAGCAGCACCAGCAGTAACATCACTGTAGTAGCATCACCAGCAGTAACATCACTGTAGTAGCAGCACCAGCAGTAACATCACTGTAGTAGCAGCACCAGCAGTAACATCACTGTAGTAGCATCACCAGCAGTAACATCACTGTAGTAGCAGCACCAGCAGTAACATCACTGTAATAGCAGCAGCAGCAGTAACATCACTGTAGTAGCAACACCAGCAGCAACATCACTGTAGTAGCAGCACCAGCAGTAACATCACTGTAGTAGCAACACCAGCAGCAACATCACTGTAGTAGCAGCACCAGCAGTAACATCACTGTAGTAGCATCAGTAGCAGCACCAGCAGTAACATCACTGTAGTAGCAGCACCAGCAGTAACATCACTGTAGCAGCAGCACCAGCAGTAACATCACTGTAGTAGCAGCACCAGCAGTAACATCACTGTAGTAGCAGCACAAGAAGTAACATCACTGGAGTAGCATCAGTAGCAGCACCAGCAGTAACATCACTGTAGCAGCAGCACCAGCAGTAACATCACTGTAGTAGCAGCACCAGCAGTAACATCACTGTAGTAGCAGCACCAGAAATAACATCACTGGAGTAGCATCAGTAGCAGCACCAGCAGTAACATCATTGTAGTAGCAGCACCAGCAGTAACATCACTGTAGTAGCAGCACAAGAAGTAACATCACTGGAGTAGCATCAGTAGCAGCACCAGCAGTAACATCACTGTAGTAGCAGCACCAGAAGTAACATCACTGTAGTTGCATCAGTAGCACAAGACGTAACATCACTGTAGTAGCATCAGTAGCAGCACCAGCAGTAACATCACTGTAGTAGCATCAGTAGCAGCACCAGCATTAACATCACTGTAGTAGCACCAGCAGTATCGTCGCTGTAGTAGCATTAGTAGCAGCACCAGTAGTAACATCACTGTAGTAGTATCAGTAGCAGCACCAGCAGTAACATCATTGTAGTAGCAGCACCAGCAGTAACATCACTAGTAGTATCAGTAGCAGCACCAGCAGTAACATCATTGTAGTAGCAGCACCAGCAGTAACATCACTGTAGTAGCAGCACCAGAAGTAACATCACTGGAGTAGCATCAGTAGCAGCACCAGCAGTAACATAAACCATACCCCCGGCCGGGATTGAACCCGCGGTCATAGAGTCTCAAAACTCCAGCCCGTCGCGTTAGCCACTAAAAACTTGCATTTGTGGTCACAGTGGTGCCTGTGCTAACTTTCCTATGGTGTAGAAATATACCTAGTTGGATGAATCTTATTGTGGCTAGCTGGTCTAGTGGCTAACGCGACGGGCTGGAGTTTTGAGACTCTATGACCGCGGGTTCAATCCCGGCCGGGGGTATGGTTTATTTGCAATCGTGTCATTACGATTTCTTAAGTCATGTAGTCAGCAGTAACATCACTGTAGTAGCAGCACCAGAAGTAACATCACTGTAGTTGCATCAGTAGCACAAGACGTAACATCACTGTAGTAGCATCAGTAGCAGCACCAGCAGTAACATCACTGTAATAGCATCAGTAGTCACCCCACACAACCATCACAATAACAGACTACTCTCCCTGCACTCTCCTGTTGGTTGCAGCACTAGTCACCCCACACAATAACAGACTACTCTCCCTGCACTCTCCTGTTGGTTGCAGCACTAGTCACCCCACACAGTAACAGACTACTCTCCTGTTGGTTGCAGCACTAGTCACCCCACACAATAACAGACTACTCTCCCTGCACTCTCCTGTTGGTTGCAGCACTAGTCACCCCACACAGTAACAGACTACTCTCCCTGCACTCTCCTGTTGGTTGCAGCACTAGTCACCGCACACAATAACAGACTACTCTCCCTGCACTCTCCTGTTGGTTGCAGCACTAGTCACCCCACACAATAACAGACTACTCTCCCTGCACTCTCCTGTTGGTTGCAGCACTAGTCACCCCACACAATAACAGACTACTCTCCCTGCACTCTCCTGTTGGTTGCAGCACTAGTCACCCCACACAATAACAGACTACTCTCCCTGCACTCTCCTGTTGGTTGCAGCACTAGTCACCCCACACAGTAACAGACTACTCTCCCTGCACTCTCCTGTTGGTTGCAGCACTAGTCACCCCACACAATAACAGACTACTCTCCCTGCACTCTCCTGTTGGTTGCAACACTAGTCACCCCACACAATAACAGACTACTCTCCCTGCACTCTCCTGTTGGTTGCAGCACTAGTCACCCCACACAATAACAGACTACTCTCCCTGCACTCTCCTGTTGGTTGCAGCACTAGTCACCCCACACAATAACAGACTACTCTCCCTGCACTCTCCTGTTGGTTGCAGCACTAGTCACCCCACACAGTAACAGACTACTCTCCCTGCACTCTCCTGTTGGTTGCAGCACTAGTCACCGCACACAATAACAGACTACTCTCCCTGCACTCTCCTGTTGGTTGCAGCACTAGTCACCCCACACAATAACAGACTACTCTCCCTGCACTCTCCTGTTGGTTGCAGCACTAGTCACCCCACACAATAACAGACTACTCTCCCTGCACTCTCCTGTTGGTTGCAGCACTAGTCACCCCACACAATAACAGACTACTCTCCCTGCACTCTCCTGTTGGTTGCAGCACTAGTCACCCCACACAGTAACAGACTACTCTCCCTGCACTCTCCTGTTGGTTGCAGCACTAGTCACCCCACACAATAACAGACTACTCTCCCTGCACTCTCCTGTTGGTTGCAACACTAGTCACCCCACACAATAACAGACTACTCTCCCTGCACTCTCCTGTTGGTTGCAGCACTAGTCACCCCACACAATAACAGACTACTCTCCCTGCACTCTCCTGTTGGTTGCAGCACTAGTCACCCCACACAATAACAGACTACTCTCCCTGCACTCTCCTGTTGTTTACAGCACTAGTCACCCCACACAATAACAGACTACTCTCCCTGCACTCTCCTGTTGGTTGCAGCACTAGTCACCCCACACAATAACAGACTACTCTCCCTGCACTCTCCTGTTGGTTGCAGCACTAGTCACCCCACACAATAACAGACTACTCTCCCTGCACTCTCCTGATGGTTGCAGCACTAGTCACCCCACACAGTAACAGACTACTCTCCCTGCACTCTCCTGTTGGTTTCATTCAAGTTTTAATTGAGTTTGTTTCTTAAGTTTCTTCAAGACCTGTCACACAACCTACCACGTGCACTCAAGTTTTTTCCCAGACCTGCCACGCACTGCACCACACGTACACTCTGGTCTCTACATCACACAACGTACCACACGTACACTCTGGTCTCTACATCACACAACGTACCACACGTACACTCTGGTCTCTACATCACACAACGTACCACACGTACACTCTGGTCTCTACATCACACAACGTACCACACGTACACTCTGGTCTCTACATCACACAACGTACCACACGTACACTCTGGTCTCTACATCACACAACGTACCACACGTACACTCTGGTCTCTACATCACATAACGTACCACACGTACACTCTGGTCTCTACATCACATAACGTACCACATGTACACTCTGGTCTCTACATCACACAACGTACCACACGTACACCCAGGTCTCTACAACAACGTACACTCATGTTAATACTCAAGAAACTCGTAATAAGATACCTCATGAACATCCAAAACAGGTCTCATTTTCATTATAATTAACTGTTTCTGTGTATACTGTAGCACCTTTGATATACCTCTGATGGGTCTCTGGAGCCTTCCTGCTGCGGCAGGTTGGTCATGGGCTAGGCTTGGTCCTGGGCAGGCTTGATCATTGCCCAGGCTTGATCATGGGCCAGGCTTGATGATGGATCAGGATTGGTCCTGGGCCAAAGCACATGTGTACGAACTGCCATGAGGCGCGCGCACCCCCCCCCCCCCCACACACACACAGACAGACAGACAGACAGACAGACACACACACACACACACACACACACACACACACACACACACACACACACACCGTGTCACAATCTTTCCTACACTAATTAACGTAATTCGCTCAGACACCGTTGCATTAATGTAATCACCTGGCTATGACACGTCACGTGACGTAATTGCCACTCATGACGTCTTCCAGCAGGGGTAAGAAGAGAAAAATTTTGGACAGGAGACGCAGAGAGGCAGACAATGGGGAGTGGAAGGTGAGGAATGGGGAGAAGAGCAGTGGGTTCTTTCTTTCTTCTGCCTTGTGTTTCTGTTCCTTCATTATTTATTTTATTATTTCCCCCCTCACCTCTATGTTCTTGCTCTCCCTCTGTGGGCACCTAGCTCCCTCTGTGGGCACCTAGTTCCCTTGCAGTGCTCCCTTTCTTAGTATTTGACTGTCTCCTCCTCCTCACTTCCTCGCCACTACTTCCTTCCACCTCCGCTACTACTACTGCTGCTACTACTACTACCGCCACTACCTGCCTATACATACCCGTCCTGCTCTACTTCTTGTTAGTGTGACTTTGTAAATGGTCCAAGTCGAACCGAAACGTCGTCGTAAGCTCCTCTCTTCTATGTGCAGGCTATTTGTGTAACGGGATGGGAAAATGTGAGTTATCACAGAAACACACTTAGATCCACAAACACTAACAAGGTGCTAACAACCAGAGAATAAGGTGCTAACGAGACGTAACGAGAGAATAAGGTGCTAATGAGAGGTCTTAACGAGAGAATAAGGTGCTAACGAGACGTAACGAGAGAATAAGGTGCTAATGAGACGTGTTTACGAGAGAATAAGGTGCTAACGAGACGTGTTAACGAGAGAATAAGGTGCTAACGAGACGTGTTAACGAGAGAATAAGGTGCTAACGAGACAATAAGGTGCTAAGGAGACGTGTTAACGAGAGAATAAGGTGCTAACGAGACAATAAGGTGCTAAGGAGACGTGTTAACGAGAGAATAAGGTGCTAACGAGACGTGTTAACGAGAGAATAAGGTGCTAATGAGACGTGTTTACGAGAGAATAAGGTGCTAACGAGACAATAAGGTGCTAACGAGACGTGTTACCGAGAGAATAAGGTGCTAACGAGACGTGTTAACGAGAGAATAAGGTGCTAACGAGACGTGTTAACGAGAGAATAAGGTGCTAACGAGACGTGTTAACGAGAGAATAAGGTGCTAACGAGACGTGTTAACGAGAGAATAAGGTGCTAACGAGACGTGTTAACGAGAGAATAAGGTGCTAACGAGACGTGTTAACGAGAGAATAAGGTGCTAACGAGACGTGTTAACGTGAGAATAAGGTGCTAACGAGACGTGTTAACGTGAGAATAAGGTGCTAACGAGACGTGTTAACGTGAGAATAAGGTGCTAACGAGACGTGTTAACGTGAGAATAAGGTGCTAACGAGACGTGTTAACGTGAGAATAAGGTGCTAACGAGACGTGTTAACGTGAGAATAAGGTGCTAACGAGACGTGTTAACGTGAGAATAAGGTACTAACGAGACGTGTTAACGAGAGAATAAGGTGCTAACGAATATATATACATATATATAAGAAATATTGAATCAATATAAAGATTAATGTTAAGTGGATAACAATAGAGGTGATGATCACCAGAGAAGAAATTCGAAGATTCTCAGAACTTTGAAGACAATTTCCTGGAGCAAGAAAAAGTTTGAGACAGAAAGAAGACAAAGAATCAGTTACGCAGACATTCAGTCCAACTTCTTCAGAGATTTTTGTTATGGCCAGTGGTTGTTTTGTCTGCCCTGAGTCTGCAGCAGTGGTTGTTTTGTCTGCCCCGAGTCTGCTGCAGTGGTTGTTTTGTCTGCCCCAAGTCTGCTGCAGTGGTTGTTTTGTCTGCCCTGAGTCTGCTGCAGTGGTTGTTTTGTCTGCCCTGAGTCTGCTGCAGTGGTTGTTTTGTCTGCCCCGAGTCTGCTGCAGTGGTTGTTTTGTCTGCCCTGAGTCTGCTGCAGTGGTTGTTTTGTCTGCCCCGAGTCTGCTGCAGTGGTTGTTTTGTCTGCCCCGAGTCTGCTGCAGTGGTTGTTTTGTCTGCCCTGAGTCTGCTGCAGTGGTTGTTTTGTCTGCCCCGAGTCTGCTGCAGTGGTTGTTTTGTCTGCCCCGAGTCTGCTGCAGTGGTTGTTTTGTCTGCCCTGAGTCTGCTGCAGTGGTTGTTTTGTCTGCCCTGAGTCTGCTGCAGTGGTTGTTTTGTCTGCCCCGAGTCTGCTGCAGTGGTTGTTTTGTCTGCCCCGAGTCTGCTGCAGTGGTTGTTTTGTCTGCCCTGAGTCTGCTGCAGTGGTTGTTTTGTCTGCCCCGAGTCTGCTGCAGTGGTTGTTTTGTCTGCCCTGAGTCTGCTGCAGTGGTTGTTTTGTCTGCCCTGAGTCTGCTGCAGTGGTTGTTTTGTCTGCCCTGAGTCTGCTGCAGTGGTTGTTTTGTCTGCCCTGAGTCTGCTGCAGTGGTTGTTTTGTCTGCCCCGAGTCTGCTGCAGTGGTTGTTTTGTCTGTCCCGAGTCTTCTGCAGTGGTTGTTTTGTCTGCCCCGAGTCTGCTGCAGTGGTTGTTTTGTCTGCCCCGAGTCTGCTGCAGTGGTTGTTTTGTCTGCCCTGAGTTTGCTGCAGTGGTTGTTTTGTCTGCCCCGAGTCTGCTGCAGTGGTTGTTTTGTCTGCCCCGAGTCTGCTGCAGTGGTTGTTTTGTCTGCCCCGAGTCTGCTGCAGTGGTTGTTTTGTCTGCCCCGAGTCTGCTGCAGTGGTTGTTTTGTCTGCCCTGAGTCTGCTGCAGTGGTTGTTTTGTCTGCCCTGAGTCTGCTGCAGTGGTTGTTTTGTCTGCCCTGAGTCTGCTGCAGTGGTTTTGTCTGCCCTGAGTCTGCTGCAGTGGTTGTTTTGTCTGCCCTGAGTCTGCTGCAGTGGTTGTTTTGTCTGCCCTGAGTCTGCTGCAGTGGTTGTTTTGTCTGCCCTGAGTCTGCTGCAGTGGTTGTTTTGTCTGCCCTGAGTCTGCTGCAGTGGTTGTTTTGTCTGCCCTGAGTCTGCTGCAGTGGTTGTTTTGTCTGCCCTGAGTCTGCTGCAGTGGTTGTTTTGTCTGCCCTGAATCTGCTGCAGTGGTTGTTTTGTCTGCCCCGAGTCTGCTGCAGTGGTTGTTTTGTCTGCCCCGAGTCTGCTGCAGTGGTTGTTTTGTCTGCCCCGAGTCTGCTGCAGTGGCTGTTTTGTCTGCCCTGAGTCTGCTGCAGTGGTTTTGTCTCCCCCGAGTCTGCTGCAGTGGTTGTTTTGTCTGCCCTGAGTCTGCTGCAGTGGCTGTTTTGTCTGCCCTGAGTCTGCTGCAGTGGTTGTTTTGTCTGCCCTGAGTCTGCTGCAGTGGTTGTTTTGTCTGCCCTGAGTCTGCTGCAGTGGTTGTTTTGTCTGCCCTGAGTCTGCTGCAGTGGTTGTTTTGTCTGCCCTGAGTCTGCTGCAGTGGTTGTTTTGTCTGCCCTGAGTCTGCTGCAGTGGTTGTTTTGTCTGCCCTGAGTCTGCTGCAGTGGTTGTTTTGTCTGCCCTGAGTCTGCTGCAGTGGTTGTTTTGTCTGCCCTGAGTCTGCTGCAGTGGTTGTTTTGTCTGCCCCGAGTCTGCTGCAGTGGTTGTTTTGTCTGCCCTGAGTCTGCTGCAGTGGTTGTTTTGTCTGCCCTGAGTCTGCTGCAGTGGTTGTTTTGTCTGCCCTGAGTCTGCTGCAGTGGTTGTTTTGTCTGCCCCGAGTCTGCTGCAGTGGTTGTTTTGTCTGCCCCGAGTCTGCTGCAGTGGTTGTTTTGTCTGCCCCGAGTCTGCTGCAGTGCTGCTGCTACTACTACTGCTGTGCTGCTACCACTACTACTACTGCTGTGCTACCACTACTGCTGTGCTGCTACTACTACGCCTGTGCCACCACCACCATCACCGCCGCCGCTGTGCCACTACCACGCCGCTGCGCCACTACCACCACCGCCGCGTGCTGCCACCAACTTACCACCGCCGCCTGCTGGCAGCCTACACCACCACTACCTGTGCTGCTACCACCACGCTGCGCTGCTACTACCACCACCTACCTGCCTGTGCCGCTACCACCACCACTCACTACCGCTGCCGTCCGTGCCGCCAGCACGACACCGCCGGCCAGCGCCGCTACCACCACCACCTACCGCCACCGCCTGCGCGTACCACCATCCGCCGCTGCGCCTGCCACCACCACCACCACCGCCGCTGCCGCCGCCAACCACCACCACCACCGCCTGTGCCACCACCACCACCACCGCCGTGCCACCACCACCACCCCACCGCGTGCCACTACCACTACCACCGCCTGTGCCACTACCACCACCGCCTGTGCCACTACCACCACTACCGCTGTGCTACTACCACCGCCGTGCTGCCTACCACCACCAGCGCCGCCGCTGCACCACCGCCGTGCCACTACCACTACCGCCGTGCCGCCACCACCACTCAATACCACCTGCGCCGCCTACCACCACCACCACCGCCGCTGTGCCACCACCACCACCGCTGTGGCACTACCACTGCTGATGCGGATGCCACCACCACCACCACCACCTGATGCGCCGCTACCACCACTCACCACCGCTGTGCCACTACCACCGCTGATGTGCCGCCACCACCACCTACCACCGCCTGTGCCACCTACCTACCGCTGATGCGCCACCACCACTACCATGCTGCAGCCGCCACCACCACCTACCGCTGCCGCCACCACCACCGCTACCACCACACCACCGCTGTGCCACCACCACCGCTGTGCCTACTACCACCACCTGCCGGCTGCGCCACCACCACCACCACCGCTGTGCCGCCACCACCACTACCACCGCTGCCAGCCAGCCACTACCACCGCCGCCGTGCCGCCACCACCACCACCACCACCGCGTGCCACCTACACCACCACCGCTGCCGCCACTACCACCACCACCACCGCCTGCCGCCACCACCACCACTACCGCCGTGCCGCTACCACCACCACCAGCCGCTGCGCCGCTACCACCACCTACCACCGCTGTGCCACCTACCACCGCCTGCCGCACTACCACGCCGTGCCACTACCACCACCGCCGCCGCTGCTACCACCGTACCGCCAGCCACCACCTACTACCGCTGCAGGCCGCTGCCACCACCACCGTGCCGCTACCACCACTACCACCGGCCTGCTGCCTACCACCACCACCGCTGCGCCTGCCACCACCACCGCTGTGCCTGCCACCACCACCGCCGTGCGCACCACCACTACCATACCACCAGCTGCCACCACCATCCACCGGGCCTGCGTACCTACCAGCCGCTGCGCTACTACCTACCTACCGCGCCAGCCGCTACTACCACCGCTGCCTGCTACTACCACCTGCCTGCTGCCGCTGCCACCACCACCGCTGCGCCACCACCACCACCGCTGGTACCACCACCGCTGTGCCACTGACCACCCTACCACCTGCCAGCCGCGCCCACCATCCATTCCACTCACCGCTGCGCTGCCACCAGCCTACCACCTACCGCCGCCGCCTGCCGCCGGTACCACCACCACCGCCTGCTGCCGCTGCCACCACCACCGCTGCCTGCCTGCCGCTGCCACCTACCACCGCCTGCCGCTGCCTGCCGCCTGCCACCACCGCCGCCGTGCCGCCACCACCACCGCCGCCGTGCCACCACCACCATGCCGCCGCCTGTGCCAATTACCACCACCACCACCGGCCGCCGCCGCTTCCCACCACCATTAATACCAAGCCGCCGCCACCAATACCACTACCACCGCCGTGCTGCCACCAATACCACCGTTGCCGGTGCCTGCCACTACCGCCTGCCGCCGCCGTGCTACCACCGCCGCCGCTGCGCCTGCCACCACCACCGCCTGTGCCTGCCACCACCACCGCCGCCGTGCCGCTACCACCACCGCCGCCTGTGCCTGCCCGCTGCCGCCAGCCGCTACCACCGCTGCTGCTGTGCTACTACCGCTGCCGCCGCGTACCACCACCGCCGCCAAGTGCCGCTACCACCGCTGCCGCTGTGCTGTAACCACTACCGCCGCGTGCCGCCTACCACTGCCGCCTTGTGCCTACTACACCGCTGCTGCTGCCGCCTACCACTACCGCCGCCGTGCGCCGCCACCTACCACCGCCGTGCCGCTACCACCGCCGTGCTCCCCACCGCTGCCGTACCACCTACCACTGTGCCGAACCGCCGCCACCACTCGCCGCTGTGTTGCCACCACCTACCGCCGGGCCGCTACCACCTACCACCGCCGCCGCGTGCGCTCCACCACCGCCGCTGGCGCTGCCACCACCACCGCCGCTGCCACCACCTACCACCCCGTGCCGCCACCACCTACCGCCGCCACCACCACCGCCGTGCCACCACTGCGCTGCACTGCCGCCACCACCACCAGCACCACCGCCGCCGCCTGTGCTACCACCACCGCCGCCACCTCCACCACCTGCCGCTGCCGCCGCTACCACCACCACCACCGCCGCCGCTGCTGCTACCACCGCTGCTGTTACCTGCCATCGCTGCCGCCGCTGTGCCGCCACCACACTGCCGCCACGTTGCCACTGCCACTGCCTGGTGTGCTTGCCGCCGCTGCTCGCCGCTGCTGCCGCCGCCACCACAGCCGCTGCCTGCTGCTGCCACTACCGCTCGCTGTGCCGCTCCACCGCCGCTGCCGCTCTACCGGGCCGCCTGCCAAGCCTACTTACCACTGCCGCTGTGCTTGCCTCTACCGCAGCTGCGCTTCCACCGCCGCTGCGCTGCTACCACTACCCCGCTGTGCCGTTCCACTACTGCCTGCTTGAGCTGCCACCGCCACCGCCCCCGGTGTGCTGCTGCTACCACCGCTGCCGTGCCAGCCACCACAGCCGCCGCCGTGCTGCCATCATCCAACTGCTGCTGCTGTGCTGCTACTACCACTACTACTGCTGCTGTGCTACTACTACTAGTATCTCCACTACTCGAACACTAAATATAAACGTGATGCTGCAGACATGATGTACAGTGGACTCTTGACATAGCGTAATCGGTTTTAGAGTTTTCCTGCTCCTATGCAGGTTTGTCTGGTGCTTGCCTGGTCAACCAGGCTGTTGCTGCTAGCGACACGCTGGCCCAAATATCCACCACAGCCTAGTTGATCCGGCACTTGGTGTACAGTTTTATAGAGTCGTGACTTTATAAAGATCTACACCGAGCGAAATGTGGTGGCAATAAAACGTTGTTTCGCACCGTGTGCTTGTTTACTGTCGTTGTCGCTTCTTGTTTGTTGCTGTGTGTTTGTACTGTTCTTGTTCCTGGCTTGTCCATGTTATACTCATCACAGTGTTCAACCTGGCTACTGGTTCTAGCAACTCGCTGGCCCACAGTCACCACAAACTTTGAGCCCAAGTCACCACAAAACTTAAACCCAAGTCACCACAAACTTTGAACCCAAGTCACCACAAACCTTGAACCCAAGTCACCACAAACCTTGAACCCAAGTCACCACAAACTTTGAGCAGAAGTCACCACAAACTTTGAACCCAAGTCAACACAAACTTTGAGCAGAAGTCACCACAAACTTTGAACCCAAGTCACCACAAACTTTGAACCCAAGTCACCACAAACTTTGAACCCAAGTCACCACAAACCTTGAACTCAAGTCACCACAAACTTTGAGCAAAAGTCACCACAAACTTTGAACCCAAGTCACCACAAACTTTGAACCCAAGTCACCACAAACTTTGAACCCAAGTCACCACAAACCTTGAACCCAAGTCACCACAAACCTTGAACCCAAGTCAACACAAACTTTGAACCCAAGTCAACACAAACTTTGAACCCAAGTCAACACAAACTTTGAACCCAAGTCACCACAAACTTTGAACCCAAGTCACCACAAACTTTGAACCCAAGTCACCACAAACTATGAACCCAAGTCACCACAAACTTTGAGCCCAAGTCACCACAAACTTTGAACTCAAGTCACCACAAACTATGAACCCAAGTCACCACAAACTTTGAGCCCAAGTCACCACAAACTTTGAACCCAAGTCACCACAAACTTTGAACTCAAGTCACCACAAACTATGAACCCAAGTCACCACAAACTTTGAACCCAAGTCACCACAAACTTTGAACTCAAGTCACCACAAACTGTGAACCCAAGTCACCACAAACCTTGAGCCCAAGTCACCACAAACTTTGAACCCAAGTCACCACAAACTTTGAACCCAAGTCACCACAAACCTTGAGCCCAAGTCACCACAAACTTTGAACCCAAGTCACCACAAACTTTGAACCCAAGTCACCACAAACTTTGAGCCCAAGTCACCACAAACTATGAACCCAAGTCACCACAAACTTTGAGCCCAAGTCACCACAAACTTTGAACTCAAGTCACCACAAACTATGAACCCAAGTCACCACAAACTTTGAGCCCAAGTCACCACAAACTTTGAACCCAAGTCACCACAAACTTTGAACTCAAGTCACCACAAACTATGAACCCAAGTCACCACAAACTTTGAACCCAAGTCACCACAAACTTTGAACTCAAGTCACCACAAACTGTGAACCCAAGTCACCACAAACCTTGAGCCCAAGTCACCACAAACTTTGAACCCAAGTCACCACAAACTTTGAACCCAAGTCACCACAAACTTTGAACCCAAGTCACCACAAACCTTGAGCCCAAGTCACCACAAAACTTAAATCCAAGTCACCACAAAACTTAAACCCAAGTCACCACAAACTTTGAACCCAAGTCACCACAAACTTTGAACCTAAGTCACCACAAACTTTGAACCCAAGTCACCACAAACCTTGAGCCCAAGTCACCACAAAACTTAAACCCAAGTCAACACAAAATTTAAACCCAAGTCACCACAAAACTTGAATCTTCTTCCCTAAATTCACTCTTAAAATAAGATTAATGAATTTAGATTATAATCGGAATGAATATTGGATGAGTCGACATGAATATGAAAAAGATTTCACAAGATATAAATGAATAAAAAAAATTAGGTATGACCACTGGGGGGGTCAGAGGTCACCCCCGTTAATGCCATGACCACTGGGGGGGTCAGAGGTCACCCCCGTTAATGCCATGACCACTGGGGGGGTCAGAGGTCACCCCCGTTAATGCCATGACCACTGGGGGGGTCAGAGGTCACCCCCGTTAATGCCATGACCACTGGGGGGGTCAGAGGTCACCCCCGTTAATGCCATGACCACTGGGGGGGGTCAGAGGTCACCCCCGTTAATGCCATGACCACTGGGGGGGGGTCAGAGGTCACCCCCGTTAATGCCATGACCACTGGGGGGGGGTCAGAGGTCACCCCCGTTAATGCCATGACCACTGGGGGGGGTCAGAGGTCACCCCCGTTAATGCCATGACCACTGGGGGGGGTCAGAGGTCACCCCCGTTAATGCCATGACCACTGGGGGGGGGTCAGAGGTCACCCCCGTTAATGCCATGACCACTGGGGGGGGTCAGAGGTCACCCCCGTTAATGCCATGACCACTGGGGGGGGTCAGAGGTCACCCCCGTTAATGCCATGACCACTGGGGGGGTCAGAGGTCACCCCCGTTAATGCCATGACCACTGGGGGGGGTCAGAGGTCACCCCCGTTAATGCCATGACCACTGGGGGGGGGGTCAGAGGTCACCCCCGTTAATGCCATGACCACTGGGGGGGGTCAGAGGTCACCCCCGTTAATGCCATGACCACTGGGGGGGTCAGAGGTCACCCCCGTTAATGTCATGACCACTGGGGGGGGTCAGAGGTCACCCCCGTTAATGCCATGACCACTGGGGGGGTCAGAGGTCACCCCCGTTAATGCCATGACCACTGGGGGGGTCAGAGGTCACCCCCGTTAATGTCATGACCACTGGGGGGGGGTCAGAGGTCACCCCCGTTAATGCCATGACCACTGGGGGGGTCAGAGGTCACCCCCGTTAATGCCATGACCACTGGGGGGTCAGAGGTCACCCCCGTTAATGCCATGACCACTGGGGGGGTCAGAGGTCACCGCCGTTAATGCCATGACCACTGGGGGGGTCAGAGGTCACCCCCGTTAATGCCATGACCACTGGGGGGGTCAGAGGTCACCCCCGTTAATGCCATGACCACTGGGGGGGTCAGAGGTCACCCCCGTTAATGCCATGACCACTGGGGGGGTCAGAGGTCACCCCCGTTAATGCCATGACCACTGGGGGGGTCAGAGGTCACCCCCGTTAATGCCATGACCACTGGGGGGGTCAGAGGTCACCCCCGTTAATGCCATGACCACTGGGGGGGTCAGAGGTCACCCCCGTTAATGCCATGACCACTGGGGGGTCAGAGGTCACCCCCGTTAATGCCATGACCACTGGGGGGTCAGAGGTCACCCCCGTTAATGCCATGACCACTGGGGGGGTCAGAGGTCACCCCCGTTAATGCCATGACCACTGGGGGGTCAGAGGTCACCCCCGTTAATGCCATGACCACTGGGGGGTCAGAGGTCACCCCCGTTAATGCCATGACCACTGGGGGGGTCAGAGGTCACCCCCGTTAATGCCATGACCACTGGGGGGGGTCAGAGGTCACCCCCGTTAATGCCATGACCACTGGGGGGTCAGAGGTCACCCCCGTTAATGCCATGACCACTGGGGGGGGTCAGAGGTCACCCCCGTTAATGCCATGACCACTGGGGGGGTCAGAGGTCACCCCCGTTAATGCCATGACCACTGGGGGGTCAGAGGTCACCCCCGTTAATGCCATGACCACTGGGGGGTCAGAGGTCACCCCCGTTAATGCCATGACCACTGGGGGGGTCAGAGGTCACCCCCGTTAATGCCATGACCACTGGGGGGTCAGAGGTCACCCCCGTTAATGCCATGACCACTGGGGGGGTCAGAGGTCACCCCCGTTAATGCCATGACCACTGGGGGGGTCAGAGGTCACCCCCGTTAATGCCATGACCACTGGGGGGTCAGAGGTCACCCCCGTTAATGCCATGACCACTGGGGGGGTCAGAGGTCACCCCCGTTAATGCCATGACCACTGGGGGGGGTCAGAGGTCACCCCCGCTAATGCCATGGTGTCACATCCAGCACCAGACGAGCCTGGCCCATGGCCGGGCTCAGGGAGTAGCAGAAAGACTCGGAACTCATAAAAGCTAAATCAAAGGTGTGAGGTTAGACGAGCACCAACAGTCTGATTGATCACCTCAAGACTGGTCCTGGACCAGGCCGTGAAGGGGGGCGATGACCCCCAGAATCAAATACAGATAACCTACAGATAATATACTGTGAAAGTTCCTCTGTGTAGAGTTCAACTCTACTGACGTGATTAGACTCGACGTGAAGCGAAACGTAGCCACAGTAAAAGCTGGTGATGCACCTGTGCCAACACTTATGGCAAGAAAGTTGAACCGATGTTTCAGTCTGTCCTGGACCATTGTCAAGTTACAACTGGGCCAGCGAGAACAGAGAAGACCAGAAGACCTCACGGGAAGTGGGAGATGGTGGTGGTGGTAGTAGTAGTAGTAGTAGTAGTAGTAGTAGTAGTAGTAATAGCAGTAGTAGTAGTGGTAATAGCAGTAGTAGTAGTAGTGGTAACAGCAGTAGTAGTAATAGCAGTAGTAGTAGTGGTAACAGCAGTAGTAGTAATAGCAGCAGAAGTAGTAGTGGTAACAGCAGTAGTAGTAGTAGTGGTAACAGCAGTAGTAGTAGTAGTGGTAACAGCAGTAGTAGTAATAGCAGTAGTAGTAGTAGTAATAGCAGTAGTAGTAGTGGTAATAGCAGTAGTAGTAGTGGTAATAGCAGTAGTAGTAGTAATAGCAGCAGTAGTAGTAGTAATAGCAGTAGTAGTAGTAGTGGTAACAGCAGTAGTAGTAGTAGTAGTAGTAGTAACAGCAGTAGTAGTAGTGGTAACAGCACTAGTAGTAGTGGTAATAGTAGTGGTAACAGCAGTAGTAGTAATAGTAGTGGTAATAATAGTAGTAGTAATGGTAATAATGGTGGTAGTGCTATTCCTTGTCACCGGTAAACTATTATTTACAGGAACTAGAGACAGTAAAGGAGGTTTGAAGAAAGTAGAACAGACCTACCAGCAGACATATGAGCAGACCTACCAGCAGACATACGAGCAGACCTACCAGCAGACATATCGGTAGACCTACCAGCAAACATACGAGCAGACCTACCAGCAGACATATCGGTAGACCTACCAGCAGACATATTTGCCAGCACAATGAAATACATCACTGGTAGAGAGGCAACATCACACGACTAACTTTTTGGCTTTCAATGATGAACTAGACCAGCATCCTCGTCTGTCCTGTGTTGTTGTGTGAGATATTACTCTTGAGAGAGAGAGAGAGAGACAGACAGACTTCAGGTGTGCGTACGTTTGCATTATCTCTTGAGAGTCAGTCAGTCACTCTCTCTCGCCCACGTGCTTTATCAGTACCTTCTCATCACACTGTGATCCTCATCTCTATTCCTCCACCCACTATCCCTTCACCCCCTATCTCACTCCATCCTTTACCCTCCCTCCGTCTCTCTCTCTCTACCTTCCTTCCTCTCTTTGACCACCATTATTATCTTATTTCCACATCTAATCACCCAACACTTTCTTTCCTCCCTCCCTCCCTCTCTCTCTCTCTCACACACACATATGAGTGGAACAGGCAGGAGGAGAGTCAAGTTTCAACAGGGAATAAGACCTCGCTATCCCGAACGCGAGTTTCAATTTCGCTTTACGCGTCTCCGAGGGAGGCGGGCGGCGCTAAGTGCCGATTTGGGCAGGAAAGACAGGCGCCCCCGGAGTGCCTGGGTAATGTAGTTTACTGTCAGGTTACCTACTACAACACACTCACTCACTCTCTCTCTCAGCATCAGAAGACAACACAAAGAATCATCCAAGTCTTTGAATTATCTTGGTATTCCTGTACGTAACCCTGGTCAGAGAGAGAGAGAGAGAGAGAGAGAGAGAGAGAGAGAGAGAGAGAGAGAGAGAGAGAGAGAGAGAGAGAGAGAGAGAGAGAGAGAGAGAGAGAGAGAGAGAGAGAGAGAGAGAGAGAGAGAGAGAGAGAGAGAGAGAGAGAGAGAGAGAGAGAGAGAGAGAGAGAGAGAGAGAGAGAGAGAGAGAGAGAGAGAGAGAGAGGGGGGGGGGGGGCAGGCAGGTGAGGTATAGCAGGGATTCCTTTGGTGATAACCTCCAGCGACAGCCTCCTCACTAGCATTAGGTAACAGGCAGCCTCCTGGGGTGGTGCTCCTAGCCGTGTCCTAGCTTTCTCTAGCACTCTCCTAACCTTCTCTAGGTATTTCGTAGCCTTCTCAGTGCTTTTCTAGTCTTTCGTAGCCCTCTCGCATCCTAGCACTCTCTCTTTCTAGCCTTCTTCAGCTCTCTCCTATCTCCTCCCAACTCGCTCAGCCTACCCAGCACAGGCGAAGGCACCTGCAGTCCGCTTTTAACCTACCCAGCTCTCCTAGCCCGCCCCCAGAGTTCACCTAGCCTACTCAATACACTCCTAACCTCCCCAATACATTTACAACCTTCCCCAGAACCCGCCTATTTTCCCCAACACACTCACAGCCTCCCCAACGCACTCACAGCCTCCCCAACACACTCACAACCTCCCCAACACACTCACAACCTCCCCAACACACTCACAACCTCCCCAACACACTCACAGCCTCCCCAACGCACTCACAGCCTCCCCAACACACTCACAACCTCCCCAACACACTCACAGCCTCCCCAACACTCACAACCTCCCCAACACACTCACAGCCTCCCCAACACACTCACAGCCTCCCCAGCACACTCACAGCCTCCCCCAACATCACCCACAACCAGAGGTCCAATACTCTATGAATGTAATCACCCCACACACACACATCACAGCCAGGAGCCATGACTGAGTCCACCACAGCAAAGGCAGCAGCAGCGCTGTGATGTTCACAGCACAGGAAAACCAGTTCCAAATTATTCCCAAGCCAGACAAGGCTTATGAGGAGAGAGAGACGATGGTTATCGGAATCCAGAGCAGCTTCCCAGTTTTCCTTTCGAGATTTATAGAAAATATATTTTGGTTAACCTGATGTAGATTTGTTCCTTCAAAATTATAGTCAAAATTAAAAGAATTTATTGATAGGTGATGTGTTATACGACACAACGTAGGAGGGGGGCGCTGACCCGGCCGTCGCGGGGGCGCTGACCCGGCCGTCGCGGGGGCGCTAACCAGGCCGTCGCGGGGGGCGCTAACCCGGCCGTCGCGGGGGCGCTGACCCGGCCGTCGCGGGGGGAGCTAACCCGGCCGTCGCGGGGGGCGCTAACCCGGCCGTCGCGGGGGGCGCTGACCCCCCGGAACACCCTCCAGGTCTACACACATTCTATAATATTATAATTGCTGTCAAAAATGTTAGGAAAAGTGACGCTTTATGGTGGCAACGTTTCGCTCTCCAGGAACTTTACTGAGCCTTGATAAAGTTCCTGGAGAGCGAAACGTTGCCACAATAAAATGACGCATTAGTTGCATTTGTGTTCATTTACCTAACATACGTGCAATCCCACTATCACCTCTCAATCTTAATCTCTCTCTCTCTCTCTCTCTCTCTCTCACAATCTGTCTCTCTCTCTCTCTCTCTCTCTCTCACACAATCTGTCTCTCTCTCTCTCTCTCTCTCTCTCTCACACAATCTGTCTCTCTCTCTCTCTCTCTCACACAATCTGTCTCTCTCTCTCTCTCTCTCTCACACACAATCTGTCTCTCTCTCTCTCTCTCTCTCTCTCACACACAATCTGTCTCTCTCTCTCCCTTAATAAAACCGTTACTACGGATAAAAACCTTACCAGTTCCGTGGTTGGTCTTTACTAAGAACTACTAGCTGAGTTAGAAGATTGCTAGCCAGGGCTACTATAGTTTGAGAGATCTCAAGCCATCACAGGGTCGTCCAGGGTCGTTTACCTAGTAATATCACCATGTGCTATTACTAGCAAGGTGTAGACACCTTTGATATACCTTTGAAGAATTTCGAGAGTATATCTACTCTGAGCCCGGCCATGGGCCAGGCTCGTCTAGTGCTCGCCTGGTCAACCAGGCTGTTGCTGCTGGAGGCCCGCTGCCCCACATATCCATCACAGCCTGGTTGATCTGGCACCTGGTGAAGATACTTGTCTAGTTTCCTCTTGAAGGCTTCAACACTTCTTCCAGAAGTGTTTCTGATATCTTCTGGAAGATGTTGAAAAGTCTGGGATCCCGGATGTTGATACAGTGTTCCCTTATTGTGCCCACCGCACCCCTGCTCCTCACTGGGTTTATTTTACACTTCCTCTCATCACACTTCCTACACTTCTTAAACTTCTTACACTTCCTACCCATCACAGACATCGGTCCGGGACCTTGGTTCCAGATCATGGTGGCCCGGGACCATGGTCTCGGGCCCATGTACAAGTTAATTAATCCATCAAAGAAGGTTGTATTCTGGGACTTAACTAAGACCTACGGACAAACCTGTACTTACTTATTTGGGGTTGGAGGGGTTGATTCACAGCTCCTGGCCCCGCCTCTTCGCTGTGACCAGTTTCCAGGGTTATTTCACCCTCGCAACCCGGTCTGAGGCCAGACTTTATCCCGTTGCTCGTGTGATCACCCAGGCTGTTGTTGCCAGCAGTCCGTGGACATGCGGGTGTCCCACCAGTACTGATGGCACACTCACGGGTGTCTCACCAGTACTGGTGGCACACTCACGGGTGTCTCACCAGTACTGGTGACACTCACGGGTGTCTCACCAGTACTGGTGACACACTCACGGGTGTCTCACCAGTACTGGTGACACACTCACGGGTGTCTCACCAGTACTGGTGACACTCACGGGTGTCTCATCAGGACTGGTGACACTCACGGGTGTCTCACCAGTACTGGTGACACTCACGGGTGTCTCACCAGTACTGGTGACACTCACGGGTGTCTCACCAGTACTGGTGACACTCACGGGTGTCTCACCAGTACTGGTGACACTCACGGGTGTCTCACCAGTACTGGTGACACTCACGGGTGTCTCACCAGTACTGGTGACACTCACGGGTGTCTCACCAGTACTGGTGACACTCACGGGTGTCTCACCAGTACTGGTGACACTCACGGGTGTCTCACCAGTACTGGTGACACTCACGGGTGTCTCACCAGTACTGGTGACACTCACGGGTGTCTCACCAGTACTGGTGACACTCACGGGTGTCTCACCAGTACTGGTGACACACTCAAGGGCGTCTTACCAGTACTGGTGACACACTCACGGGCGTCTTACCAGTACTGGTGACACTCACGGGCGTCTTACCAGTGCTGGTGACACACTCACGGGCGTCTTACCAGTACTGGTGACACACTCACGGGCGTCTTACCAGTACTGGTGACACACTCACGGGCGTCTTACCAGTACTGGTGACACACTCACGGGTGTCTTACCAGTACTGGTGACACACTCACGGGTGTCTTACCAGTACTGGTGACACTCACGGGTGTCTCACCAGTACTGGTGACACACTCACGGGTGTCTCACCAGTACTGGTGACACTCACGGGTGTCTCACCAGTACTGGTGACACACTCACGGGTGTCTTACCAGTACTGGTGACACACTCACGGGTGTCTTACCAGTACTGGTGACACTCACGGGTGTCTCACCAGTACTGGTGACACACTCACGGGTGTCTTACCAGTACTGGTGAAACTCACGGGTGTCTCACCAGTACTGGTGACACTCACGGGTGTCTTACCAGTACTGGTGACACTCACGGGTGTCTCACCAGTACTGGTGACACTCACGGGTGTCTCACCAGTACTGGTGACACACTCACGGGTGTCTCACTAGTACTGGTGACACTCACGGGTGTCTCACCAGTACTGGTGACACTCACGGGTGTCTCACCAGTACTGGTGACACACTCACGGGTGTCTTACCAGTACTGGTGACACTCACGGGTGTCTCACCAGTACTGGTGACACACTCACGGGTGTCTCACCAGTACTGGTGACACACTCACGGGTGTCTCACCAGTACTGGTGACACACTCACGGGTGTCTCACCAGTACTGGTGACACACTCACGGGTGTCTCACCAGTACTGGTGACACACTCACGGGTGTCTCACCAGTACTGGTGACACTCACGGGTGTCTTACCAGTACTGGTGACACTCACGGGTGTCTCACCAGTACTGGTGACACTCACGGGTGTCTCACCAGTACTGGTGACACACTCACGGGTGTCTCACTAGTACTGGTGACACTCACGGGTGTCTTGCCAGTACTGGTGACACTCACGGGTGTCTCACCAGTACTGGTGACACACTCACGGGTGTCTCACCAGTACTCGTGACACTCACGGGTGTCTCACCAGTACTGGTGACACTCACGGGTGTCTCACCAGTACTGGTGAGCCTAAATAAGCTCGCTCAAGCGCGTCCTCACAACCCACCAAACTTACCTTAATTGGCTGGGATTAGTCTCAGCAAAGCAGCAGAGCTTACACCGCCTGCTGTAACGCCGGGAAAACGACCTTTAACATCACAAAGTTGAAATTTTAATTGATGTTAAGTAATTCTAGCTAAATTTAAGCCGACTTTAGAGATATTACGTAATATAACGTAATGCAATGTTAATTTTAACAATCTCAAACAGTCGCACTGGGATGTCTACCTGGAGGGTGTTCTGGGGGGGGGGTCAACTATAACACTATAGCGGTGACACACAGCAGTGCCTGTGTGTGTCAGGTTAAGACATCAGTCTTCTGGCAGTGAGCGTTCCCTATTACAAACTCCTGATATGTTGATTGCAACACCAAAGATCTAGAGCTAGCATTCAACTCCCCATCATAGTCGTTTATATATATATATATATATATATATATATATATATATATATATATATATATATATATATATATATATATATATATATATAATGTCGTGCCGAATAGGCAGAACTTGCGATCTTGGCTTAAATAGCAACGCTCATCTTGCCATATAGGACAAGTGAAAATTTGTGTATGCAATAATTTCGCCAAAATCATTCTGAACCTAACGAAAAAAATATATTTCACTGTGTTTGTTTAGTATTAAATTGTAAACAAATCTAAAATATATTTAGTTGGGTTAGGCTAAAATAAATTGAGCTTGTTATGATAAGGTTAGGTAAGTTTTCTAAGTTCTTTTTGGTGCAAAATTATAAATTTTTACACCAACATTAATGAAAAAAATATATCTTTGAACGTATAAGAGAAAATTTTAGAAAGGACTTAATTTAAAACGAGTTCTTGCTAATTGACCAGTTTTACACATTCGGCACGATATATATATATATATACATATATATTATATATATATGCATATATATATATAATTATATATATATGCATATATATATATATACATATATATATATATATATATATATACATATCTATATACATTATATATATATATATATATACATAATATACATTATATATATATATATACATATATATATATACATTATATATATATATATATATATATACATTATATATATATATATATACACATTATATATATATATATACATATATATATACATTATATATAATATACATATATATATACATTATATATATATATATATACATTATATATATATATACATATACATTATATATATATATACATATACATTATATATATATATACATATATATACAGTATATATATATATATATATACATATATATACATTATATATATATATATATACATATATATATATATATATATATATATATATATATATATATATATGTCGTATGAGGCGACTAAAATGCCGGGAGCAATGGGCTAGTAACCCCTTCTCCTGTAGACATTTACTAAAAAAGAGAAGAAGAAAAACTTCATAAAACTGGGATGCTTAAATGTGTGTGGATGTAGTGCGGATGACAAGAAACAGATGATTCCTGATGTTATGAATGAAAAGAAGTTGGATGTCCTGGCCCTAAGCGAAACAAAGCTGAAGGGGGTAGGGGAGTTTCGGTGGGGGGAAATAAATGGGATTAAATCTGGAGTATCTGAGAGAGTTAGAGCAAAGGAAGGGATAGCAGTAATATTGAAGGATCAGTTACGGAAGGAGAAAAGAGAATATGAATGTGTAAATTCAAGAATTATGTGGATTAAAGTAAAGGTTGGATGCGAGAAGTGGGTCATAATAAGCGTGTATGCACCTGGAGAAGAGAGGAATGTAGAGGAGAGAGAGAGATTTTGGGAGATGTTAAGTGAATGTATAGGAGCCTTTGAACCAAGTGAGAGAGTAATTGTGGTAGGGGACTTGAATGCTAAAGTAGGAGAAACTTTTAGAGAGGGTGTGGTAGGTAAGTTTGGGGTGCCAGGTGTAAATGATAATGGGAGCCCTTTGATTGAACTTTGTATAGAAAGGGGTTTAGTTATAGGTAATACATATTTTAAGAAAAAGAGGATAAATAAGTATACAAGATATGATGTAGGGCGAAATGACAGTAGTTTGTTGGATTATGTATTGGTAGATAAAAGACTGTTGAGTAGACTTCAGGATGTATCAGATATATCAGATATATCAGATCACTTTCTAGTTGTAGCTACACTGAAAGTAAAAGGTAGATGGGATACAAGGAGAATAGAAGCATCAGGGAAGAGAGAGGTGAAGGTTTATAAACTAAAAGAGGAGGCAGTTAGGGTAAGGTATAAACAGCTATTGGAGGATAGATGGGCTAATGAGAGCATAGGCAATGGGGTGGAAGAGGTATGGGGTAGGTTTAAAAATGTAGTGTTAGAGTGTTCAGCAGAAGTTTGTGGCTACAGGAAAGTGGGTGCAGGAGGGAAGAGGAGCGATTGGTGGAATGATGATGTAAAGAGAGTAGTAAGGGAGAAAAAGTTAGCATATGAGAAGTTTTTACAAAGTAGAAGTGATACAAGGAGGGAAGAGTATATGGAGATAAAAGAGAGAGGTTAAGAGAGTGGTGAAACAATGTAAAAAGAGAGCAAATGAGAGAGTGGGTGAGATGTTATCAACAAATTTTGTTGAAAATAAGAAAAAGTTTTGGAGTGAGATTAACAAGTTAAGGAAGCCTAGAGAACAAATGGATTTGTCAGTTAAAAATAGGAGAGGAGAGTTATTAAATGGAGAGTTAGAGGTATTGGAAAGATGGAGGGAATATTTTGAGGAATTGTTAAATGTTGATGAAGATAAGGAAGCTGTGATTTCGTGTATAGGGCAAGGAGGAATAACATCTTGTAGGAGTGAGGAAGAGCCAGTTGTGAGTGTGGGGAAAGTTCGTGAGGCAGTAGGTAAAATGAAAGGGGGTAAGGCAGCCGGGATTGATGGGATAAAGATAGAAATGTTAAAAGCAGGTGGGGATATAGTTTTGGAGTGGTTGGTGCAATTATTTAATAAATGTATGGAAGAGGGTAAGGTACCTAGGGATTGGCAGAGAGCATGCATAGTTCCTTTGTATAAAGGCAAAGGGGACAAAAGAGAGTGCAAAAATTATAGGGGGATAAGTCTGTTGAGTATACCTGGTAAAGTGTATGGTAGAGTTATTATTGAAAGAATTAAGAATAAGACGGAGAATAGGATAGCAGATGAACAAGGAGGCTTTAGGAAAGGTAGGGGGTGTGTGGACCAGGTGTTTACAGTGAAACACATAAGTGAACAGTATTTAGATAAGGCTAAAGAGGTCTTTGTGGCACTTATAGATTTGGAAAAGGCGTATGACAGGGTGGATAGGGGGGCAATGTGGCAGATGTTGCAGGTGTATGGTGTAGGAGGTAGGCTACTGAAAGCAGTGAAGAGTTTTTACGAGGATAGTGACGCTCAAGTTAGAGTATGTAGGAAAGAGGGAAATTATTTCCCAGTAAAAGTAGGCCTTAGACAAGGATGTGTGATGTCACCGTGGTTGTTTAATATATTTATAGATGGGGTTGTAAGAGAAGTAAATGCGAGGGTCTTGGCAAGAGGCGTGGAGTTAAAAGATAAACAATCACACAAAGTGGGAGTTGTCACAGTTGCTCTTTGCTGATGACACTGTGCTCTTGGGAGATTCTGAAGAGAAGTTGCAGAGATTGGTGGATGAATTTGGTAGGGTGTGCAAAAGAAGAAAATTAAAAGTGAATACAGGAAAGAGTAAGGTAATGAGGATAACAAAAAGATTAGGTGATGAAAGATTGGATATCAGATTGGAGGGAGAGAGTATGGAGGAGGTGAATGTATTTAGATATTTGGGAGTGGATGTGTCAGCGGATGGGTCTATGAAAGATGAGGTGAATCATAGAATTGATGAGGGGAAAAGGGTGAGTGGTGCACTTAGGAGTCTGTGGAGACAAAGAACTTTGTCCTTGGAGGCAAAGAGGGGAATGTATGAGAGTATAGTTTTACCAATGCTCTTATATGGGTGTGAAGCATGGGTGATGAATGTTGCAGCAAGGAGAAGGCTGGAGGCAGTGGAGATGTCATGTCTGAGGGCAATGTGTGGTGTGAATATAATGCAGAGAATTCGTAGTTTGGAAGTTAGGAGGTGCGGGATTACCAAAACTGTTGTCCAGAGGGCTGAGGAAGGGTTGTTGAGGTGGTTCGGACATGTAGAGAGAATGGAGCGAAACAGAATGACTTCAAGAGTGTATCAGTCTGTAGTGGAAGGAAGGCGGGGTAGGGGTCGGCCTAGGAAAGGTTGGAGAGAGGGGGTAAAGGAGGTTTTGTGTGCGAGGGGCTTGGACTTCCAGCAGGCATGCGTGAGCGTGTATAATAGGAGTGAATGGAGACAAATGGTTTTTAATACTTGACGTGCTGTTGGAGTGTGAGCAAAGTAACATTTATGAAGGGGTTCAGGGAAACCGGCAGGCCAGACTTGAGTCCTGGAGATGGGAAGTACAGTGCCTGCACTCTGAAGAAGGGGTGTTAATGTTGCAGTTTAAAAACTGTAGTATAAAGCACCCTTCTGGCAAGACAGTGATGGAGTGAATGATGGTCAAAGTTTTTCTTTTTCGGGCCACCCTGCCTTGGTGGGAATCGGCCAGTACCAGTACCTAGTCCTAAGGTTCGTAGGTTCGAGTCTCCTTCAGCCAGAGATCAGTGTTTGTGTATATTTCGCATGCTCTCGCGAATTCCTTGCATTGTTCAAATCTCTAGTAAGGCTGATGCATGCAGGGGATGAGATGAAAAGCTGTAAGCCTTCTCCCTGAAAGCTGGCTGCCTTGGATCAAACGTGTAGTGCATGCTACACGCCAAGGTATTGTCCAGTGTGGGTAGATTGGTAAAGCACTGCGTACCTTGTCCTAAGGTTCGTAGGTTCGAGTCTCCTTCAGCCAGAGATCAGTGTTTATATATATATATATATATATATATATATATATATATATATATATATATATATATATATATATATATATATATATATATATATATATATATATAATATAATATATAATATAAAACTTGCTATTTTGGCTTAAATAGGAACGCTCTTCTTGCCGAATAAAGCAAGCGAAAATTTGTGTATGCAGTAATTTCGAAAAAATCATTCTGAACGTAACGAAAAAATATATTTCATTGTGTTTGTCATATTATTGTAAACTTATCTAAAATATATTTACCTGAATTATGCTAAATTAAATTGCGCTTGTTATAATAAGTTTCGTAATTTTCTTTTGTTACAAAATTATTAATTTTTACATTAACATAAATGAAGAAAATATATCTTTTATCGTAAAAGAGAAAATTTTAGAAAGGACTTAATTTTAACTGTAGACAGCCTGTACTGTCTGCACAGACAGCCCATGCTGTCTGCCAGCTTAGTTCATATTTCGCGCCACTCAGGTGCTGCCCTCTGTAGCCAGGATTCTCGGTAGGCACGCCAGCCTGCCGGCCCATGCCTCCGCCTCACTCACACAGCGGCCTAGCAGGAAGACACAAGTACTCCCAGCTCTCTCGTGGGATGGCCCTGCCTGGGCCATGGGCACAAACACACAAGCCTGTGTACCCACCACTACTTAACAATAAAGTAAGAAGCCTCCCAAGACGTTTATCATTTAACCACCCGCTTGCAGCACCTACCAAACAAACCGGTTATAATTGGTACCAGCGGTGGTCCCAGCAGTGTGTTTGCCCAAAGCAAGGAAGGAAGAGGGATGAAGTCATCTTCACTTCATCATCCCATACAAGAAGCATCCGTCTCTCAACAAGTTATCCTGATGTCGTGCCTGCACGTTTGAGCACCCAGACACAGGTACAAGCAGGATCCAGCCGAAATTTGCCGAAATTCTCCGAGAATTGTAAGTGGCGTCACAGTGGCCCCACGCTACAGTGACTCCACGCTACAGTGTCCCACGCTGTTTCTCAAGTCACGTGTTCAGCGTCACTTGTATGTTGCTGTTGTTGTTGTTCAGCTGAGCACAGCCGTTTCAGCAAGCCAGAGGTGAGTTTTGTGGTGATTTCTGCGTCCAGTGAGAGTTCTCTACGTATTTGTGGGTGGGGGAGGAGAGGAGAGGTAGTGGCTGTTCCTCACGTTGCCCATGCTTGCCCTAGTCACACTCACCCGTCTACCATACACCACTCACCACTGCCCACTCCCTCTGCTGTGTTTTCTGCTGTTTTCCATGTGAATTCATTGCCAGAGCTGTGTATCCGAGTGCCCGAGGCCACTCGAAGCTACATGGACCAGCATGCCATGTAGATCACGACACCACGTGGATCGCGACGCCACGTGGGTGTGGGCGATGTCACGTGGATCTACTAGCCACGTGAGTTACCAGATGTCCCAGGCCACATGCTGTGGTCTGCTGCCCACATCACATTGACGTCACCCATGATGCTGCCCGACTTCATGACGTCACGATGTCTGCCTGACGTCACCTTGAGATGTCTGCTGACGTCACCTCGAGATGTCTGCTGACATCAGTGCTGCTGACGTCATCACGCTTGACATCACATGATGTCACCATCGAGTGTTCAGTAATTATTTCAGTATTGTCGAGAAGATCGAGAGAAGATATATGTCGTGTTAATTAATTCCTCTCAGTCAGTGTTCTCACATGTTAGTGTACCGCGGGTGTGTAAAGTTTCCGTGTGTCCAGTGAGGTCTGAGCCAGACCTGAGTAGCACCACTGTGCTAGGTCACCCGTGTGACCAGTACATTTGACAGCTGATGTCAAGACAGCTCCGAGTGACCGAGCCCTCTTGTACAGAAAGCTTTTATGCTCGTCGCTCGTGTTGTTCTGCAGAATCGTACCTGCTACGATTCCCATCGAGATTTGTTTCACTTCACCTCCAGACCGTCAGAGTGCAGTTACATGTAGAGAAACAAGTCTGGGGACGCTTAGACTAACCCCTACTATAACTCCAACTGTCGAGAGAATGACACACTGTGTCAGCCTCGTGTCACAAGCTTCAGTGAACAGCCTGCACATAGAAGATGTCACTTTGACTGCTAGCTCTCTCACTGCAGTCTGGTGTATGATGTTACAACTCCCAGATGTTTCGCCCAGTCGTCTCTGCCACGACTCGCTCCATGCTCGCCGGCAGTGACAGCCCAGTGACAGTACCAGTTGAGAAGTGTCCTCCTGAGTCGCTTGCCAGAAGTCCTGCCCAGTTGCCGAGTTTTGTCGACGCCTCACTCGAGGGCACCAGCATGTTGTGGCCCAGGTTGAGTGAAACCTGCAGCGACTCCTGCGATGACTGCTTCACCGTTCCAGAGGAGACCGTAACCTGTTACGTCACAGCTCAGCCGCAGCGATGTCTCCTGTGTTGCAGTATCTGTCCAGACGCAGGAAGGCGTGCAGTGATGCCCTTCGATGCTCACTGCCTTTGACCACGATGTTTAGCACACCCCACATGTTTTTCTTCCCTCCCTGTAGGAAGTTTTTTTCCATGTCCATATGTATATATATGTTTTATTTTGTGTTCTGTGCCCTGTTCCTACGAGAGAGAGACCAAGTTTCTTTTACTACCAGTGTTGTCGCGTCGGGAGGACGCGCGGTAGGTGGCCGAGCGTATGTAGACAGCCTGTACTGTCTGCACAGACAGCCCATGCTGTCTGCCAGCTTAGTTCATATTTCGCGCCACTCAGGTGCTGCCCTCTGTAGCCAGGCCTCTCGGTAGGCACGCCAGCCTGCCAGCCCATGCCTCCGCTCACTCACACAGCGGCCTAGCAGCAAGACACAAGTACTCCCAGCTCTCCCTCGTGGGATGGCCCTGCCCGGGCCATGGGCACAAACACACAAGCCTGTGTACCCACCACTACTTAACAATAAAGTAAGAAGCCTCCGAAGACGTATCATTAACTCCCCGCTACCAGGATACCAAATAATCTCGTTATATAACGAGTTCTTGCTAATTGACCAGTTTTACCTATTCAGCACGACACATATAAATATATCAAAAGTACAGGTATTAAACACTTACCTGACTACACTATTAATGAGCTGCTGAGCTTGTTCAGGTGTGGGCGGTGGCCAGTCATCCCGTGGGTGGTGTCCGCCCCACAAGCCGCCCATCACGGTGGGGTGGTGGGGCGGCGGACCATACTCAAGTGGGTAGTCCAGCGGGTAGTCTGGCGGGAGAAAATCCGGGTGGATGTACTCTGGAGGGAGGTCTCGCGGGTAGGCCGGGTGATGGGGGTGAGGAGGAGGAGGCAGGAAGCTTCCCCCCAGCATAGGATCGGGGAGGTATCCCACTTCGAAGGGATAGAGAGGATATGTCGGGTATTCCATGGGAAGGAAGGGCGGGACTGGCACGGGGGATACCCTACCAGGAGACATGGGATTGGCTTGGCACATGGGTGGATACCCCATCAGGTGAGGGAACCTGATGGGGTCCTGAGGGTGAGGGAACGGCTCATCCATATACCGTGGATCAATCATTCTTGGATCAATCATTCTTGGATCCACCATTCTTGGATCCACCATTCGTGGATCCAGCAACGTATGGTTGTGGATGCGTTGATCCAACAGGTGGTCCTGGTAGGTGGTGTGGTCTAGCCACCTGTCTGACGACCTGGAGCGCTGACGACCATCCTGACTGTAGCTACGACCTTCCACCTCACCTGAACGACTCTTCCTCAGGTGTCGTGGTTCCCTGACGTCCCTATTGTCTCTGGAGACCCTGAGGGCGTCCCTAGAGCGCCCGCGACTGTCCCTGGGAGTCCTGGGTTTAGGGACCACCTCCCGCGTGTCCATGGTCGTAAGATCGCCCGAACTGGACGACAGGTCGTCGCGACGAAGACGGGTGTCCTCGCTACGCTGACGGCGTGGCTGACGGCGGCTGTCATCCTCCTGACGTCGTAATCTCGCCCGATCCTCTGACATTTGCCTCCTGACGCCGCCTTTAGCAGGCAGAGCAGCCAGTGGTACTGACGGAGGTACTGACGGAGGTACCGACGGAGGTACCGACGGAGGTATTGACGGAGGTACTGACGGAGAGTCAGGCACCTCCGGCAGCAGGCGCTGGGAGACACACACATCAGAGTTTATCTCCTGGTACTCGTGGCTGGACGGGGAGGAACTACCCGAGCCGGGGCAAGGTAGACGGGTCTTCCGGGGCAGTTCCGGGGGCACGGGGACGGCAGCATCTCGGGGCTTGAGGGTCCGGTCTACCGGTGGAGGGTCTGAAGGCTCCGGATCCGAGGTGTTGGAGCAGTGGTTGGCAGACTGGGGTGCTGGAGACTCGTCGTTGGTGTCTGTCTCAATGTCATCAAACTCTGACAACACACGGTCAAGCACATCCAAACTTTGTCGGATCTCCTCGCTGCTGCGGAAGAGAAAAAAACAGAAATTAGGACGAAGTACCACTGAACAGATAAACACACACACAAACATCAATCAATATTATCTCTCAGTCCACAGCAGGATTCCAGTCTGTAAACCGGACATCAGAGTACACAGTACTTCATCCACCATGCCAGACTCCAAATAATTTCGCCCGTCCGCGAACGGTTAACCACACACACACACACACACACACATATATATATATATATATATATATATATATATATATATATATATATATATATATATATTGCTGAATAGGTAAAACTTGCGATTTTGGCTTAAATGGCAACGTTCTTCTTGCCGAATAAGGCAAGCTAAAATTTGTGTATGCAATAATTTCGCAAAAATTAGTCTGAACCTAACGAAAAAAAAAATATATTTCATTGTGTTTATTTATTAAATTGTAAATTTATTTAAAATATATTCAGTTGGATTAGGCTGAATTAAATTGCGCTTGTTATAATAAGGTTAGGCAAGTTTTCTAAGGTTCTTTTGGTACAAAATTATTTATTTTTACATTAACATAAATGAAAAAAAATATATCTTTAAATGTATAAGAGAATTTTTTAAAAAGGACTTAATTTTAAACGAGTTCTTGCTAATTGATCAATTTTACCTATTCGGCAAGACACACACAATTAGTAATCAACAGTGATCAATAAAGCTGTTACTGCAGCCAGTAGTAGCAGCTTTACTGATCAGGCCTTCATCCACTAGGAGGTATGTTCTGAGACCCGCACTTCAGGTATACTTCAGGACAGTGTACACGACATCTGTGACGCCTATCACAGAGTAAGCAGCGCCAGCATGGAGCCCACATCTACCCCCAGAAAGGTTTGGAAACTAGATTACGTCCAGAGGAAAATGAGCCATGAAGACAGGCGTAAGCAACCGAAAGTGACAATCTTTAAAGAAAGTAGTACTAGGGGAGACATAACCACAGAGTAAAAGATACTTAAACAATACTTCCTCAATGTGTAAGAAGGCAGATGAAGAGGCGGTGGGGGGGGAAGACCACAAAGTTTCAAGAACAGGTATGATTTAGGCCATTTATACCATGAATCAGTAAAGCTGGTGGATGGTACTTAAAAAAAAGCCAGAGCCAGGAGCTACGACTCAACCCTAATACAAAACTGAAGGCAATCACACAAACACGTAAGTGCAACACAACACAATGAGTGCACACCACCAAGGATGTGCGTCGAGTGCCTTGTAACAAGACCCACTAGAGTGCACGTCTCGTACTACCATCTTACATTATAAGTAACCAGAGGAACTCATCTTTTATTGGTTATTTCACAGTTGTAATATACTTACTGATGCAGAACAAGCCACATGAGGATGGAAATATTTAGCTCTAGATCTTTCACACGCTCGTGCGTCGTCAGGAGCTATGCAATGTTGCAAGATAGTAACATAATAAGGGAAATTCTCTGAGACAAGGCAGAAGACATCAGTGTCAGCCCATGACACAGAGTGGCTTGTGTCTGCATTGTTAAGATCGTCAGTTTTCGACTGTGTTCAATACTGACTTGTGACTTAGAGATAACAAGACCACAATGGAAATAAGTCACTTTTTCTAACTTTTTGGGGTCTATCCTGGGTAACATCATACTAGGTATAATAACTGTACTTATGTAAACCTGTATCTAAATAAACCTAACTTATGTAAACCTGTATCTAAATAAACCTAACTTATGTAAACCTGTATGTAAACAAACCTAACTTATGTAAACCTGTATGTAAACAAACCTAACTTATGTAAACCTGTATCTAAATAAACCTAACTTATGTAAACCTGTATCTAAATAAACCTAACTTATGTAAACCTGTATGTAAACAAACCTAACTTATGTAAACCTGTATGTAAACAAACCTAACTTATGTAAACCTGTATCTAAACAAACCTAACTTATGTAAACCTGTATCTAAACAAACCTAACTTTCACTCAGTACCTATGACCTCTCTTATTACTGTCTGTGTGTGTCTCTCCTTCCTCCATCCTACATTGTCTTCACACACCTCTCCCCATCCTTCCTTCTCCTGTATTAACCTCCTCCTCCTCCTCTCTTACCCCATCTCCTCCCTCCTGTCTCTCTCAACACTCAAAAGTCATACGAAGCAACGGGAGGAAAACAATAATAGTGAAAGCCTAAATAAACCAGAATATACGCAGCCATAACCATTATCATACACCACTTGTGTAGCTGGCACCCTCCCTGGCACCCCTCCGTGGCACCCCTCCCTGGCAACCTTCTTGGTACCCCTCCCTACCAACCTTCCTGTCACCCCTCCCTGGCAACCTTCTTGGTACCCCTCCCAACCATCCTTCCTGGCACCCCTCCCTGGCAACCTCCCTGACAACCTTCCTGGCACCTTCCCTGGCACCCTTCCCCCTCTACTGCCTGCTGCTTCTATATCAACATTAAAGACTCTTAACCTCCTTAGGTGTTACCCTCCAAGGTAACTCCTCCAGTCTTCAAGGGCGGGGGTCACCTGATATCTTCAAGTCAGTTCCTGATCAGCCAGGCTGTGGTGCCAACAGTCTGACCCAAGCCATGAACCAGGATTGTTCTGGGAGCGGGTACGATGACCCCCGGAAGGTGACGGGTAGTCAGGTCACAGCCAGGTCAAGTCTTGCCACCTTCACTTTCTCCTCCTCCTAGTTCAAAAGATAAAAACACTAGTCCGTGCGTATCCTCCTGGTAGATATACCTGCAAATCCCTCTTAAATCCAGTCTACCCATCATTCTTCATCTGACTCTCCCCACTATATAGTCATGTTTACGTGTGGCCAGCAGTAACAGCCTGGTTGACAAGACCCTGATCCACCACGAGGCCTGGTCTCAGACCGAGCTGCAGGGGCGCTGACCCCCGAAACCCTGTCTAGGTATGTAGTCTTGACACACTCGCTATGGGAAGCCACAGCTGGGTCACCAAATGGAGAAGACCCGGGCTAGGATGTCCTGGCGAACTTATCTGTACGTGTACCTGCTTACCCGGGTAAACCTGTTTGTTACTTGATAAAGCCCCACTGTGTGGGCGAAACATTGTCAACAAAGGATCACGTTATATTGCATTTGTATCTATTTTCCCGCTCTTAGCAAACCACAATATATATGACACAACCAGAAAACAATGTAGAGCCACGACCCGAACCTACATAGTATCATAACATTCTGCGGTGAAGAGATGTGGAAAGTGTAAAACTGAACCAGGGGACAAGCTAGGGCGCCATGAGAAAGATACTGTGTCAACATGCGTGGTCCAAGACTGTTCAACCTGTTACCAGCAGATATGAGAAACATTGCTGGAACTAGTGTACAAGTCTTGCAGAGCAAACTGGACCACAACCTCCAACGAGTGTCACATCAATCAAGCTATGATGGATATGTGGGCCAGCGGGCTGCTAACAGCAACAGCCTGCGTAAACAAGCTGGTTGGTTAGAAAATCCTTCAAAGTCCGTGTGCGCGTGTGCCTGTGTTCGAGAGAGAGAGAGAGAGAGAGAGAGAGAGAGAGAGAGAGAGAGAGAGAGAGAGAGAGAGAGAGCGTCTCCTTCAGCTGGTATTGGTGTGTAAATAAGAGTCCCCCCCCCCAAGAGAGCCTCTTAGAGACAGAACACGCTCAAATGGTGCAATATGGCAGAGTGCCTATATCCCCTCCCCCCGTCTGTCTGTCTGTCTGTGTCTGTCTGTCTGTCGCTCTCTCCCTCTCTCTCATGTAGACACTGTACTAACACCACCACCACAACTCACACACTTTACCACAAACTGACCAACTCTAGTTGTATTCCGAGCTTCTACTGACGTGCTTATTATATAAGATTCTAATGATGTACTTGCAATTTAAGTTTCTCTTGATGTAATTTAACTGAAGATGTACGAAAGTACCTAAACTCTGAAAATAACAGGCTAGATAACTAGCACTTTCAAGACCACCACCCTCAAGGTAGGCTGTAACACTGTTGTATACTGACCAACACCCTCAAGGTAGGCTGTAACACTGTTGTATACTGACCACCACCCTCAAGGTAGGCTGTAACACTGTTGTATACTGACCAACACCCTCAAGGTAGGCTGGAACACTGTTGTATACTGACCACCACCCTCAAGGTAGGCTGGAACACTGTTGTATACTGACCAACACCCTCAAGGTAGGCTGGAACACTGTTGTATACTGACCACCACCCTCAAGGTAGGCTGTAACACTGTTGTATACTGACCAACACCCTCAAGGTAGGCTGGAACACTGTTGTATACTGACCACCACCCTCAAGGTAGGCTGGAACACTGTTGTATACTGACCAACACCCTCAAGGTAGGCTGGAACACTGTTGTATACTGACCACCACCCTCAAGGTAGGCTGTAACACTGTTGTATACTGACCAACACCCTCAAGGTAGGCTGGAACACTGTTGTATACTGACCACCACCCTCAAGGTAGGCTGTAACACTGTTGTATACTGACCAACACCCTCAAGGTAGGCTGGAACACTGTTGTATACTGACCAACACCCTCAAGGTAGGCTGTAACACTGTTGTATACTGACCAACACCCTCAAGGTAGGCTGGAACACTGTTGTATACTGACCACCACCCTCAAGGTAGGCTGGAACACTGTTGTATACTGACCACCACCCTCAAGGTAGGCTGGAACACTGTTGTATACTGACCACCACCCTCAAGGTAGGCTGTAACACTGTTGTATACTGACCACCACCCTCAAGGTAGGCTGTAACACTGTTGTATACTGACCACCACCCTCAAGGTAGGCTGTAACACTGTTGTATACTGACCACCACCCTCAAGGTAGGCTGTAACACTGTTGTATACTGACCACCACCCTCAAGGTAGGCTGGAACACTGTTGTATACTGACCACCACCCTCAAGGTAGGCTGTAACACTGTTGTATACTGACCACCACCCTCAAGGTAGGCTGTAACACTGTTGTATACTGACCACCACCTTCAAGGTAGGCTGTAACACTGTTGTATACTGACCAACACCCTCAAGGTAGGCTGTAACACTGTTGTATACTGACCACCACCTTCAAGGTAGGCTGGAGCACTGTTGTATACTGACCACCACCTTCAAGGTAGGCTGGAATACTGTTGTATACTAACCACCACCTTCAAGGTAGGCTGGAATACTGTTGTATACTGACCACCACCTTCAAGGTAGGCTGGAACACTGTTGTATACTGACCACCACCTTCAAGGTAGGCTGGAATACTGTTGTATACTGACCACCACCTTCAAGGTAGGCTGGAACACTGTTGTATACTGACCACCACCTTCAAGGTAGGCTGGAACACTGTTGTATACTGACCACCACCTTCAAGGTAGGCTGGAATACTGTTGTATACTGACCACCACCTTCAAGGTAGGCTGGAACACTGTTGTATACTGATCACCACCTTCAAGGTAGGCTGGAACACTGTTGTATACTGACCACCACCTTCAAGGTAGGCTGGAACACTGTTGTATACTGATCACCACCTTCAAGGTAGGCTGGAACACTGTTGTATACTGACCACCACCTTCAAGGTAGGCTGGAACACTGTTGTATACTGATCACCACCTTCAAGGTAGGCTGGAACACTGTTGTATACTGACCACCACCTTCAAGGTAGGCTGGAACACTGTTGTATACTGACCACCACCTTCAAGGTAGGCTGGAACACTGTTGTATACTGACCACCACCTTCAAGGTAGGCTGGAACACTGTTGTATACTGACCACCACCTTCAAGGTAGGCTGGAATACTGTTGTATACTAACCACCACCTTCAAGGTAGGCTGGAATACTGTTGTATACTGACCACCACCTTCAAGGTAGGCTGGAACACTGTTGTATACTGACCACCACCTTCAAGGTAGGCTGGAACACTGTTGTATACTGACCACCACCTTCAAGGTAGGCTGGAACACTGTTGTATACTGACCACCACCACCTTCAAGGTGGGCTGGAACACTGTTGTATACTGACCACCACCTTCAAGGTAGGCTGGAATACTGTTGTATACTGACCAACACCTTCAAGGTAGGCTGGAACACTGTTGTATACTGAACACCACCTTCAAGACAAGCGAGATTGCCGAGCTGGAAAATGTACAGAGAACTTTCACTGCTCGTATACACTGTCAAGCATCTGAACTGCCGGAACGTTCAAAGTCTCTTCAGCTGTATTCCTTGTAACGTAGGCGAGAAAGGCACATCATAATTTACACCCGGAAAGTCCTAGAGGGACTAGTACTAAACCTGAACACTATAATCACTCCGTGGAACAACAGATTTGACAGTGTAGAGCACCTCCAATAAAAAATAGGGGAGTGACGAGTACGCTAAGGAAGAGCCCAATAAATGTAAGGGAACCACGACTTTTCAATACACTACCTGCGTAGATAAGGAGAATCTTTTTTTTTATGATTAATGTCCAGGGTTTATTACCTGGACCTCAGCAATGAGAGAATCACTAACAAACCTCTGACTGTCTTCATGGGGAAACTGGACAAGTTCCTCACACCAGATCCTGACCAGCCGGGCTGTGGGTCATACGCTGGGCTACGCGTGTCCAGCAGTAACAGCGAGGTTGATCAGCCCTTGATTCACCGGGAGACCTGGTCTGGGACCGGCTTGCGGGGGTCGCTGACCCCCGGAAACATCCTTCAGGGATGATTCAGTACTTTGAAAACAGTGAAGAACATTAAGTATACAGTGATTTAATCTACTCTACGAGCAGGAAATAGTCCAAGACAATCCTATAGGCCTCCAGGACAGTGAAAATAGGCCTCCAGTGCAGTGACAATAGGCCTCAAGGACAAAGTGAAAATAGGCCTCCAGGACAAAGTGACAATAGGCCTCCAAGACAAAGTGACAATAGGCCTCCAAGACAAAGTGACAATAGGCCTCCAAGACAAAGTGAAAATAGGCCTCCAGGACAAAGTGACAATAGGCCTCCAAGACAAAGTGACAATAGGCCTCCAAGACAGTGACAATAGGCCTCCAGGACAGTGACAATAGGCCTCCAAGGCAAAGTGACAATAGGCCAAGAGAGTGACAATAGGCCTCCAAGACACAGTGACAGGCCTCCAAGACAGTGACAATAGGCCTCCAGGACAGTGACAATAGGCCTCCAAGACAAAGTGACAATAGGCCAAGACAAAGTGACAATAGGCCTCCAAGACACAGTGACAGGCCTCCAAGACACAGTGACAATAGGCCTCCAGGACAGTGACACTAGGCCTCCAAGACAAAGTGACAATAGGCCTCCAAGACAAAGTGACAATAGGCCTCCAGGAAAAGCGAGAAACACCAATTTCAACTTCTGGTGGGATTTGTTTGTCAATCTTTGGGAAGAACTCAATCAAAAGTTGAAATTGATGTTGCTTGGCGAGTCCCATCCCCAGGAGTACCCGGAGGCCTAAATTGTGGAGCATCCAGTAGGCCTAGTTGCTTCTACACATGCTCCTGGGACTGGCAGTAGGCCTAGCTGCTGCTCAAACCTGCAAGTTGCTAGTAGGCCTATCTGCTTAACCTCAGTAGGTTATTAGACCTATCTGCTTAATCTTTCTAGGTTAGTAGGCCTATCTGCTTAACCTTTGTAGATTAGTAAACCTATCTGCTTAACCTTTGTAGATTAGTAAACCTATCTGCTTAACCTTTGTATGTTAGGCCTATCTGCTTAACCTTTGTATGTTAGTAGGCTTATCTTAACATCTGGAGCCAAACTTCTCCAGGCTGATGGACTGACCACCTCAAAACTACGTCTTGAAGGATGGACTATTGACACCGTATTCACATCTCTCCTGCTTCTGCTCACTCTTCTATACCCGACTGAAGAAGTCTACTGTGTAGGCGAAACGTTTCGGAATAAAGATACCTAACTTAACGTTCACTTAAGATGGAAGGGAAGATCGTATGGGACCCCTGTAATTTCCCGCTGTTTTGAACCTTAAGATGGAAGGGAAGATTGTATGGGACCCCTGTAATTTCCCGCTGTTTTGAACCTTAAGATGGAAGGGAAGATTGTATGGGACCCCTGTAATTTCCCGCTGTTTTGAACCTTAAGATGGAAGGGAAGATTGTATGGGACCCCTGTAATTTCCCGCTGTTTTGAACCTTAAGATGGAAGGGAAGATTGTATGGGACCCCTGTAATTTCCTGCTGTTCTGAACCTCTTAAACATTAACTGTTTGATGATTCGTAAAATTGCTAGAGTAATCCCGGAGTGTCTGGCTGCCTCGTACGCTCCTCCACGGCCACTCTACCCATTAAGATATGCAAATATTTATGCCGTAATAATGGAGATTTGCAAACTTTCTCCAAAGAGGCAGTGTGTATGTTGGTGGGCAGGAAAATCAGTATGGGTGGGCAGGAAAACCAGTATGGGTGGGCAGGAAAACCAGTATGGGTGGGCAGGTAAACCAGTATTTGTGGGTAGGAAAACCAGTATGGGTGGGCAGGTAAACTAGTATGGGTGGGCAGGAAAATCAGTATGGGTGGGCAGGAAAATCAGCATTTGTGGGCAGGAAAATCAGTATGGGTGGGCAGGAAAACCAGTATGGGTGGGCAGGAAAACCAGTATGGGTGGGCAGGTAAACCAGTATTTGTGGGTAGGAAAACCAGTATGGGTGGGCAGGTAAACTAGTATGGGTGGGCAGGAAAAAGGTATTGGTGGGCAGGAAAAGCAGTATGGGTGGGCAGGAAAACAATGCTACAAGCTGGGTCCGAAGACCAACGGTCCCGTTGACTAACAGTTTCTGTTGCACCCTCACAAGACATTCACAAATTAGACAACTTAATGATTAATTTGGCCAGGTCTAAACTTGAGCCATCCTTCAAAGACCAGATGTTATGATGTCGACAACCTGGAGAGAGAGAGAGAGAGAGAGAGAGAGAGAGAGAGAGAGAGAGAGAGAGAGAGAGAGAGAGAGAGTTGGAGAAAGTATGTGTGTGTGTGTGTCTCTGTGTACGCACGTGTAGTCAGTGTGTCCACACGGGTATGCAAGGGCACATATTTAATGCCATGTATAATAATGCGTCACTGCGCACGTAAATATGCGAGAAACTTTCCACACTTGGTAATGAATTCCCGGTAAAGACAAGACTTCAAGGTGAAGGAGAATCATCTGTCGCGAAGTAATCGTTTTAGGGGGCCAGTCCCTCACCCTGAAGTGTTCAGCTTCAGTCTTGAACTGGCAAGGTCGCCACTGTAAGGTCTCCCACAAGGTCACCAGTAAGGTCTCCCACAAGGTCACCAGTAAGGTCTCCCACGAAGATAAAACTTTACACATTCACAGCAATATTTCTCAAGATGACTCAAGTCATCAGCTTTACTGAGACGAGAGAGAATGAGAGAGAGAGAGAGAATGAGAGAGAGAGAGAGAGAGAGAGAGAGAGAGAGAGAGAGAGAGAGAGAGAGAGAGAGAGAGAGAGAGAGAGAGAGAGAGAGAGAGAGAGAGAGAGAGAGAGAGAGAGAGAGAGAGACTTAAAAGCGAAAGCTAGTCGTAATAACCTGACAATATTACCTGGGTAAGAATCAAGCATCCAGCAGATAGCGATGACAACAACCAGTGCCCCCTCCCCCGACACACACGGGGCCAGAAGCTATGAATCGACTCGTGCAACCACAAACAGAGTACACACACACACACACACACACACACACACACACACACACACACACACACACACACACACACACACACATACACACACACACACACGAATAAAAGACGAAGGACGAACAGAACGCCAGACGCTACATGACCTATCAAGACACGCACACAACAGGCAGGAGGGGGAACATCACACACACAGCAAACAGGATGGGGGGCAAAGGATGGGGGGGCAATAGATAGGAGGGCAACAGATGAAGGCTCAACAGAAGCGCCAGATGCACCATGAAAGACCCGTTTGAGGTAACGGGGAAGTGACCACGTCTGGCCAACAGTAATTGGTGCACATCTCCCCCTACCTCTTCCCCAAGCCTCCCTACCCCCACCAGAGGCACCTTTGGTCCCTCTTACTGCCAACCATCATCAATTATCCCTACACACCTTACGCAGGGTGTAAGTTTATTCAGGTACACACAAATAGAGTTACATAGATTATCATACATAGCAGCATATGTGTAGAGAACCTAGGATAACCTCAAAAAGTCAAAGCGACTTATTTCCAGTGGGAGAGAGGAAGAAGGGAAGAATATGAGAGAGAGAAGAAAGGAGAAAATAAACAAAACTATGGAGGAGGAAGAGGGCGAAGAGAAATAAAAGAAGGAACGGCAAAGAAAGAAAATGGAAGAGAATGAATAAGGAAGAGATGAGAGTGGTAATTACTTGTCTTAGCAAGAGTGAAATACTGACTTATCAGGTTACTGGACTGGATGTATATCCGGAGTCTACCTGCAGGTTATTCCGGGGGTCAACGCCCCCGCAGCCCAGTCCTTGACCAGGCCTCCCGGTGGATCAGGGCCTGATCAACTAGGCTGTTACTAATGACCGCACGTAGTCCAACGTAGGAACCACAGCCCGGTTGATCTGGCACCGACTTTAGGGATCTGTCCAGCTCCCTCTTGAAGACAACCAGGGGTCTACTGAATTCCCTTATGGATGGTGGGAGGCTGTTGAACAGTCTTGGGCCCCGGACACTTGAATTTTCTCTTAGTGTACTAAAGACGCCCCTACTTTTCACTGGGGTATGTTGCATCGCCTGCCAAGTCTTTTGCTTTCGTAGGGAGTGATTTCTGTGTGCAGATTTGGGACCAGTCCCTACAGAATCTTCCAGGTGTAGATTATGATACAGCTCTCTCGCCTGCGCTCCAGTGAGTACAAGTCAAGTGTTTCCAGGCGCTCCCAGTAGTTAAGATGTTTGATGGAACTTATACGTGCAGTCAAGGTTCTCTGTACATTCTCTAGATCTACAGTTTCAGCTGCCCTGAACGTCGATGTCAATGTACGGCAGTATTCCAGCCTAGAGAGAACAATTATTGTTGATTATTGCAGATTATTATTGCACAATGTTGATTATAAGTGATTTAAAAAGGATCATCACTGGCATCACAATTCTTGTTTTTCTTAATATATTACAGCCAACTTGTACAATATATTACATCTAACTTGTACAATATATTACAGCCAACTTGTACAATATACTCGAATTATATCAGTTATTTACACCAACTTTTCCCTCTCATTATGTTTATTCTACTACCTCACCATCTTCACTGTCTCACCATCCCTTATTTTTAAAGTCATCTTCTTCACCACCCAGGGTAACAATTTCATTTTCCCCCTCATTACTACTCATTTTTTCCTCCCATTTCCCCTATTGCTCTCCCCTTCCTATCACCCCTCACAGCCTTCCCCCCTCCCATCACCCCTCATACCTTCCATTTCTTATCTCCCTCCTCATCCCCTACCTATTATCCATCTCCCTCATCACCTCATGCCCATTACATCCCTTTACTTACCCCATACCTATTACCTATCCCCTAGACTGGAGGGAGTCCCAATAGTGCAGCATCAACAGCACCATAGTCAATACCATCATGGTGGGTCCTATGGTTCTGCCACACCCATCATAGGGAGAGAGAGAGAGAGAGAGAGAGAGAGAGACTCGACCTTGGTCACTCGCATTTAAAGAAAAGTGTACAAGTTATCTGCACCGTAAATCCTGGGTACTGGGACCTTTAATCCCAGCACTAGCACCGTAAATCCTGGGTACTGGGACCTTTAATCCCAGCACTAGCACCGTAAATCCTAGGTACTGGGACCTTTAATCCCAGCACTAGCACCGTAAATCCTGGGTACTGGGACCTTTAATCCCAGCACTAGCACCGTAAATCCTGGGTACTGGGACCTTTAATCCCAGCACTAGCACCGTAAATCCAGGTACTGGGACCTTTAATCCCAGCACTAGCACTGTAAATCCTGGGCACTGGGACCTTTAATCCCAGCACTAGCACCGTAAATCCTGGGTACTGGGACCTTAATCCCAGCACTAGCACTGCAAATCCTGGGCACTGGGACCTTTAATCCCAGCACTAGCACTGTAAATCCTGGGTACTGAGACCTTTAATCCCAGCACTAGCACGTAAATCCTGGGTACTGGGACCTTTAATCCCAGCACTAGCACCGTAAATCCTCGGTACTGGGACCTTTAATCCCAGCACTAGCACCGTAAATCCTGGGTACTGGGACCTTTAATCCCAGCACTAGCACCGTAAATCCTGGGTACTGGGACCTTTAATCCCAGCACTAGCACCGTAAATCCTGGGTACTGGGACCTTTAATCCCAGCACTAGCACCGGAAATCCTGGGTACTGGGACCTTTAATCCCAGCACTAGCACCGTAAATCCTGGGTACTGGGACCTTTAATCCCAGCACTAGCACCGTAAATCCTGGGTACTGGGACCTTTAATCCCAGCACTAGCACCGTAAATCCTGGGTACTGGGACCTTTAATCCCAGCACTAGCACCGTAAATCCTAGGTACTGGAACCTTTAATCCCAGCACTAGCACCGTAAATCCTGGGTACTGGGACCTTTAATCCCAGCACTAGCACCGTAAATCCTGGGTACTGGGACCTTTAATCCCAGCACTAGCACCGTAAATCCTGGGTACTGGGACCTTTAATCCCAGCACTAGCACCGTAAATCCTGGGTACTGGGACCTTTAATCCCAGCACTAGCACCGTAAATCCTGGGTACTGGGACCTTTAATCCCAGCACTAGCACCGTAAATCCTGGGTACTGGGACCTTTAATCCCAGCACTAGCACCGTCAATCCTAGGTACTGGGACCTTTAATCCCAGCACTAGCACCGTAAATCCTGGGTGCTGGGACCTTTAATCCCAGCACTAGCACCGTAAATCCTGGGTACTGGGACCTTTAATCCCAGCACTAGCACCGTAAATCCTGGGTACTGGGACCTTTAATCTCAGCACTAGCACCGTAAATCCTGGGTACTGGGACCTTTAATCCCAGCACTAGCACCGTAAATCCTGAGTACTTGGACCTTTAATCCCAGCACTAGCACCGTAAATCCTGGGTACTGGAACCTTTAATCCCAGCACTAGCACCGTAAATCCTGGGTACTGGGACCTTTAATCCCAGCACTAGCACCGTAAATCCTAGGTACTGGGACCTTTAATCCCAGCACTAGCACCGTAAATCCTGGGTACTGGGACCTTTAATCCCAGCACTAGCACCGTAAATCCTGGGTACTGGGACCTTTAATCCCAGCACTAGCACCGTAAATCCTGAGTACTGGGACCTTTAATCCCAGCACTAGCACCGTAAATCCTAGGTACTGGGACCTTTAATCCCAGCACTAGCACCGTAAATCCTAGGTACTGGGACCTTTAATCCCAGCACTAGCACCATAAATCCTGGGTACTGGGACCTTTAATCCCAGCACTAGCACCGTAAATCCTAGGTACTGGGACCTTTAATCCCAGCACTAGCGCCGTAAATCCTGGGTACTGGTGTTACTTCGCCCAGGTGATGCCAGCAAGTGTGACGAGGTGTTACTGCACCCAGGTGATGCCAGCAAGTTTGACGAGGTGTTACTGCGCCCAGGTGATGCCAGCAAGTGTGACGAGGTGTTACTGCGCCCAGGTGATGCCAGCAAGTTTGACGAGGTGTTACTGCGCCCAGGTGATGCCAGCAAGTGTGACGAGGTGTTACTGCGCCCAGGTGATGCCAGCAAGTGTGACGAGGTGTTACTGCGCCCAGGTGATGCCAGCAAGTGTGACGAGGTGTTACTGCACCCAGGTGATGCCAGCAAGTGTGACGAGGTGTTACTGCGCCCAGGTGATGCCAGCAAGTGTGACGAGGTGCTACTGCGCCCAGGTGATGCCAGCAAGTGTGACGAGGTGCTACTGCGCCCAGGTGATGCCAGCAAGTGTGACGAGGTGTTACTGCACCCAGGTGATGCCAGCAAGTGTGACGAGGTGTTACTGCACCCAGGTGATGCCAGCAAGTGTGACGAGGTGTTACTGCACCCAGGTGATGCCAGCAAGTGTGACGAGGTGTTACTGCGCCCAGGTGATGCCAGCAAGTGTGACGAGGTGTTACTGCACCCAGGTGATGCCAGCAAGTGTGACGAGGTGTTACTGCACCCAGGTGATGCCAGCAAGTGTGACGAGGTGTTACTGCGCCCAGGTGATGCCAGCAAGTGTGACGAGGTGTTACTGCGC
>NC_091367.1:3606404-3631404 GCF_038502225.1 Cherax quadricarinatus
GTATGTTATACCATCACCAGAGCGAAACGTGCTTTTTAAAGCAACGTTTCTTTCCAACTCAGAGTGCGCGTGAACAAACTCTCGACCACCACCACCATTACACAGGGAAGTGAATGTTGCTAGAGGCAGGTGGCCCAGTGGTTAACGCACTGACCAGCGTTTCTGGGAGCCTCTCCTGCTGTCAGTTCAAACCTTCTGCCGTTCCCTGGTTTACACGTAAAAACCTTGTGATGAGTTTTGGGAATCTTTCTACTACTCCCGGAGCGCCCGGCCATGGGCCAGGCTCGTCTGGTGCTAGCCTGGTCAACCAGGTCGATGGTAGACAATGGAGGTGTGATTCTTGATGTGCAAGGGAACACGTAATTCAGATTCGTGTTGTAAATATATACTTTTAGAGCTGAATTACCAAGGCATGCCGTTAACAGGTGCAAGTCACGGTGTTAACGGGTACATGTCGTACCGTTTAACAGGTGCAATGACTTGGAGATAGTGAAACAATCTCGTGAGTGTAAAAATGACTGATTCGAGGTGTGCATTATATGGATACATGGTTGTATACATCCTGTACATGTATATCTTAGAAGACGTTACTACAGCGTCTACAAGTTAGTCTACAAGTGCTACACTTGTCTGGTTTCTGGCTCGCTCCTGCCCCTTCACTTACCATCAGTGCATTCCCATAATTTACTAGTTCCCTTCCTTCCCTAGTGTTCCTCCCTCTCTCCCTCCCCTAGTGTTCCTCCCTCTCTTCCTCACCTAGTGTTCCTCCCTCTCTCCCTCCCCTAGTGTTCCTCCCTCTCTCCTTCCCCTAGTGTTCCCCCCTCCCCTAGTGTTCCTCCCTCCCCTAGTGTTCCTCCCTCCCTCCCCTAGTGTCCCTCCCTCCCTCCCGGTTGTGTCATCCAGGGTGTTAAGTTTGTACTGGAGCTGGAGTCTTCATCCATCACTGCTCCAGTAGCGTTATGAACCCTACAACTGTCGTCATCACTGTCCGCACCCACCATAACCATCACTCACCTACCTCCCCCTCCCCCCCTCCCTCCCTGACACTGTCTGGCAGACAGTGCTTCAACAGTAAGGTTACAGATGACCCAGAATATATGACCTGTAGCTTTGTACACAACTTCAGCTGTAACACAAGTATAAGTAACTTCAGCAGATTAAATAACTTCAGTAGATACACCAGTATACCTTTGAAGAATTTCTAGAGTATATCTACTCTCTGAGCCCGGCCATGGGACAAGCTCGTCTGGTGCTTGCCTGGTCAACCAGGCTGTTGCTGCTGGAGGCCCGCTGCCCCACATATCCATCACAGTATAAACTATACAGTGGTAACAATCTAGGGTCATGGTATTATGAAGGGACATTCAAGGTTCTCCTTTAAGTACTGAGAGGCAGGAACAGTGCGGGTTCTAACTGCTGATCATAGACGCGTGCGTGTGTGTGGTGGAGAGGGGGTAATGGTGGCATACCTACGAGCATATTCCTTCTATCAAGATTAACCACATATATGGTTAGCCAGGCTGTTGCTGTTAGCGGCCTACACACACACACACACACACTTAGCACGTCCCAGCTCCCCAGAATGGTTCTCGGCACATCCCAGCTCCCCAGAATGGTTCTCGGCACGTCCCAGCTCCCCAGAATGGTTCTCGGCACATCCCAGCTCCCCAGAATCGTTCTCAGCACTTCCCAGCTCTAGTTATTCCCAGCTGCTCTTAGCCATTCCCAGCTTGTTTCTCGGCCATTTCCAGTGTTTCGTAGCCATCCCCAGCCATCCCTAGCACCTTCCAGCATCCGGACATCATCTGTCAGTCCACACTCATCTCCGGTGCGGGTGATGCTGCCACCACCATCACTAGTGCCGCCGGTGCCGCCGCCGCCGCCGAGACTTGCCACCACTGAACGTCATGTTATTCTCCACAGACTGTTTACATCATCCTGTCAAATTTCACCTTCTTATTCAGATGTGATTTTCATGTTTGTTTTGGTGTCGTCTGCAAATGGTGATACGAAGATGTGACGAGTGTGTTTATCTACCAGAGCTGGAGAAAATAGCATGAACACCTGCTGACTCAACAGTCAAATGACTAAATAATCAATTTAAACGTCTTCCAAGACGATAATGTTCCAATTCACACCGCTGGAGCTTTGGTCATCTGCCAGAGGCCTTCCACTGGCTTACCACTCCACCACTTTTAAAATTAGGGTTATATGCTACTTATGGAGCATCTGTGAGGTCAACTGGACCAGCAAGTCGGGGACAGATTTCCTCCACCGTCGTGTCTGGAAGAGTTAGAACAGGTTGTGCTGGAACAATGGAACAAAATTCCCCTGGATAATCTTCAAATGTTATATGAATCAATTCCTCGACGAACTGGTGCTGTTTTACCTACAAATCTTATAGAACAACTGTTCATATTATTTTGTGAGGGTAAGAAACAGCAGAGGTTCCAGGACAGTGCCTCAGGGTACTGACCTTTGTACTTTGTTAATACTGGATATTTCTCTGTTTATTACCACTCTGTCTTTGTGATGTCTGAAATATGCGTGCAGCCAGCAGTAACAGCCTGGTTGATCAGGCTCTGATCCACCATGAGGCCTGGTCACAGACCGGGCCGCGGGGGCGTTGACCCCCGAAACTCTCTCCAGGTAAACTGGAGAGACGGGGAGAGAGAGAGAGAGAGAGAGAGAGAGAGAGAGAGAGAGAGAGAGAGAGAGAGAGAGAGAGAGAGAGAGAGAGAGAGAGAGAGAGAGAGGGGGGGGGTACATGATAATATATACAATAAGATCACAGTAAACAAGTGATATCACGATATGCAAAATAACCACAGTGAAAAATAGTGAAATTCCAAAAGCTTTCGCGATTTCTCACATGAGAAACCCAGTGAACATAGACAGTAGGTGTCTTAAGGAAACACGCCCAAATGTTTTCACTCGTACCGGAGATCGACCCACGGACATCAATGTGTGAGCCGAGTGCGCTACCAACTGAGCCACGGGACACCTCATTCCTCACCTAAACACCTTTCAGTTTCAACACAATGTTTAATGTACCGCACTATATCAATTATACTTTAGAGTTAATTTATGTTAGAGAGAGAGAGAGAGAGAGAGAGAGAGAGAGAGAGAGAGAGAGAGAGAGAGAGAGAGAGAGATAGAGTGAGTCAACAGAGTTCGTGTTATATCGTGCGTGGTGCTACGCTAGTCACCACCTGCCTGGCTGCAACGCTCACGAATGCTTACTACAATTACCTAGCTGGGATAGCTAGGGTCGAGGCCCCTGGCTCCCAGGTCAGGTTCTCCCGTGTCATGTCTACTTCTGTACTAGCGTGTCGAGTCACTTTCCTAACTGATTCCAGTTACTAACTTGTGGCATGTCTGTGAAACGTCTGATACGTCTGTCTTACTATATTTACACAGTAAAAATGCTGTCTAACGTCTCTTGACGTTATCTAGATAATTTTCTTCCATTTGTGTCTCCCAGTATTCATCTCTCCAGAGTATTTTTTATGTCTTGCTCATAACTCCTCTTGTCCTTAGTATCTCCTCTTGTGCGTTCCTTCAGCGTGGGTTGGTCACGTTACGACAGTCTCGTAAGGGACTTAGCTTTCTCGGGGCTTCTTTACACGTGCTTGACCCTGTGAGGTTTCCATACCGGTGTTGCGCACTCAGGGTTTCCTCAGTCATGTTCGTGAAGGAGGTTTCATCTTCATCTCTGCCTCTAACAGTGAAAAAACGTCCACGGAACACCGTCACATTCTTTTATAAGCGGCATGATTCATTCTGCGTGTGTCTCGTGGAGACAGGTTGGAGGGACTGTCTACCCCAATACCCTTTCTCGTGGAGACAGGTTGGAGGGACTGTCTACCCCAATACCCTTTTTCGTGGAGACAGGTTGGAGGGACTGTCTACCCCAATACCCTTTTTCGTGGAGACAGGTTGGAGGGACTGTCTACCCCAATACCCTTTTTCGTGGAGACAGGTTGGAGGGACTGTCTACCCCAATACCCTTTTTCGTGGAGACAGGTTGGAGGGACTGTCTACCACAATACCCTTTTTCGTGGAGACAGGTTGGAGGGACTGTCTACCCCAATACCCTTTTTCGTGGAGACAGGTTGGAGGGACTGTCTACCCCAATACCCTTTTTCGTGGAGACAGGTTGGAGGGACTGTCTACCCCAATACCCTTTTCTTCTCCTGACAGTATATTCAGCACCACTTGGCTCCCGAGGCGCCTTTTCGAAGACGACATAAAATATCTGGCGTTCATTCTTTTGCCATCCATGACCTCCCTCCCTCCTCGACATTCCGAGTGCAGACACTCTACATCCCTCCTTCAAAACCAACATTGAGAATGTAGATACTTCACTCCTTCAAAACATCACGCCTCAAAAAACAGGTAACCAATTACCCTAAATCCCTTAAAAAGCAGTCTGACGAAGCACTCCAACCGTAGGTGGAATCTCCAAGCGACCACAAGCTCCACACTGCTAGTCATCAAACAACACAAAGAGTCAGGAGAAATTATTCTTTCACACGCTGGTGATGCCGAGAGTCCAACACCTGTCAACAAACATGGTTAAGAGATACGATGTGTGGAACACAGCTCACCTTAGAGCGAAACGTTTGTCAACAAAGGCGTGTTGTCTACATATTGTATTCTTAGCAGTAAGAGAACTCTGTGCACTGATGAGTAAACCTGAGTGTAAGCCAACAAGTGGAAATAAAGTAGCGGGGAAAACCTTTTATGGAAAAGTTTCGCCCAAGGTTGATAAAGTCCAGTGTTGGGTGAAACGTCATAAAAGGTTCCAGCCGCCTCCTCTCTGGTCTGTTAGTTAACACTCTCACATAAGTCTACTGGAGGTTTAGTAAATACCACCTTCACACCTTGTATATCACTTCCTGGGACATCCCCACCTTATACGTCACCCTTCACTGGACGTCCCCTGCACCACCTTCACACCTTGTACGTCACCCTTCACTGGACGCCCCCTGCACCACCTTCACACCTTGTACGTCACCCTTCACTGGACGTCCCCTGCACCACCTTCACACCTTGTACGTCACCCTTCACTGGACGCCCCCTGCACCACCTTCACACCTTGTACGTCACCCTTCACTGGACGCCCCCTACACCTCCTTCACACCTTGTACGTCACCCTTCACTGGACGCCCCCTGCACCACCTTCACACCTTGTACGTCACCCTTCACTGGACGTCCCCTGCACCACCTTCACACCTTGTACGTCACCCTTCACTGGACGCCCCCTGCACCACCTTCACACCTTGTACGTCACCCTTCACTGGACGCCCCCTACACCTCCTTCACACCTTGTACGTCACCCTTCACTGGACGCCCCCTACACCTCCTTCACACCTTGTACGTCACCCTTCACTGGACGCCCCCTACACCTCCTTCACACCTTGTACGTCACCCTTCACTGGACGCCCCCTACACTTCCTTCACACCTTGTACGTCACCCTTCACTGGACGCCCCCTGCACCTCCTTCACACCTTGTACGTCACCCTTCACTGGACGCCCCCTACACCTCCTTCACACCTTGTACGTCACCCTTCACTGGACGCCCCCTACACTTCCTTCACACCTTGTACGTCACCCTTCACTGGACGCCCCCTGCACCTCCTTCACACCTTGTACGTCACCCTTCACTGGACGCCCCCTACACCTCCTTCACACCTTGTACGTCACCCTTCACTGGACGCCCCCTACACCTTCACACCTTGTACGTCACCCTTCACTGGACGCCCCCTACACCTCCTTCACACCTTGTACGTCACCCTTCACTGGACGCCCCCTACACCTCCTTCACACCTTGTACGTCACCCTTCACTGGACGCCCCCTACACCTCCTTCACACCTTGTACGTCACCCTTCACTGGACGCCCCCTACACTTCCTTCACACCTTGTACGTCACCCTTCACTGGACGCCCCCTGCACCTCCTTCACACCTTGTACGTCACCCTTCACTGGACGCCCCCTACACCTCCTTCACACCTTGTACGTCACCCTTCACTGGACGCCCCCTACACCTCCTTCACACCTTGTACGTCACCCTTCACTGGACGCCCCCTACACCTCCTTCACACCTTGTACGTCACCCTTCACTGGACGCCCCTACACCTCCTTCACACCTTGTACGTCACCCTTCACTGGACGCCCCCTACACCTCCTTCACACCTTGTACGTCACCCTTCACTGGACGTCCCCTACACCTCCTTCACACCTTGTACGTCACCCTTCACTGGACGTCCCCTACACCTCCTTCACACCTTGTACGTCACCCTTCACTGGACGTCCCCTACACCTCCTTCACACCTTGTACGTCACCCTTCACTGGACGTCCCCTACACTTCCTTCACACCTTGTACGTCACCCTTCACTGGACGTCCCCTACACCTCCTTCACACCTTGTACGTCACCCTTCACTGGACGTCCCCTACACCTCCTTCACACCTTTTACGTCACCCTTCACTGGACGCCCCTACACCTCCTTCACACCTTGTACGTCACCCTTCATTGGACGTCCCCCACACCACCTTCACTTTGTACACCACCCTTCACTGGACGTCCCCCACACCACCTTCACACCTTGTACGTCACCCTTCATTGGTCGTCCCCCACACCACCTTCACACCTTGTACGTCACCCTTCATTGGACGTCCCCCACACCACCTTCACTTTGTACGTCACCCTTCATTGGACGTCCCCCACACCACCTTCACTTTGTACGTCACCCTTCATTGGACGTCCCCCACACCACCTTCACTTTGTACGTCACCCTTCATTGGACGTCCCCCACACCACCTTCACTTTGTACGTCACCCTTCATTGGACGTCCCCCACACCACCTTCACACCTTGTACGTCACCCTTCACTGGACGTCCCCCACACCACCTTCACACCTTGTACGTCACCCTTCATTGGACGTCCCCCACACCACCTTCACACCTTGTACGTCACCCTTCACTGGACGTCCCCCACACCACCTTCACACCTTGTACGTCACCCTTCATTGGACGTCCCCCACACCACCTTCACACCTTGTACGTCACCCTTCACTGGACGTCCCCCACACCACCTTCACACCTTGTACGTCACCCTTCACTGGACGTCCCCCACACCACCTTCACACCTTGTACGTCACCCTTCATTGGACGTCCCCCACACCTCCTTCACACCTTGTACGTCACCCTTCATTGGACGTCCCCCACACCACCTTCACACCTTGTACGTCACCCTTCATTGGACGTCCCCCACACCACCTTCACACCTTGTACGTCACCCTTCATTGGACGTCCCCCACACCACCTTCACACCTTGTACGTCACCCTTCACTGGACGCCCCCTACACCTCCTTCACACCTTGTACGTCACCCTTCACTGGACGTCCCCCACACCACCTTCACACCTTGTACGTCACCCTTCACTGGACGTCCCCCACACCACCTTCACACCTTGTACGTCACCCTTCATTGGACGTCCCCCACACCACCTTCACACCTTGTACGTCACCCTTCATTGGACGTCCCCCACACCACCTTCACACCTTGTACGTCACCCTTCATTGGACGTCCCCCACACCACCTTCACACCTTGTACGTCACCCTTCATTGGACGTCCCCCACACCACCTTCACACCTTGTACGTCACCCTTCATTGGACGTCCCCCACACCACCTTCACACCTTGTACGTCACCCTTCACTGGACGCCCCCTACACCACCTTCACACCTTGTACGTCACCCTTCATTGGACGTCCCCCACACCACCTTCACACCTTGTACGCCACCCTTCATTGGACGTCCCCCACACCACCTTCACACCTTGTACGTCACCCTTCATTGGACGTCCCCCACACCACCTTCACACCTTGTACGTCACCCTTCATTGGACGTCCCCCACACCACCTTCACACCTTGTACGTCACCCTTCACTGGACGCCCCCTACACCACCTTCACACCTTGTACGTCACCCTTCATTGGACGTCCCCCACACCTCCTTCACCTTGTACGTCACCCTTCATTGGACGTCCCCCACACCACCTTCACACCTTGTACGTCACCCTTCATTGGACGTCCCCCACACCACCTTCACACCTTGTACGTCACCCTTCATTGGACGTCCCCCACACCACCTTCACACCTTGTACGTCACCCTTCACTGGACGCCCCCTACACCACCTTCACACCTTGTACGTCACCCTTCACTGGACGCCCCCTACACCTCCTTCAATAATAATTTATACACCCTCTTAACGTTACTATTTTCCAGCTCTTTCTCTGTCAACAATACATCTTCCTCTCTGTCAATCCCATCTGTATAACTTCCAAACAGTATCTGCCTCTGTACATGATACTGAACTCTGTATCAGCGTGTCACACACACTGAGAACACAGCAAACTGTAGTAGTGTGTCACAAACTCAAACTATTCAACATTTTTGTTAGTGGGTTTGGGTCTGATAAGGAGGTACCTAGTATGGGTGTCAGCCTGCCTAGTATAGGCAGGCTGACGGATGGCCAGTAGGTCATCCGCCAGCCTTGCGCTATTCGTCAGTCTTGCGCTATTCGTCAGTCTTGCGCCATTCGCCTCTCTCTAATTGGCTAAGAAAATTGCGTGATGGAAAAAAAAAAGCACTAGACAAGTGATTCGTCACCTCTTAAGTTGCTGACATCATAACTTGCTGACATAACTTCCTGACATCAAAACCTGCTGACCTCATAATTTGTTGATATCATAACTTTTTGACCATTACAACACCGCTACCTGGAGGGTATTCCGTGGATCAACGCCCCCGCGGCCCGGTTCACGACCACGCCTCCAGGTGGATCAAGGCCTGATTAACCAGGCTGTTACTGATGGCCGCACGGAGTCCAACGTACGAAGCACAGCCCGGCTGATCCGGCACCGACTGTCTGTCCAGCTCCCTCTTGAAGGCAGCCAGGGGGTCTGCTGGTGGTTCCCTTATGCTATAAAGAATTTCCCACTCTCCTTGTTTCCTGCTGTCTGACAACATTATCTTGACCAGTATGTAGCAACATAACACCATCAATATTGACCAGTATGTAGCAACGTAACACCATCAATATTGACCAGTATGTAGCAACATAACACCATCAATATTGACCAGTATGTAGCACCGTAACACCATCAATATTGACCAGTATGTAGCACCGTAACACCATCAATATTGACCAGTATGTAGCAACGTAACACCATCAATATTGACCAGTATGTAGCAACGTAACACCATCAATATTGACCAGTATGTAGCAACATAACACCATCAATATTGACCAGTATGTAGCAACGTAACACCAATATTGACCAGTATGTAGCAACATAACACCATCAATATTGACCAGTATGTAGCAACGTAACACCATCAATATTGACCAGTATGTAGCAACATAACACCATCAATATTGACCAGTATGTAGAAACATAACACCATCAATATTGACCAGTATGTAGAAACATAACACCATCAATATTGACCAGTATGTAGCAACATAACACCATCAATATCGACCAGTATGTAGCAACATAACACCATCAATACCGACCAGTATGTAGCAACATAACACCATCAATATTGACCAGTATGTAGCAACATAACACCAATATCGACCAGTATGTAGCAACATAACACCATCAATACCGACCAGTATGTAGCAACATAACACCATCAATATTGACCAGTATGTAGCAACATAACACCATCAATATCGACCAGTATGTAGCAACATAACACCATCAATACCGACCAGTATGTAGCAACATAACACCATCAATATTGACCAGTATGTAGCAACATAACACCAATATCGACCAGTATGTAGCAACATAACACCATCAATACCGACCAGTATGTAGCAACATAACACCATCAATATTGACCAGTATGTAGCAACATAACACCATCAATACCGACCAGTATGTAGCAACATAACACCATCAATATCGACCAGTATGTAGCAACATAACACCATCAATACCGACCAGTATGTAGCAACATAACACCATCAATACCGACCAGTATGTAGCAACATAACACCATCAATACCGACCAGTATGTAGCAACATAACACCATCAATACCGACCAGTATGTAGCAACATAACACCATCAATACCGACCAGTATGTAGCAACATAACACCATCAATACCGACCAGTATGTAGCAACATAACACCACTACCATCAACATACAAGTGAGACAACATGAGAGGTCGGTCACAATGTAGACAGTATAATCATGACTCGCTCAATCATAGGCAGCAAGTCTGGTAACAATAATCCATCACAATAAAATTATACAACGGACTAACGCAACAAAATAACGTAAGTCTGAGGAAACTAGAATCATGAAGGTATTCACATCAGATATCAAATTATTTTTATTGCTATATTAACATTAATATAATACCAATAATATTATTGGTATTATATTATTGGTGTTATTACTACTGGTGTTATATTATTACTGGGGTTATATTATATGTGGTATTATATTATTGGTATTATATTGTTGGTATTACATTATTGGTATTACATTATTGGTATTACATTACTATTGGTATTATGTTATTGTTACTAGTATTGTAATTATTTTTAATTTCCTTATTGTTGGGGGAGGAGATAATAACTAGAACAGAGTATACTACTGACTCCGGCCATACAATAGAGCGGAAAAATAATGTAAGGGACCTGGGAGTAGTAATGTCTGAGGATCTCACTTTCAAGGATCACAACAGTGCCACGATCGCACGTGCAAAGAAAATGATAGGATGGATAATGAGAACTTTCAAAACGAGAGATGCCAAGCCCATGATGATCCTTTTCAAATCACTTGTTCTCTCTAGGCTGGAATACTGCTGTACATTAACATCTCCATACAAAGCAGGTGAAATCGCAGATCTAGAGAGTGTACAGAGATCCTTTACTGCACATATAAGTTCTGTCAAGCACCTTAACTACTGGGAACGCTTGGAAGCACTTGACTTGTACTCGTTGGAACGCAGGAGGGAGAGATATATCATAATCTACACTTGGAAAATCTTGGAAGGAATGGTCCCAAATCTGCACACAGAAATCACTCCCTACGAAAGTAAAAGACTGGGCAGGCGATGCAAAATGCCCCCAATAAAAAGTAGGGGTGCCATTGGTACACTAAGGGAAAACACCATAAGTGTCCGGGGCCCAAAACTGTTCAACAGCCTCCCATCAAGCATTAGGGGAATTGCCAATAAACCCCTGGCTGCCTTCAAGAGAGAGCTGGACAGATACCTAAAGTCAGTGCCGGATCAGCCGGGCTGTGGCTCGTACGTTGGACTGCGTGCGGCCAGCAGTAACAGCCTAGTTGATCAGGCCCTGATCCATCGGGAGGCCTGGTCATGGACCGGGCCGCGGGGGCGTTGATCCCCGGAATAACCTCCATTTAACCAGGTAACATTAAACCCGTGTGAGATCATAAGTCCTGGGGAGTGGAAAGCAATCAGGTTCGATCAAAGGGAAGGACATGTCCAGCTCCTTGGATCAAGAGCCCCTCACCAGCATGATAGAACCTCTCCCTTGAGGGGAGAGGAACGTAAAGTTATCAGTTTGGGGGATGATGGCCTCGGGGGATGATGGCCTCGGGGGATGATGGCCCCGGGGGATGATGGCCCCGGGGGATGATGGCCCCGGGGGATGATGGCCCCGGGGGATGATGGCCCCGGGGGATGATGGCCCCGGGGGATGATGGCCCCCGCGACCCGCTCTCAAACCAGGACTCTAAACAACTGCTAAGAAACTCGACAGTCAAGTGTTTACTGTGTATAACTGGAAGTCTGCAATAAGATTTATCTGTCAGCTTTCTCACGAGGCAAGAAGGAAAGAACCAGTAGTCCTGCCAGAGTGCAGAACGTTTAACACGCTTCTTTATCACCCTGGCATGACTTTAAAAAAGGGGACTGGTTCCCTAGATTTTGGCTGTCTGCCAATCTATTATATGACGGGGGGATGGGGGGGTTAAAGTACCCCCTGGATGGTTGTTATCTTCCAGCCTCCGCACGCGCACACACACACACACACACACACACACACACACACACAATAAATAATGTGTGTGTGTGTGTGTGTGTGTGTGTGTGTGTGTGTGTGTGTGTGTGTGTATATATATATATATATATATATATATATATATATATATATATATATATATATATATATATATATATATATATATATATTATAATATATATATATTTTATTATCACACTGGCCGATTCCCACCAAGGCAGGGTGTCCCGAAAAAGAAAAACTTTCACCATCATTCACTCCATCACTGTCTTGCCAGAAGGGTGCTTTACACTACAGTTTTTAAACTGCAACATTAACACCCCTCCTTCAGAGTGCAGGCACTGTACTTCCCATCTCCAGGACTCAAGTCCGGCCTGCCGGTTTCCCTGAACCCCTTCATAAATGTTACTTTGCTCACACTCCAACAGCACGTCAAGTATTAAAAACCATTTGTCTCCATTCACTCCTATCAAACACGCTCATGCATACCTGCTGGAAGTCCAAGCCCCTCGCGCACAAAACCTCCTTTACCCCCTCTCTCCAACCTTTCCTAGGCCGACCCCTACCCCGCCTTCCTTCCACTACAGACTGATACACTCTTGAAGTCATTCTGTTTCGCTCCATTCTCTCTCTCTCTCTCTCTCTCTATATATATATATATATATATATATATATATATATATATATATATATATATATATATATATATATATATATATATTATATAATTATAAATAAATTTGTGGTTGGATATTACTTTCACCTTGGCTGACCTGACTACCTTACTCCTGACTCATAGGCTGACTAGTTTTTGCTGCGAGTCTGTTTCACTGCTGTCTCACTTACTACACTTCTCATCCACTGTACTCCTCTCTCACTCATCCACTACACTTCCCGTGCAACACACAGCTTCAGGAGTAGATATGATAGTGTCCTGGAAGCTAGAAATCAGTGAAACCAGTCGATTTAAGTTAAGAGGTGGGGACCAGGAGCCATGAATCAACTACCACAAAGCGAGCACAATACTCCACTTTTCTAACACTGATACCAGTGACCTATAACAGCCTGGTTGATCAGGCCCTGATCCACCGGGAGGCCTAGTCGTGGGGGCGTTGATCCCCGGAATACACTCCAGACAGACCTGTGAGGCAGGTAACCTGTACCACAGGTAGCAGGCTGCCAGACCTGTGAGGCAGGTAACCTGTACCACAGGTAGCAGGCTGCCAGACCTGTGAGGCAGGTAACCTGTACCACAGGTAGCAGGCTGCCAGACCTGTGAGGCAGGTAACCTGTACCACAGGTAGCAGGCTGCCAGACCTGTGAGGCAGGTAACCTGTACCACAGGTAGCAGGCTGCCAGACCTGTGAGGCAGGTAACCTGTACCACAGGTAGCAGGCTGCCAGACCTGTGAGGCAGGTAACCTGTACCACAGGTAGCAGGCTGCCAGACAACCATCCAGGAAGGTGTTACCCTCCTTTCACACCAATGTGAAACTGAAGCCTGTTAAATGTTTTGCACTCTGGTGCAAAACATACACCCAGAGTACACTTTAATCCCCGTTTCTTAACTGTTCTTATTAATTTACAACCTCCCCAATTTAAGTGCGGTCTGGAACCGGGCGCGGGAGGGGGGCGATGACCCCCGGAACCACTCATAAACACAGGAACAGAAAAATAAAACAATAAAATACTAATAAAAACGTAATTCATCTAACTTTTGTATATCACTGAATCGTTTATCCTTGTGTAACAAAAACACTAACTCATCTACCCTCGTATAAAACACACACACACACACACACACATACACACACATGAAGATTGGGGAGGGGCAAAGAAGACCGCAGACAGAGTATAGGCTAGGTGGACAAAGACTACAGACCTCACTCAGGGAGAAAGACCTTGGGGTGACCATAACACTGAGCACATCACCGGAGGCACACATCAACCAAATAACTGCTGCAGCATACGGGCGCCTGGCAAACCTGAGAATAGCGTTCCGATACCTTAATAAAGAATCGTTCACGACACTGTACACTGTGTATGTTAGGCCCATACTGGAGTATGCAGCACCTGTCTGGAACCCACACCTGGTCAACCACGTCAAGAAGTTAGAGAAAGTACAAAGGTTTGTAACAAGGCTAGTCCCAGAGCTCAGGGGAATGCCGTACGAGGAAAGGTTGAGAGAAATCGGACTGACGACACTGGAGGACAGAAGGGTCAGGGGAGACAAGATAACGACATACAAGATACTGCGGGAAATAGACAAGGTGGACAAAGATTGGATGTTCCAGAGAGGGGACACAGAAACAAGGGGTCACAACTGGAAGCTGAAGACTCAGACGAGTCACAGGGACATTAGGAAGTATTTCTTCAGTCAAAGAGTCGTCAGGAAGTAGAATAGCCTAGCTAGTGAAGTAGTGGACGCAGGAACCATACATAGTTTTAAGAACAGGTATGACAAAGCTCAGGAAGCAGAGAGGGAGAGGACCTAGTAGCGATCAGTGAAGAGGCGGGGCCAGGAGCTGAGTATCGACCCCTGCAACCACAATTAGGTGAGTACAATTAGGCGAGTACACACACACACACACACACACACACACACACAGAGGTACGGTACGATGCACCATGTATATTAATACCACTGGTACAGAATTCAATTTGAGGTATTGACGTAATTGCATCAATTTCCAGTTCACCACTAAAATAGAAACTTCCGGTCAAGTTGATGGCTACTTTCCTGACGCCAGTCATGTGGCTGACACCTGATATACTGGTCATACCTAAATACTGACACTAGGACAGTTTGTATACAAGAATGGAGAAGGTAGTTTCTATACATGCAAAACGACCACGGAGGGAGTTGAATGATAGCTCTAGGCCTTCGTGTTGCAATCAAGAGCTTGCAATGTTGCAGAAATGAGTAGGAAGTCCAGATAAATTAATTCAAGAGGACGTTCTAGCTAGCTGGAGTCGTTCCCCTGAACAAATCTACCTGGACTTCCTACTCATTTCTGCAACACTGCAAGCTCCTGAAGATGTGATTGCAACACGAAAGGCCTAGAGCTATCATTCAACTTCCCCCGTAGTTGACTTGCGCTTTGTATAGCGTAAGATTAATGCATATACACACGTGTCATATTTACATAGACCTGTATGTGTCATATTTACTATACTAGTTCTTGTATACCTAAACTCGGGTCATATTCAGGTATGCAGGAGGCATAGCAGCCTATCCCCCTAGAGGACTATGCCGCTAGAGGGACCTATTTAACAAACATCTCGCCCTACCTTTTTTTGGGGGGCTGAAACCCCCCTAGTGGGCGAAACGCTGCCTAACTCAAATGATAATGATATTTGACATGAGGAAGAGGTGAGCCGCTCTCAATGCTTAGAAGAAGAGCACTTCGCAAGCCTTGAAGAGGCCTACACCAGCCTTGAAGAGGCCTACACCAGCCTTGAAGAGGCCTACACCAACCCACTTCATATAGCTTTAAGAACAGCAACATCTCTTAAGACATGAACGATCCACTGTTAAAACTGTTCGTTCGCTGATCGAAACACGTTCGGTTTAACCTGGCGCTGCACAACTGTTACATCTGTACATCAGTTATGCTTAGCAGTAACGGAATTAGAAAGTAGTAACAGCTTGGCTGATCAAGCCCCGATCCACGGGGATAACAGCTCTGGAACAAGACCGCGGGGGCGCTGACCCCCGGAAGCCTCCATCAGTTAAGTACAGTAGTACCTCGGCACACGAACAACTCCCACCTCGAACAATTCTGTTCGTTCGGTATCGGTACTCGAACAGCCTTCTGGAATGAATTATGTTCGTAACCCGAGGCACCTCGTTCGGTATCGGCACTCGAACAGCCTTCTGGAATGAATTATGTTCGTAACCCGAGACACCACTGTATATTTTGCACAAACAATTTGATAGAAGACAGTTTATAACATTGCAGGTTACTGTGGTCAAACACGTACTAAAGTATTACTGCATATAACATACAATTATGTAGTAGGCCTACTGTGATGCTCGTACAATCGTACGTACGGTACACCTACCTACAGTCTTACATACAATACACCTACCTACAGTCTTGCATACACCTACCTACAGTCTTGCATACACCTACCTACAGTCTTGCATACACCTACCTACAGTCTTGCATACACCTACCTACAGTCTTGCATACACCTACCTACAGTGTTGCATACACCTACCTACAGTCTTACATACACCTACCTACAGTCTTACATACACCTACCTACAGTCTTACATACAATACACCTACCTACAGTCTTACATACACCTACCTACAGTCTTACATACACCTACCTACAGTCTTACATACAATACACCTACCTACAGTCTTACATACACCTACCTACAGTCTTACATACACCTACCTACAGTCTTACATACAATACACCTACCTACAGTCTTACATACACCTACCTACAGTCTTACATACGCCTACCTACAGTCTTACATACACCTACCTACAGTCTTACATACAATACACCTACCTACAGTCTTACATACACCTACCTACAGTCTTATATACACCTACCTACAGTCTTACATACAATACACCTACCTACAGTCTTACATACACCTACCTACAGTCTCACATACAATACACCTACCTACAATTTTATATACAATACACCTACCTACAGTCTTACATACCTCTGACTCACGAAATCGTAATGACCGATTGCAAACAAACCATACCACGGGTGGGGTTCGAACCCGCGATCAGAGTCTCTCAAAACTCCAGACCGTCGTGTTGGCCACTAGACCAGCTAGCCACAATAAGATTCGTTCAACTAGGTATATTTCTACACCATAGAAAGGTTAGCATAGGCACCACTGTGACCACAAATGCAAATTTTTACAGACGAATCTCCAGCTAGCGTGGCCGTGACGAACTCTAGTTCAAGTCCCCTCAAAGCCGTTAACATAACTCACGAAATCGTAATGACACGATTGGAAACAAACCATACCACGGGCGGGGATAGAACCCGCGGCGGTCTGGAGTTTTGAGATTAATCGCGGGTTCTATCCCCGCCCGTGGTATGGTTTGTTTACATACCTCAGCTACATACATAGTGTATTTTTCCTTGCAGTTCAATACCGACAGTATCAAAGGTACTTAAACTCCAAAACTGAACAGAGAGACAATAATAGGCACAAGAGGACACAACTGGAAGTTGAAAACTCAGACGAGTCACGGGGATGTTAGGAAGTATTTCTTCAGTCATATAGTTGTCATGAAGAGGAGCAATCTGTAGAGTGAAGTAGTGGAGGTAGGATCCATACACAGCTTTAAGAAGAGGTGTGGAAAAGCTCATGGAGCAGGGAGTGTGTGGACCTAGTAGCGACCAGCTAAGAGGCGAAGCCAGGAGCCGTGTATCGACCCCTGCAACTATAAATATGTGAGTACACACATCTAACAAGGTGTGTGTTTACAAAAGGTTTACAACCAGACTAGTCCAGGCGACACTCGAGGAACCAAACCTAACGAGTTGTGGAGGGAGTGCCGGGAATCAAACTTGTAACCTTGTAGGGCACCAGGCGCTCTATGATCCCTACGGGTTTAGAGCAATAAGAGCTAATAAGAAAGTAAGAAGTGTAAAAGCTATTAGTCAATTTACATAGTAATATACACTAAGTGTAAACACCGTCGGTAAGATTTACACAGTAACGACGTAAAACTTACCAGCATTGATCTACTATGAGGCTCAATTAGGCGGAGTCAGGAGCCAGGCCTCGACTCCCCCAGTACACACAAGGTAAGCACACCAGTATGCATACATCTCACACACGACAGCCAATATACACATATATATATACAAGCACACCAATATACATGCACATATGCAAGTACATACAAAGACCAATTACACAGGTACGCACACAAACACACACATGTACACACGAATACCAGTCCCACAGGTCTAGGGGAGCTGGGAGAATAACACACATGAGGGAGATAGGGAGAGTGAGGGAGGGAGAAGAGACAGAAAAAGAGGAAGAGAGATTAAGTGCCAAGAAAATAGATAAATATAAATATTTAATTTATATATATATATATAATATATATATATATATATATATATATATATATATATATATATATATATATATATATATATATATATATATATATATATATATATATATAGTGTTGTCATGCTGCTTCCCACCCTCAATTACACTGTGTATTACACTTCCCCTCTCACTATTCTGTAACGCTATGTGCTATACTCTCACTCTCGCTTTCTTTCACTCACTCACTGCATCCGGTAAGGTAAATCTTATATACATCGAACAGTAAATACCACATGATTCTCTCCAAGCTGGCAGTATACACACAGCAGCATACACATACCAGCATACACATACCAGCATGGCTATGTACAGCAACAACCAGGTTGGTCTCCCTATCTCTGACACTATATACAAGGGAGCGAGTGCTCTTACTAAAGGTACTATCAAAGGAAGGTTGTGGGGAGGGTGAGGACTGATTGCAAGGGTGAATAGGGAGGGGAGACTGTGGGGTGAACTCACTGGGGGGAGATTAATGGTGTAGGGAATAAAAGGGGAGAGGGAAGGAGAGAGAGAATGTTGGTGGGGAGAGGGAGGGTAGAGTGAAACGCTTAGGGAAAGGAATGGAGTGAATGAATAGAGAAGTGGTGGGAAGAGAAACGGGGGGAGAGGGAGGACAGTGAAGAGGACAGAAGTGGGCAGAAGGGGAACTGAAAGAGGGAATAAGAAGAGGTCTCAAGGACGTGGGTGGGAGACTGCACAAGAGAGACAAAGAGGAACGAACAAGACCTCGTCAATCGTGTCAACAAAGAGGCAAGCATATTCACAACACTCGTATGACGTCATTCATTGTCATTACGAAACCTATTCAGGTCCACCATACATTCTGTCTTCGCCTATACAATACGGTGTTGCATCACACTGGCAGTCTCTCCAAATGATGTACCTCAGACTGGCTCACAAGATTCCCTCCTTCCTCAATATGATCATCCTTTGTGATGGAATATGACAGTGGAGCACCATCCTGTGTGATGGAATATGACAGTGGAGCACCATCCTGTGTGATGGAATATGACAGTGGAGCACCATCCTGTGTGATGGAATATGACAGTGGAGCACCATCCTGTGTGATGGAATATGACAGTAGAGCACCATCCTGTGTGATGGAATATGACAGTAGAGCACCATCCTGTGTGATGGAATATGACAGTGGAGCACCATCCTATGTGATGGAATATGACAGTGGAGCACCATCCTATGTGATGGAATATGACAAGTGAAACAGCTAGCTTTTGTTCCCATTATATCCTATAGAAGAGTATAGCAGATCACTGCTGCTGTTCCACAATATAACTATTATACAGAATAGTGTAGCAACACACTTATGCCCATTATTTAAATAAAAATGTCCAGGTCAAAGCAGCAAGGAAAATGTTAGGCTGCTGGATAACTAGAACTCTCAGAACAAGAGATGACAATCTCTGCAGCATACGGCCGCCTGGCAAATCTAAGAACAGTGTTTCGGTAAGGAATCATTGATCACACTGTACACCGTGTACGTCAGGACAGTACTGGAGTATACAACACCAGTATGGAACCCATACCTAGTCAAACACGCCAAGAAATTGGAGAAAGCGTAGAAGTGTGCAACACGACTAATACCGGAGCTAAGGGGTATGTCCTACGAGGAGAGATTAAAGGAACTCAACCTGACGACACAAAGACTGGAGGGATGGGGAGGACATGATAAAGATGTATAAAATACTGAGAGGAATTGACAAGGTGGACAGTATCAGAATTTTTCAGACATGGGGCACAAGAACAAAGGGGGAAAACAGAAAGTAACTCGGATTAATCATAGGGATGTTAGGACATATTTCTTCAGCCTCACAGTCAGCAAGTGAAACAACTTGGAGAATTATGTAGTGGAGGCAGGATCCATACCTAGCAGTGTGGACCTAGCAGCGACCAGCAAAGAGGCGGGCCCAGGAGCTGTGAATCGACCCCTGCAACCACAAAATAGGCGAGTACAAATAGGTGAGTGTGCACACACGCTCCTGAACCTGCCTCCAGCACTGTGTGGAGATTCTGTATACAAACAACGACCTGCCTACCAGCCACCCCTTGCCATCCACCAGGAAGGTCCCCACCACCCTGTTTATTCCCTCCCTCCCTCCCTCCCTCAAGGACCTCACCACCTGGTTCATATCTCCTTCCCCTCCTCCATCACACAGATCCCCTCTCCCTCTTCCTGGTGGCCTGCCTGGTGGTGCAGTATCTTGGCGGTGAGAGAGGTGTGTGGGCAGCTAGTGACCATATCTGAGGATAAGCTGGTACCTACGTAGCTCCTAGCTCACTGCTGGACCCAGTCTTACCCTAACAACCCAAACTAGACTGGTACACTCCCAGGAACCCAACCTTCCCCTCACAACCCAAACTAGACTGGTACACTCCCAGGAACCCAACCTTCCCCTCACAACCCAAATTAGACTGGTACACTTGCAGGAACCCAACCTTCCCCTCACAACCCAAACTAGACTGGTACACTCCCAGGAACCCAACCTTCCCCTCACAACCCAAACTAGACTGGTACACTCCCAGGAACCCAACCTTCCCCTCACAACCCAAACTAGACTGGTACACTCCCATGAACCCAACCTTCCCCTCACAACCCAAACTAGACTGGCACACTTCCAGGAACCCAACTTTCCCCTCACAACCCAAACTAGACTGGCACACTCCCAGGAACCCAACCGCAACTAGATAAACAAAGGGAAAAATGTGGGCAAGTCTCCTAACATCGTGCGTGATGGAACAAGACAAGGAAGCAAGCGGGGGTCCCCATCAAGACATCTCTGGCTGTCTTCAAAAGGGCACACAGATTCCTCAAAACAGTTGCTGATTAGCTGGATTGTGGTGCACACGCTGGACTGTGGGCAGCACACACTAATAGCTTGGTTGATTAGTCCAGCAACTAGATCTAGTCTGGGACAGGGCCGCGGGGGCGCTGACCCCCGGAACACCCTCCATATAGACCATGTAACTATCATACAGAATAGGGAGAATAGTGTTTCTTCCCACGGTATAACTATCATACAATTTTCCTAAAAAAAATTCTGAGATATACACATTCATATACACCCACACAAATATGCACAAGAATAATTTGTACAGTTTTACATTTCAACCTCCGCGCGAGGTCCTCTTCAGTTGATCTCAAAAGGATTAATAGAGGTACCTATGATACACCTTCGACTCATTTCAATGGCTTTTCTATCCTACTAGCCAGGCACTGGTGAGTGCCTGGTCAACCAGGCTGCTGATGTCTGCTGGCCCACACAGCCACAACAGCCTGCTTGGTCCGGCGCTTGGCGAGTACAGCTAAGTGAGTAGGTACAGTGAAGAGTGTAGCATCTTAGGCGAGTACAAGGCGAGTACAACTAGGAGAGCAGATGCAGTATCTCAAGACACTTATATTACACAAGACTCTGAGAGTTAGGTACGTGAAGGAATGTCAGGGTAACAACAGTGTTGAAACACAGTTGTTGCTTAACCTGGACACTGTCTTCACACCACCAGTGATCACTTGTTATCTTACCAGCCTCTCTCCTGTGCTCCTACCATCACCTATTATCTTACAATCCTCCCCTGTGGTACAAAGATCACTTATCTTACAATCCTCCCCTGTGGTACAAAGATCACTTATCTTACAATCCTCCCCTGTGGTACAAAGATCACTTATCTTACAATCCTCCCCTGTGATACAAAGATCACTTATCTTACAATCCTCCCCTGTGGTACAAAGATCACTTATCTTACAATCCTCCCCTGTGATACAAAGATCACTTATCTTACAATCCTCCCCTGTGGTACAAAGATCACTTATCTTACAATCCTCCCCTGTGGTACAAAGATCACTTGTTATCTTACAATCCTCCCCTGTGGTACAAAGATCACTTATCTTACAATCCTCCCCTGTGGTATAAAGATCACTTATGTTACAACCCTCCCCTGTCGTACAAAGATCACTTGTTATCTTACAATCCTCCCCTGTGGTACAAAGATCACTTATCTTACAATCCTCCTCTGTGGTACAAAGATCACTTGTTATCTTACAATCCTCCCCTGTGGTACAAAGATCACTTGTTATCTTACAATCCTCCCCTGTTGTACAAAGATCACTTATCTTACAATCCTCCCCTGTGGTACAAAGATCACTAATCTTACAATCCTCCCCTGTGGTACAAAGATCACTTATCTTACACTCCTTCCGTGTGGTACAAAGATCACTTACCTTATAATCCTCCCCTGTGGTACAAAGATCACTTATCTTACAATCCTCCCCTGTGGTACAAAGATCACTTGTTATCTTACAACCCTCCCCTGTGGTACAAAGATCACTTATCTTACAATCCTCCCCTGTGGTACAAAGATCACTTATCTTACAATCCTCCCCCGTGGTACAAAGATCACTTGTTATCTTACAATCCTCCCCTGTGGTACAAAGATCACTTGTCAACTTACAATCCTCCCCTGTGGTACAAAGATCACTTGTTATCTTACAATCCTCCCCTGTGGTACAAAGATCACTTATCTTACAATCCTCCCCTGTGGTACAAAGATCACTTATCTTACAATCCTCCCCTGTGGTACAAAGATCACTTGTTATCTTACAATCCTCCCCTGTGGTACAAAGATCACTTATCTTACAATCCTCCCCTGTGGTACAAAGATCACTTGTTATCTTACAATCCTCCCCTGTGGGACAAAGATCACTTGTTATCTTACAATCCTCCCCTGTGGTACAAAGATCACTTGTTATCTTACAATCCTCCCCTGTGGTACAAAGATCACTTGTTATCTTACAACCCTCCCCTGTGGTACAAAGGTCACTTGTTATCTTACAACCCTCCCCTGTGGTACAAAGATCACTTGTTATCTTACAATCCTCCCCTGTGGTACAAAGATCACTTGTTATCTTACAACCCTCCCCTGTGGTACAAAGATCACTTATCTTACAATCCTCCCCTGTGGTACAAAGATCACTTATCTTACAATCCTCCCCCGTGGTACAAAGATCACTTGTTATCTTACAATCCTCCCCTGTGGTACAAAGATCACTTGTCAACTTACAATCCTCCCCTGTGGTACAAAGATCACTTGTTATCTTACAATCCTCCCCTGTGGTACAAAGATCACTTATCTTACAATCCTCCCCTGTGGTACAAAGATCACTTATCTTACAATCCTCCCCTGTGGTACAAAGATCACTTGTTATCTTACAATCCTCCCCTGTGGTACAAAGATCACTTGTTATCTTACAATCCTCCCCTGTGGTACAAAGATCACTTGTTATCTTACAATCCTCCCCTGTGGGACAAAGATCACTTGTTATCTTACAATCCTCCCCTGTGGTACAAAGATCACTTATCTTACAATCCTCCCCTGTGGTACAAAGATCACTTGTTATCTTACAACCCTCCCCTGTGGTACAAAGATCACTTATCTTACAATCCTCCCCTGTGGTACAAAGATCACTTATCTTACAATCCTCCCCCGTGGTACAAAGATCACTTGTTATCTTACAATCCTCCCCTGTGGTACAAAGATCACTTGTTATCTTACAATCCTCCCCTGTGGTACAAAGATGACTTGTTATCTTACAACCCTCCCCTGTGGTACAAAGATCACTTGTTACCTTACAATCCTCCCCTGTGGTACAAAGATCACTTATCTTACAATCCTCCCCTGTGGTACAAAGATCACTTGTTATCTTACAATCCTCCCCTGTGGTACAAAGATCACTTGTTATCTTACAATCCTCCCCTGTGGGACAAAGATCACTTGTTATCTTACAATCCTCCCCTGTGGTACAAAGATCACTTGTTATCTTACAATCCTCCCCTGTGGTACAAAGATCACTTGTTATCTTACAACCCTCCCCTGTGGTACAAAGGTCACTTGTTATCTTACAACCCTCCCCTGTGGTACAAAGATCACTTGTTATCTTACAATCCTCCCCTGTGGTACAAAGATCACTTGTTATCTTACAATCCTCCCCTGTGGTACAAAGATCACTTGTTATCTTACAATCCTCCCCTGTGGTACAAAGATCACTTGTTATCTTACAACCCTCCCCTGTGGTACAAAGATCACTTGTTACCTTACAATCCTCCCCTGTGGTACAAAGATCACTTATCTTACAATCCTCCCCTGTGGTACAAAGATCACTTATCTTACAATCCTCCCCTGTGGTACAAAGATCACTTGTTATCTTACAATCCTCCCCTGTGGGACAAAGATCACTTGTTATCTTACAATCCTCCCCTGTGGTACAAAGATCACTTGTTATCTTACAATCCTCCCCTGTGGTACAAAGATCACTTGTTATCTTACAACCCTCCCCTGTGGTACAAAGGTCACTTGTTATCTTACAACCCTCCCCTGTGGTACAAAGATCACTTGTTATCTTACAATCCTCCCCTGTGGTACAAAGATCACTTGTTATCTTACAATCCTCCCCTGTGGTACAAAGATCACTTGTTATCTTACAATCCTCCCCTGTGGTACAAAGATGACTTGTTATCTTACAACCCTCCCCTGTGGTACAAAGATCACTTGTTACCTTACAATCCTCCCCTGTGGTACAAAGATCACTTATCTTACAATCGTCCCCTGTGGTACAAAGATCACTTGTTATCTTACAATCCTCCCCTGTGGTACAAAGATCACTTGTTATCTTACAATCCTCCCCTGTGGTACAAAGATCACTTGTTATCTTACAACCCTCCCCTGTGGTACAAAGATCACTTGTTATCTTACAATCCTCCCCTGTGGTACAAAGATCACTTGTTATCTTACAA
>NC_091367.1:3636404-3673904 GCF_038502225.1 Cherax quadricarinatus
GTTGCTGTCATGGTCATGTAACGGCCGTCTGTGGCTCACCTGTTGCTGTCATGGTCATGTAACGGCCGTCTGTGGCTCACCTGTTGCTGTCATGGTCATGTAACGGCCGTCTGTGGCTCACCTGTTGCTGTCATGGTCATGTAACGGCCGTCTGTGGCTCACCTGTTGCTGTCATGGTCATGTAACGACCGTCTGTGGCTCACCTGTTGCTGTCATGGTCATGTAACGGCCGTCTGTGGCTCACCTGTTGCTGTCATGGTAATGCAACGACCGTCTGTGGCTCACCTGTTGCTGTCATAGTCATGGAACGACCGTCTGTGGCTCACCTGTTGCTGTCATGGTCATGTAACGACCGTCTGTGGCTCACCTGTTGCTGTCATGGTCATGTAACGACCGTCTGTGGCTCACCTGTTGCTGTCATGGTCATGTAACGGCCGTCTGTGGCTCACCTGTTGCTGTCATGGTCATGCAACGACCGTCTGTGGCTCACCTGTTGCTGTCATGGTCATGTAACGGCCGTCTGTGGCTCACCTGTTGCTGTCATGGTCATGTAACGGCCGTCTGTGGCTCACCTGTTGCTGTCATGGTCATGTAACTACCGTCTGTGGCTCACCTGTTGCTGTCATGGTCATGTAACGACCGTCTGTGGCTCACCTGTTGCTGTCATGGTCATGTAACGACCGTCTGTGGCTCACCTGTTGCTGTCATGGTCATGTAACGACCGTCTGTGGCTCACCTGTTGCTGTCATGGTCATGTAACGACCGTCTGTGGCTCACCTGTTGCTGTCATGGTCATGTAACGACCGTCTGTGGCTCACCTGTTGCTGTCATGGTCATGTAACGACCGTCTGTGGCTCACCTGTTGCTGTCATGGTCATGTAACGACCGTCTGTGGCTCACCTTTTGCTGTCATGGTCATGTAACGGCCGTCTGTTGCTCACCTGTTGCTGTCATGGTCATGTAATGATCGTCTGTGGCTCACCTGTTGCTGTCATGGTCATGTAACGACCGTCTGTGGCTCACCTGTTGCTGTCATGGTCATGTAACGGCCGTCTGTTGCTCACCTGTTGCTGTCATGGTCATGCAACGACCGTCTGTGGCTCACCTGTTGCTGTCATGGTCATGTAACGACCGTCTGTGGCTCACCTGTTGCTGTCTTATCGTTCCTTCTCTATCTCCTTCACTCTTCTATCTCCTTCACGTTTCCTCATTCTTCCTTCTCCCCTCCCTCCTCCTCCTCTTCTCTCCTCCCTCTTTCTCCCACATACTTGTATATTCAATAAACAGTAACTACTCAAAAGCACTAACCAGAGAATGGCTGCTGTGTTATTAACTATTATTTAACTCAAGAAATACTTTCTATCTAAACAGCTGAGAGAGAGAGAGAGAGAGAGAGAGAGAGAGAGAGAGAGAGAGAGAGAGAGAGAGAGAGAGAGAGAGAGAGAGAGAGAGAGAGAGAGAAAGCTATCTCCATATGGTACCCTTAAGGGAAGTGTAAAGTCTCGAGACCTCCCAAGAGGGGTGTTTAACTCCCCTGAAGTAGTCTGGATCCCCTCACCACAGAGCTTCCACCTACCTGTACCTGTGATGGGTTTCCAGTCTTGTTACTCCCTCAAACCTGTCGTGCCTGCCTGGTCAACCAGGCTACTGCTGCTCCAGAGATTAGAAATTGCCAAAGAAGTGGCTAGTTTATTGTGCACCTCATATCCATCCTGTGGATGGTAGCACAAGAGCATATGGATACACAAAAGGCCTAAGAACTAGGCCTCCAAAGGGATAACAGAAGTACATCTGGACTTACATCTACAGTTCACTTATCTGTTACAAGCAAATTTAGGAAATTTGCTTAATATATCTGGTATCTTTTTTCATTAATAAAACATCCAGACGTGTCACATAAGAACATAAAGAAAGAACACTGCAACAGGCCTACTCACCCATGCGAAGCAGGTCCATGTCCCCCCCCCCCCGGATTAGCCCAATGACCCACCCAGTCTGGTCACCTCCACTCAATGAAGGAGCACGGCACCAGACCCAGCAGCACAAGCTGGTCAGTTCCAACTCACACCCACTCATGTATTTATCTAACCTATTTTTAAAACTACACAACGTTTTAGCCTCAATAACTGTACTCGGGAGTTTGTTCCACTCATCCACAACTCTATTACCAAACCAGTGTTTTCCTATATCCTTCCTGAATCTGAATTTTTCCCAACTTGAAACCATTGCTGCGAGTCCTGTCATGGCTGGAAATTTTCAGCACGCTATTTACATCCCCTTTATTTATTCCTGTTTTCCATTTAAACACCTCGATCATATCCCCCCTAATTCTACGCTTTTCGAGAGAGTGCAGATTCAGGGCCCTCAGTCTATCCTCATAGGGAAGATTTCTGATACATGGGATCATCTTTGTCATCCTCTGTACGTTTTCCAGAGCATTTATATCCATTCTGTAATACGGTGACCAGAACTGAGCAGCATAGTCTAAATGAGGCCTAACAAGGATATATAGAGTTGAAGAACAACCTGAGAACTCCTATTATTTATACACAAATAACCCGCACATAAAAGAGAGAAGCTTACGACGACGTTTCGGTCCGACTTGGACCATTGACCATTGACTTTGTCAATGGTCCAAGTCGGACCGAAACGTCGTCGTAAGCTTCTCTCTTTTATGTGCGGGTTATTTGTGTATCGCTCCAGTCACGGTATTGTGCCTTTTTGTTACCTATTATTTATACTTCTAGATATGAAGCCAAGAATTCTGTTAGCTTTATTGCGAACACTAATGCACTGTTGTCTTGGTTTCAGATTACTGCTAACAAGAACTCCTAAATCCTTTTCGCAATCAGTAGTATTAAGATCTACATTATTTAGTTTATATGTGGCATGGTTATTTACCTGTCTAACATTTAGAACTTTGCATTTGTCAATATTAAACTGCATCTGCCACTTCTCCGACCATTGCATCAGTCTATTCAAATCATCCTGGAGTGCTCCAGTGTCCCCATTAGAATGAATTGGACGGCCTTTTTTGGCGTCATCAGCAAATTTGCTTATAAGAACATAAAAAAGAAGGAACACTGCGACAGGCCTATTGACCCATGCGTAGCAGGTCCATGTCCCCCCGGATAAGCCCAATGACCCACCCAGTCTGGCCACCTCCACTCAAGGAAGGAGCACGGCACCAGACCCAGCAGCACAAACATGGGTGTTTATACAGGGTGTTTCAAAAAGACAATTTCAAAGCAATATATGCTAAAATTGGATTCACCTTTTTGAAACACCCTGTACTGCTCCAGAGCCATTATTAAATTCTGCATTTTTTAGGTCGTAACCCACTGTAAAAAAAATTAAAACAAGCATACCTGTGATATACTCGTGACCAATTTCGTGTAGTCTACTGGTCTGAGACCAAATGCCGATTGAGTGGTGAAAATAACCTCAATCTATCTTCTAGATTTGGATTGCAGTAGCGTGAGGATCAAACATCATCACGGAGATAGCCAGAGACTGGCTCTTCCCAGGTTTGCAGTTCAAAGGATGACGATCTCTTTCATTTCTTCTCTGCTGTGATGGAGGAGGAGGAAGTTCCTGGCCTTCCTTAAATCTGTGTGGCAGAGGCGTCTGCCCCAGGGTGAACCTCTCCCTCCTGCCCCAGGGTGAACCTCTCCCTCCAGGGTGGTGGTGTTTGCCCCAGGGTGAACCTCTCCAGGGAGGGACGGGAAGAAGGCTGCCAACCCAACATTTTTATATTTACCATCACAGTAAGACTCTCTATACTGCTTATAACACACGCTCTGTCTGTCTGTCTGCATCTTGACTGTCTGTCTGACTGTATCTATCTCCCTTATCCTTCCTACTATCTCCGTCATCCTTCCTTCATATTCCTCTTCCCCCCTTTCTCCCTCTCTCTCCCTCCCCCTCTCTCTCATAACACTACCTTCTACATTTTTCCTGACATGCTCTGAGTACCTTCACACTTTTCATTCCCTCAGTGAATCTACATTAATCTTCTCGTTATTCTTCCCGTCCCTACACCCTAAATCAACTTTCCTCTTTCTTCTTTCTCCACTTTCCGCGTATCTCCTTTCTCCTCTCCTCCCACGTTCTCCTCAAATTCCTCTCTTCACCATTCCTTCCCCTATACAACGTCTCTCTCTCCTCTTCCATGCGTGTTTCTCCCCATTATCACATTTTCCCCTCTCTCTCTCTCTCTCTCTCTCTCTCTCTCTCTCTCTCCTTGGAATGGAAGGAAATTCAGCCAATGAAAGATGATGACTAATTCCCCGGATCAAGAGCCTTACATCAGCATTAAGATAAGGTTTTCAAAGGCACTTATACACTGCACTGAACAGCTAATTTCTAAGGCAAGGGAATTTGCAGATGTAAATGTGTCCTGGGCAGACCAACTAGGCTGTGATGGCGGTGTCGCTGCACTGGCCGCTGGGAGCGATTTTCCACTACTAGCAATACTAAAAAAATAAGAATATCTGAAGTAATACTTTAAGAAACCTTTTGTGTCTACTTCACTGCCGAAAAATATTGCCAGTCCTGTAGTTCTGAAGGATATTCCCATTCCCAGACAGTAGTGATGACAATTCCTGTTCCTGAGAACGTTGGAAAAATAAATATTCACATTCCTAATTTCGTCCTGCAGAATATTTTCATTCTCAAGACAGCAGTGAAGAATATTTCCATTCCTAGCAAGGGGGAAGCGCTAAACCCGGAGGATTATACAGCGCCTGGGGGGGGGATGTAGAAGGCATTCAGGCTTAATTCGGGGAACTGAAGCACAGATCCAATTCCCTAAATCAAGAGCCCCTCATCAACATCAAGGAACCTTCCTTGAGGGGATGGTCCTGTAGATTATTCCCATTCCCAAGACAACAGTGATGGATATTCTCTAGAAGTTAAGTCGTAAACTTTAATTAAAACATTTAATAAGTTGGCAGTTAGTCATTAAAGTTTCAACGGGAAAGCCTATCAGAATCTTGAAACCTTCAGCAGCAGACTTATCTTCAAGAAATTAAGGCGTAATTTGCAAAGTTTTACGGAGATAAGTCTTAAATCTTCCACAAGAAGATGGCTGAAAAAGTCGAAACACCAACGTATAATATCATTGGTTACACATTCATTACAGAGCTTCACTTTACCTAGGTTCGTGGACAGCTGCCATCCAGGGAGGTACTACCCTCCTGTCATGTGGTGGGTTGGTCGACAGCAACCATCCAGGGAGGTACTACCCTCCTGTCATGTGGTGGGTTGGTCGACAGCAACCACCCAGGGAGGTACTACCCTCCTGTCATGTGTAGTGGGTTGGTCGACAGCAACCACCCAGGGAGGTACTATCCTCATGTCATGTGGTGGGTTGGTCGACAGCAACCACCCAGGGAGGTACTACCCTCCTGTCATGTGTAGTGGGTTGGTCGACAGCAACCACCCAGGGAGGTACTACCCTCCTGTCATGTGTAGTGGGTTGGTCGACAGCAACCACCCAGGGAGGTACTACCCTCCTGTCATGTGTAGTGGGTTGGTAGACAGCAACCACCCAGGGAGGTACTACCCTCCTGTCATGTGGTGGGTTGGTCGACAGCAACCACCCAGGGAGGTACTACCCTCCTGTCATGTGTAGTGGGTTGGTCGACAGCAACCACCCAGGGAGGTACTACCCTCCTGTCATGTGTAGTGGGTTGGTAGACAGCAACCACCCAGGGAGGTACTACCCTCCTGTCATGTGTAGTGGGTTGGTCGACAGCAACCACCCAGGGAGGTACTATCCTCATGTCATGTGTAGTGGGTTGGTCGACAGCAACCACCCAGGGAGGTACTACCCTCCTGTCATGTGTAGTGGGTTGGTCGACAGCAACCACCCAGGGAGGTACTATCCTCATGTCATGTGTAGTGGGTTGGTCGACAGCAACCACCCAGGGAGGTACTACCCTCCTGTCATGTGGTGGGTTGGTAGACAGCAACCACCCAGGGAGGTACTACCCTCCTGTCATGTGTAGTGGGTTGGTCGACAGCAACCACCCAGGGAGGTACTACCCTCCTGTCATGTGTAGTGGGTTGGTAGACAGCAACCACCCAGGGAGGTACTACCCTCCTGTCATGTGGTGGGTTGGTCGACAGCAACCACCCAGGGAGGTACTACCCTCCTGTCATGTGTAGTGGGTTGGTCGACAGCAACCACCCAGGGAGGTACTACCCTCCTGTCATGTGTAGTGGGTTGGTAGACAGCAACCACCCAGGGAGGTACTACCCTCCTGTCATGTGTAGTGGGTTGGTCGACAGCAACCACCCAGGGAGGTACTATCCTCATGTCATGTGTAGTGGGTTGGTCGACAGCAACCACCCAGGGAGGTACTACCCTCCTGTCATGTGTAGTGGGTTGGTCGACAGCAACCACCCAGGGAGGTACTATCCTCATGTCATGTGTAGTGGGTTGGTCGACAGCAACCACCCAGGGAGGTACTACCCTCCTGTCATGTGGTGGGTTGGTAGACAGCAACCACCCAGGGAGGTACTACCCTCCTGTCATGTGTAGTGGGTTGGTCGACAGCAACCACCCAGGGAGGTACTACCCTCCTGTCATGTGTAGTGGGTTGGTCGACAGCAACCACCCAGGGAGGTACTACCCTCCTGTCATGTGTAGTGGGTTGGTCGACAGCAACCACCCAGGGAGGTACTATCCTCATGTCATGTGTAGTGGGTTGGTCGACAGCAACCACCCAGGGAGGTACTACCCTCCTGTCATGTGGTGGGTTGGTAGACAGCAACCACCCAGGGAGGTACTACCCTCCTGTCATGTGGTGGGTTGGTCGACAGCAACCACCCAGGGAGGTACTACCCTCCTGTCATGTGGTGGGTTGGTCGACAGCAACCACCCAGGGAGGTACTATCCTCATGTCATGTGTAGTGGGTTGGTCGACAGCAACCACCCAGGGAGGTACTACCCTCCTGTCATGTGGTGGGTTGGTAGACAGCAACCACCCAGGGAGGTACTACCCTCCTGTCATGTGTAGTGGGTTGGTCGACAGCAACCACCCAGGGAGGTACTACCCTCCTGTCATGTGTAGTGGGTTGGTCGACAGCAACCACCCAGGGAGGTACTACCCTCCTGTCATGTGTAGTGGGTTGGTCGACAGCAACCACCCAGGGAGGTACTACCCTCCTGTCATGTGGTGGGTTGGTAGACAGCAACCACCCAGGGAGGTACTACCCTCCTGTCATGTGTAGTGGGTTGGTCGACAGCAACCACCCAGGGAGGTACTACCCTCCTGTCATGTGTAGTGGGTTGGTAGACAGCAACCACCCAGGGAGGTACTACCCTCCTGTCATGTGTAGTGGGTTGGTCGACAGCAACCACCCAGGGAGGTACTATCCTCATGTCATGTGTAGTGGGTTGGTCGACAGCAACCACCCAGGGAGGTACTACCCTCCTGTCATGTGTAGTGGGTTGGTCGACAGCAACCACCCAGGGAGGTACTATCCTCATGTCATGTGTAGTGGGTTGGTCGACAGCAACCACCCAGGGAGGTACTACCCTCCTGTCATGTGGTGGGTTGGTAGACAGCAACCACCCAGGGAGGTACTACCCTCCTGTCATGTGTAGTGGGTTGGTCGACAGCAACCACCCAGGGAGGTACTACCCTCCTGTCATGTGTAGTGGGTTGGTCGACAGCAACCACCCAGGGAGGTACTACCCTCCTGTCATGTGTAGTGGGTTGGTCGACAGCAACCACCCAGGGAGGTACTATCCTCATGTCATGTGAAGTGGGTTGGTCGACAGCAACCACCCAGGGAGGTACTACCCTCCTGTCATGTGGTGGGTTGGTAGACAGCAACCACCCAGGGAGGTACTACCCTCCTGTCATGTGGTGGGTTGGTCGACAGCAACCACCCAGGGAGGTACTACCCTCCTGTCATGTGGTGGGTTGGTCGACAGCAACCACCCAGGGAGGTACTATCCTCATGTCATGTGTAGTGGGTTGGTCGACAGCAACCACCCAGGGAGGTACTACCCTCCTGTCATGTGGTGGGTTGGTAGACAGCAACCACCCATGGAGGTACTACCCTCCTGTCATGTGTAGTGGGTTGGTCGACAGCAACCACCCAGGGAGGTACTACCCTCCTGTCATGTGTAGTGGGTTGGTCGACAGCAACCACCCAGGGAGGTACTACCCTCCTGTCATGTGTAGTGGGTTGGTCGACAGCAACCACCCAGGGAGGTACTACCCTCCTGTCATGTGTAGTGGGTTGGTCGACAGCAACCACCCAGGGAGGTACTACCCTCCTGTCATGTGTAGTGGGTTGGTCGACAGCAACCACCCAGGGAGGTACTATCCTCATGTCATGTGTAGTGGGTTGGTCGACAGCAACCACCCAGGGAGGTACTACCCTCCTGTCATGTGTAGTGGGTTGGTCGACAGCAACCACCCAGGGAGGTACTATCCTCATGTCATGTGTAGTGGGTTGGTCGACAGCAACCACCCAGGGAGGTACTACCCTCCTGTCATGTGGTGGGTTGGTAGACAGCAACCACCCAGGGAGGTACTACCCTCCTGTCATGTGTAGTGGGTTGGTCGACAGCAACCACCCAGGGAGGTACTACCCTCCTGTCATGTGTAGTGGGTTGGTCGACAGCAACCACCCAGGGAGGTACTACCCTCCTGTCATGTGTAGTGGGTTGGTAGACAGCAACCACCCAGGGAGGTACTACCCTCCTGTCATGTGGTGGGTTGGTAGACAGCAACCACCCAGGGAGGTACTATCCTCATGTCATGTGTAGTGGGTTGGTAGACAGCAACCACCCAGGGAGGTACTACCCTCATGTCATGTGTAGTGGGTTGGTCGACAGCAACCACCCAGGGAGGTACTACCCTCCTGTCATGTGTAGTGGGTTGGTCGACAGCAACCACCCAGGGAGGTACTATCCTCATGTCATGTGTAGTGGGTTGGTCGACAGCAACCACCCAGGGAGGTACTACCCTCCTGTCATGTGTAGTGGGTTGGTCGACAGCAACCACCCAGGGAGGTACTATCCTCATGTCATGTGTAGTGGGTTGGTCGACAGCAACCACCCAGGGAGGTACTACCCTCCTGTCATGTGGTGGGTTGGTAGACAGCAACCACCCAGGGAGGTACTACCCTCCTGTCATGTGTAGTGGGTTGGTCGACAGCAACCACCCAGGGAGGTACTACCCTCCTGTCATGTGTAGTGGGTTGGTCGACAGCAACCACCCAGGGAGGTACTACCCTCCTGTCATGTGTAGTGGGTTGGTAGACAGCAACCACCCAGGGAGGTACTACCCTCCTGTCATGTGGTGGGTTGGTAGACAGCAACCACCCAGGGAGGTACTATCCTCATGTCATGTGTAGTGGGTTGGTAGACAGCAACCACCCAGGGAGGTACTACCCTCATGTCATGTGTAGTGGGTTGGTAGACAGCAACCACCCAGGGAGGTACTACCCTCATGTCATGTGTAGTGGACTGGTAGACAGCAACCACCCAGGGAGGTACTACCCTCATGTCATGTGTAGTGGGTTGGTAGACAGCAACCACCCAGGGAGATACTACCCTCATGTCATGTGTAGTGGACTGGTAGACAGCAACCACCCAGGGAGGTACTACTCTCATGTCATGTGTAGTGGACTGGTAGACAGCAACCACCCAGGGAGGTACTATCCTCATGTCATGTGTAGTGGGTTGGTAGACAGCAACCACCCAGGGAGGTACTACCCTCATGTCATGTGTAGTGGGTTGGTAGACAGCAACCACCCAGGGAGATACTACCCTCATGTCATGTGTAGTGGACTGGTAGACAGCAACCACCCAGGGAGGTACTACTCTCATGTCATGTGTAGTGGACTGGTAGACAGCAACCACCCAGGGAGGTACTATCCTCATGTCATGTGTAGTGGGTTGGTAGACAGCAACCACCCAGGGAGGTACTACCCTCCTGTCATGTGTAGTGGGTTGGTCGACAGCAACCACCCAGGGAGGTACTACCCTCCTGTCATGTGTAGTGGGTTGGTCGACAGCAACCACCCAGGGAGGTACTACCCTCCTGTCATGTGTAGTGGGTTGGTCGACAGCAACCACCCAGGGAGGTACTATCCTCATGTCATGTGTAGTGGGTTGGTCGACAGCAACCACCCAGGGAGGTACTACCCTCCTGTCATGTGTAGTGGGTTGGTCGACAGCAACCACCCAGGGAGGTACTATCCTCATGTCATGTGTAGTGGGTTGGTCGACAGCAACCACCCAGGGAGGTACTACCCTCCTGTCATGTGGTGGGTTGGTAGACAGCAACCACCCAGGGAGGTACTACCCTCCTGTCATGTGTAGTGGGTTGGTCGACAGCAACCACCCAGGGAGGTACTACCCTCCTGTCATGTGTAGTGGGTTGGTCGACAGCAACCACCCAGGGAGGTACTACCCTCCTGTCATGTGTAGTGGGTTGGTAGACAGCAACCACCCAGGGAGGTACTACCCTCCTGTCATGTGGTGGGTTGGTAGACAGCAACCACCCAGGGAGGTACTATCCTCATGTCATGTGTAGTGGGTTGGTAGACAGCAACCACCCAGGGAGGTACTACCCTCATGTCATGTGTAGTGGGTTGGTCGACAGCAACCACCCAGGGAGGTACTACCCTCCTGTCATGTGTAGTGGGTTGGTCGACAGCAACCACCCAGGGAGGTACTATCCTCATGTCATGTGTAGTGGGTTGGTCGACAGCAACCACCCAGGGAGGTACTACCCTCCTGTCATGTGTAGTGGGTTGGTCGACAGCAACCACCCAGGGAGGTACTATCCTCATGTCATGTGTAGTGGGTTGGTCGACAGCAACCACCCAGGGAGGTACTACCCTCCTGTCATGTGGTGGGTTGGTAGACAGCAACCACCCAGGGAGGTACTACCCTCCTGTCATGTGTAGTGGGTTGGTCGACAGCAACCACCCAGGGAGGTACTACCCTCCTGTCATGTGTAGTGGGTTGGTCGACAGCAACCACCCAGGGAGGTACTACCCTCCTGTCATGTGTAGTGGGTTGGTAGACAGCAACCACCCAGGGAGGTACTACCCTCCTGTCATGTGGTGGGTTGGTAGACAGCAACCACCCAGGGAGGTACTATCCTCATGTCATGTGTAGTGGGTTGGTAGACAGCAACCACCCAGGGAGGTACTACCCTCATGTCATGTGTAGTGGGTTGGTAGACAGCAACCACCCAGGGAGGTACTACCCTCATGTCATGTGTAGTGGACTGGTAGACAGCAACCACCCAGGGAGGTACTACCCTCATGTCATGTGTAGTGGGTTGGTAGACAGCAACCACCCAGGGAGATACTACCCTCATGTCATGTGTAGTGGACTGGTAGACAGCAACCACCCAGGGAGGTACTACTCTCATGTCATGTGTAGTGGACTGGTAGACAGCAACCACCCAGGGAGGTACTATCCTCATGTCATGTGTAGTGGGTTGGTAGACAGCAACCACCCAGGGAGGTACTACCCTCATGTCATGTGTAGTGGGTTGGTAGACAGCAACCACCCAGGGAGATACTACCCTCATGTCATGTGTAGTGGACTGGTAGACAGCAACCACCCAGGGAGGTACTACTCTCATGTCATGTGTAGTGGACTGGTAGACAGCAACCACCCAGGGAGGTACTATCCTCATGTCATGTGTAGTGGGTTGGTAGACAGCAACCACCCAGGGAGGTACTACCCTCATGTCATGTGTAGTGGACTGGTAGACAGCAACCACCCAGGGAGGTACTATCCTCATGTCATGTGTAGTGGGTTGGTAGACAGCAACCACCCAGGGAGGTACTACCCTCATGTCATGTGTAGTGGACTGGTAGACAGCAACCACCCAGGGAGGTACTACTCTCATGTCATGTGTAGTGGACTGGTAGACAGCAACCACCCAGGGAGGTACTATCCTCATGTCATGTGTAGTGGGTTGGTAGACAGCAACCACCCAGGGAGGTACTACCCTCCTGTCATGTGTAGTGGGTTGGTAGACAGCAACCACCCAGGGAGGTACTACCCTCCTGTCATGTGGTGGGTTGGTAGACAGCAACCACCCAGGGAGGTACTATCCTCATGTCATGTGTAGTGGGTTGGTAGACAGCAACCACCCAGGGAGGTACTACTCTCATGTCATGTGTAGTGGACTGGTAGACAGCAACCACCCAGGGAGGTACTATCCTCATGTCATGTGTAGTGGGTTGGTCGACAGCAACCACCCAGGGAGGTACTACCCTCCTGTCATGTGTAGTGGGTTGGTAGACAGCAACCACCCAGGGAGGTACTACCCTCCTGTCATGTGGTGGGTTGGTAGACAGCAACCACCCAGGGAGGTACTATCCTCATGTCATGTGTAGTGGGTTGGTAGACAGCAACCACCCAGGGAGGTACTACCCTCATGTCATGTGTAGTGGGTTGGTAGACAGCAACCACCCAGGGAGGTACTACCCTCATGTCATGTGTAGTGGACTGGTAGACAGCAACCACCCAGGGAGGTACTACCCTCATGTCATGTGTAGTGGGTTGGTAGACAGCAACCACCCAGGGAGGTACTACCCTCATGTCATGTGTAGTGGACTGGTAGACAGCAACCACCCAGGGAGGTACTACTCTCATGTCATGTGTAGTGGACTGGTAGACAGCAACCACCCAGGGAGGTACTATCCTCATGTCATGTGTAGTGGGTTGGTAGACAGCAACCACCCAGGGAGGTACTACCCTCATGTCATGTGTAGTGGGTTGGTAGACAGCAACCACCCAGGGAGGTACTACCCTCATGTCATGTGTAGTGGACTGGTAGACAGCAACCACCCAGGGAGGTACTACTCTCATGTCATGTGTAGTGGACTGGTAGACAGCAACCACCCAGGGAGGTACTATCCTCATGTCATGTGTAGTGGACTGGTAGACAGCAACCACCCAGGGAGATACTACTCTCATGTCATGTGTAGTGGGTTGGTAGACAGCAACCACCCAGGGAGGTACTACCCTCATGTCATGTGTAGTGGACTGGTAGACAGCAACCACCCAGGGAGGTACTATCCTCATGTCATGTGTAGTGGACTGGTAGACAGCAACCACCCAGGGAGGTACTACTCTCATGTCATGTGTAGTGGGTTGGCGGACAGCAACCACCCAGGGAGGTACTGCCATCATGTCATGTATAGTGGGTTGGTTGGCAGCAACCACCCAGGGAGGTACTACTACCCTGTCCAGTAGAACAGTGTAGCAGCACACTGGTTGCTCTCACAATCTATCATTTACAACAGGTAGCAGCACACTACTGATTAAATCACTTTGTTACACAGTTTACCCTACCCACCCAACACATGAACATGCCGTTAGAAAGCACCAAGACAAACTTGTAATAACATACGCAGTAAGACTGCGTGGTAACGCAGAACTCTGCAGGCTCATGACTCAAGTCACACCTGAGAGGATTTAAATGACCGCTACTCTCACGTACTCTCCATCACACACACACACCTGTAACTCGCACTCTACAAATATACAAGAGAGAAACTCTCCTTTCACTCTAGAGTGCACGCACGACAGCAGTCACCCATGCATGTAGTACCGTCCTGTCGTACCAGCGTGAGCTGGTAGTCTGTTAAATGTTTATACATTCTGGCAGCAGGTTAACACGACAGCTTTATAGAGGGAAACGTTGTCGATATTGATCGGATAAAGCCACTGATGAGCGAAACGTCTCCAAACTAAAGATAAGCAAGTGCTGCACATGTGTCTTATTCATCAATAAAGACACCCAAGTGTTGTACGTGTGTCTTATTCATCAATAAAGACACCCAAGTGCTGCACATGTGTCTTATTCATCAATAAAGACACCCAAGTGTTGTACGTGTGTCTTATTCATCAATAAAGGCACCCAAGTGTTGTACGTGTGTCTTATTCATCAATAAAGGCACCCAAGTGTTGTACGTGTGTCTTATTCATCAATAAAGACACCCAAGTGCTGCACATGTGTCTTATTCATCAATAAAGACACCCAAGTGTTGTACGTGTGTCTTATTCATCAATAAAGACACCCAAGTGCTGCACATGTGTCTTATTCATCAATAAAGACACCCAAGTGTTGTACGTGTGTCTTATTCATCAATAAAGGCACCCAAGTGTTGTACGTGTGTCTTATTCATCAATAAAGGCACCCAAGTGTTGTACGTGTGTCTTATTCATCAATAAAGACACCCAAGTGCTGCACATGTGTCTTATTCATCAATAAAGACACCCAAGTGTTGTACGTGTGTCTTATTCATCAATAAAGACACCCAAGTGTTGTACGTGTGTCTTATTCATCAATAGACACACCCAAGTGTTGTACATAGATCTTATTCATCAACATGTCTATTTAATACACTATTAATAAATTACAACTTGCATTATCCTCAACAACGAGCCAGTGGTCATTAAGACGCAGAGTTAATTAGCGATAATAAAGGGCATTTCTTGCAAGACGCTAATCACCTTACGAAGATATCACCCGGGACTTAATTACAAGATGCTGCACCTGCTACTTTCAGCGAGAGTAATTAGCTCCCTTGCTTTTGCTCCTAATTACTGGCTTAGTCTGGACATTAAGTACCTCTCCTCCTTTACTCCTAATTACTGCCGATTAAAAGATCACTATTTAGCAAAGACGTTCTCCCGGTAGGAGAGATGAGCGTGTAGTTATGAACGTTTGGTGGCGTCACTCAAGACACATCCTTGCCAGACGTATCGAAGCTGATTCTGGATTTATTTGTGGATTCAATGTGTGTTTTTATTAGTTAAAAAAAAATACTATCTAATAGAACACGCAAAACATATCTTAAGCTTACAAGAGAACGTCGAAAAACTGACGTTAAGAAGAACGTGCGAAATTGAACGTAGGAAAAGGGAGTTTAGCTACCTGTTCGTTAGTTTTCTCTCTCTCTCTCTCTCTCTCTCTCTCTCTCTCTCTCTCTCTCTCTCTCTCTCTCTCTCTCACACACATTATCTATATACATATATTTTATTTTGCTTATAGCCAATTTTCTGTCATTTTCCCTATTTCCTCCCCCCACTTCCTTATATGTCTCACATCACTTCTCATTACCACTGCTTCCTCATTCTAAATGTTATCACTCTTTCCACCAACCAATTTCCCGCCCTATTAACCTCGCCACCACAATCACTCAACCGAAGATCTTGATGTAACAATTAATTTCGGAATTTCACATAACATAACCACATATGTCAATATCATTTACATATCTATGTTAATATCCCTCCAGAGTAACTAAAATAATACGTGTATATCTATATTAAATCTCTATAGTAACCATAACATCTGCTTCTATAATTACACCTTCACATTAATATCACTCGTATATAATTACCTTTAAGTCCATAATTACCTTTAATAATTGCCTATTACAATCTGTGTTTACCCACTGTGTGGAAGGGGATTCCAACCCAAACAAACCATAGTTATGGAACCAAATTTATTTTTCCCCTGAGCATTACTCGCGATTTTTCCTCTCTCTCGTGTTCCCGGGGGTCGTCGCCCCCGCCGCTTGCTCTCAGTCCTGGCCTTCTAACCCGTAAAAGTGACAATAAAAAAAATATGGAATATAAAACACGTAGGGAAGTGTGTGTAAGTTTGTATGATCTACCTGTCGTCTTACCTGGTCAAGAGACTTAATGTTAAGCATATTTCATGTGTCTGTACCTCCCTGGATGGTTGCTGTCTACCAACCAACCACACACGACAGCAGCACCTCCCTGGATGGTTGCTATCTACCAACTCACCACACACAATAGTTCAGAACCTCCCTAGATGGTTGCTATCTACCAACTCACTACTCACAACAGTTCAGAACCTCCCTGGATGGATGCTATCTACCAACCCACTACACACAACAGTTCAGAACCTCCCTAGATGGTTGCTATCTACCAACTCACCACACACAATAGTTCAGAACCTCCCTGGATGGATGCTATCTACCAACCCACTACACACAACAGTTCAGAACCTCCCTGGATGGATGCTATCTACCAACCCACTACACACAACAGTTCAGAACCTCCCTGGATGGTTGCTATCTACCAACTCACTACACACAACAGTTCAGAACCTCCCTGGATGGATGCTATCTACCAACCCACTACACACAACAGTTCAGAACCTCCCTGGATGGCTGATATCTACCAACCCACTACACACAACAGTTCAGAACCTCCCTGGATGGCTGATATCTACCAACCCACTACACACAACAGTTCAGAACCTCCCTGGATGGCTGATATCTACCAACCCACTACACACAACAGTTCAGAACCTCCCTGGATGGCTGCTATCAACCCACTACGGCAAAAGCGATCAAATGTTTCCCTGGAACCTCTTAACGCTAAGCATAAAATTAATCCGCCTTCAAGCCATAAATAAACCTGCTCTGGTAATTTGCATCCTAATCCCATTAGAAGTTTTTAAGCAAGCCTGCCTTTAATTTCCTGAGAGTGTGATTAGGGAGAGAAGTTTTGGCTTCGTCTGAGGACAAGAAGCTGAGAAATTGAGCCTTAGAGTTATCACCGGTTTAACAGACAAGTTATAAATTTAGCAAGATTTTTTTTTACCAAAACACACACACACACACAGAGCTGTGACTCGACCCCTGCAACGACAACTAGGCGAGTACATAAATACATTATATATACAGTATACTGATACACACCTCGCAGTTTATGTACACAAGATACACTCTTAAATGTACATATACAAAGATAGACTCCTCTCGCTGAATATACAGAGTAACAGCTCTTTGTATGTGCAACTACGCAGCTCTAAGTATATGTACACAAATACACACCAATCGGTGTGTACACATTATGATATATATCTCAGAGCATGTATACAAAAATATATACACTTTTCGATGTATATATACAGATAATCTCGGTTTATATACACTGAAAAAATATCTACACTGGCAACACCAGCAGTGTTGCTACACTATTCTGTATGATAGTTACACTGGCAACACCAGCAGTGTTGCTACACTATTCTGTATGATAGTTACACTGGCAACACCAGCAGTGTTGCTACACTATTCTGTATGATAGTTACACTGGCAACACCAGCAGTGTTGCTACACTATTCTGTATGATAGTTACACTAGCAACACCAGCAGTGTTGCTACACTATTCTGTATGATAGTTACACTGGCAACACCAGCAGTGTGTTGCTACACTAATCTGTATGATAGTTACACTGGCAACACCAGCAGTGTTGCTACACTATTCTGTATGATAGTTACACTGGCAACACCAGCAGTGTTGCTACACTATTCTGTATGATAGTTACACTAGCAACACCAGCAGTGTTGCTACACTACTCTATGATAGTTACACTGGCAACACCAGCAGTGTTGCTACACTATTCTGTATGATAGTTACACTGGCAACACCAGCAGTGTTGCTACACTATTCTGTATGATAGTTACACTGGCAACACCAGCAGTGTGTTGCTACACTATTCTGTATGATAGTTACACTGGCAACACCAGCAGTGTTGCTACACTATTCTGTATGATAGTTACACTGGCAACACCAGCAGTGTTGCTACACTAATCTGTATGATAGTTACACTGGCAACACCAGCAGTGTTGCTACACTATTCTGTATGATAGTTACACTGGCAACACCAGCAGTGTTGCTACACTATTCTGTATGATAGTTACACTGGCAACACCAGCAGTGTTGCTACACTAATCTGTATGATAGTTACACTGGCAACACCAGCAGTGTTGCTACACTATTCTGTATGATAGTTACACTGGCAACACCAGCAGTGTGTTGCTACACTAATCTGTATGATAGTTACACTGGCAACACTAGCAGTGTTGCTACACTATTCTGTATGATAGTTACACTGGCAACACCAGCAGTGTGTTGCTACACTATATGATAGTTACACTGTGGTAACAAAAGCTAGCTATGTTGTATCCTATGCCATCACACAGAATGGGTTACATTCATGATGTAATGAAAATGGGGTGTGGAAGGTAGATGTTATGGGGAAGTGTACGAGGGAGAGGTTATGGGGAAGTGTACGAGGGAGAGGTTATGGGGAAGTGTGTGAGGGAGAGGTTATGGGGAAGTGTGTGAGGGAGAGGTTATGGGGAAGTGTGTGAGGGAGAGGTTATGGGGAAGTGTGTGAGGGAGAGGTTATGGGGAAGTGTGTGAGGGAGAGGTTATGGGGAAGTGTACGAGGGAGAGGTTATGGGGAAGTGTGTGAGGGAGAGGTTATGGGGAAGTGTACGAGGGAGAGGTTATGGGGAAGTGTACGAGGGAGAGGTTATGGGGAAGTGTACGAGGGAGAGGTTATGGGGAAGTGTGTGAGGGAGAGGTTATGGGGAAGTGTGTGAGGGAGAGGTTATGGGGAAGTGTGTGAGGGAGAGGTTATGGGGAAGTGTGTGAGGGAGAGGTTATGGGGAAGTGTACGAGGGAGAGGTTATGGGGAAGTGTGTGAGGGAGAGGTTATGGGGAAGTGTGTGAGGGAGAGGTTATGGGGAAGTGTACGAGGGAGAGGTTATGGGGAAGTGTACGAGGGAGAGGTTATGGGGAAGTGTGTGAGGGAGAGGTTATGGGGAAGTGTGTGAGGGAGAGGTTATGGGGAAGTGTGTGAGGGAGAGGTTTTGGGGAAATGTGTGAGGGAGAGGTCATGGTGAAGTGTGTGAGGGAGAGGTTATGGTGAAGTGTGTGAGGGAGAGGTTATGGTGAAGTGTGTGAGGGAGAGGTTATGGTGAAGTGTGTGAGGGAGAGGTTATGGGGAAGTGTGTGAGGGAGAGATTATGGGGAAGTGTGTGAGGGAGAGGTTATGGGGAAGTGTGTGAGATACCAATGGGGAGGAGTAGGGACCCATTTTCTGCATGGGGGGTGTCACATCGACCACATGTAACAAAGGAGAATGGGGAGAGAGCGGAAGATGGGAGATGACCCCGAGGGCAAATAAATGGGAGAGGAGGGTGGAAATATGGGGGTGGGGAGGGAGGGAAGGGGAGACAGAGAGAGAGAGAGAGAGAGAGAGAGAGAGAGAGAGAGAGAGAGAAAACACGAACGAAGAATTAAGAGAAAGTATGCACGCAAAAGAAAGGAACAAGAAAGTAGTGACAGAAAATAACAGCAAAAACAAGGATGAAACGATAGACGCTAATAAAGAGGAGAGAAATAATCGGCGATAAATGACAAAAAAAAAAAAAACCCACGATGTGTCTGAGGGAACACACACAAGACGTGGTCATACAGTAAACACACACAAGACGTGGTCTTAGTGAACACAAGACGTGGTCTTACAGTAAACACACACAAGACGTGGTCTTAGTGAACACAAGACGTGGTCTTACAGTAAACACACACACAAGACGTGGTCTTAGTGAACACACACACAAGACGTGGTCTTAGTGAACACACACACAAGACGTGGTCTTAGTGAACACAAGACGTGGTCTTAGTGAACACAAGACGTGGTCTTAGTGAACACAAGACGTGGTCTTAGTGAACACACACACAAGACGTGGTCTTAGTGAACACACACACAAGACGTGGTCTTAGTGAACACAAGACGTGGTCTTAGTGAACACAAGACGTGGTCTTAGTGAACACACACACAAGACGTGGTCTTAGTGAACACACACACAAGACGTGGTCTTAGTGAACACAAGACGTGGTCTTAGTGAACACACACACAAGACGTGGTCTTAGTGAACACACACACAAGACGTGGTCTTAGTGAACACACACACAAGACGTGGTCTTAGTGAACACAAGACGTGGTCTTAGTGAACACAAGACGTGGTCTTAGTGAACACACACACAAGACGTGGTCTTAGTGAACACACACACAAGACGTGGTCTTAGTGAGCACAAGACGTGGTCTTAGTGAACACAAGACGTGGTCTTAGTGAACACACACACAAGACGTGGTCTTAGTGAACACAAGACGTGGTCTTAGTGAACACACACACAAGACGTGGTCTTAGTGAACACAAGACGTGGTCTTACAGTGAACAAAGACCTCAGGCACTATACATGGCCTTCTCCCTTACAAAAAAATATCGTGCGGAGGGTGAGGAAGTGAGGGGAGAGGAGGGGAGGACAGAGGGGAGGGGGGAGAGGGGAGAGGAGGGGAGCACAGAGAGGGGAGAGGAGGGGAGCAAAGAGGGGAGAGGACAGAGGGGGGAGAGAAGGGGAGGACATAGAAGAGAGAGAAGGGAAGAGTGAAGAAGAGGTGAAAGAGAAGACAGAAAGTAGAGGGTGGAGGAGAGGGTGGAGGAGAGAGGGAGGGGAGAAGAGGGAAAGAGAAGAGAGGAAGATAATAAAGGGAAACGAGAAAAAGCTAGATGGGAGAAAGGGGGAAGAGAGAGAATAGAAAAATAAATGTGGGTGTATGGGGGAGCTGAAAGGGGTGGGAGAGAGTATGGGAGGCCAACACATAGGAATGGAAGTAGGGGAGGAGAGGTGAGGAAAGAGGGGAGTGAAAAAAATCAGTATGGTGTGGGGGGGAATAAGAAATCAAGCGATTACCGACGTGTCTGAGGAAGGTAGCAGTGACTGGTGTGAGAAAAGCAGTGACTGGTGTGAGCAGAGGGACTGTACCATAATTGTGGGCAGTGAAAATACATTGACAACTAGTCCACACGTCCATCACAGCCCGATTGATCCGGCACCTGGTGAAGATACTTGCCCAGTTTCCTCTTGAAGACTTCTACACTTGTTCCAGTAGTGTTTCTGATAACTTCTGGTAAGATGTTGAATAATCTGGGACCACGAATGTTGATGTAATGTTTTCTTATTGCGCTCATGGTGCCCCAACTTTTCACTGGGTTTAATCTACATTTTCTCCCTTATCTCTCGCTCCAGTAAGTTATGACAGTGAGAAGACTTGGTACTAGCCTCCAAGATACTTGACAGGAATGTGACGAGTACACAAACAAGAGTACTCGTTGAGTGTCAGAGGTCCCCGACTCTCCAACGCCCTCTCTGTGCATAAGAGAACTTGTCAACAAACTTTTGGCTGCCTTCAAAAGTACTTGACAAGTTCCTCAGGCCAGTTAATAACCAGCTGTGATGTAGGTCGTACATTGGACTACCTGCGCCCACCAGTAACAACTCTGATCCGCTAGGAGACTTGGTCTGGGACCAGGCCACGGGGGCGTTGACCCCCAGAAGCCTCCTTCAGATATTCTTCTGATCTCTCTCCTTTGCTCAAGTACATATAAGGGACTGAGACACTCCAGGTGATTTAAATACATTATTGCCTCTGTCCGAGCTGTAAATGTCCTCTGCATCTGTCCCAGGTCTGATCTCTCTCCTGCCCTGAAGGGAGTCGTCAACACTGAACAACACTCTAAGCGAGAGGGCTCGAGTGATGTGAAGTGTCACCATTTGCACTCGTTCCCTTGTACTGAAAGTTTTTATTCTCCCCTTTTACTGTACTGGCTGTCGTAACTTCTGCCTCATTGTGTTCTTTGAAACGTTACCTGAAATCATTGCACTCGGGTCATTTACGTGTATTTTTTTTTTCGTTTTGTATTCAGTGTTTTTTCCGAGTTTTTTTTTTCATATCCGAGCTAACACTGAACGTTTTGCTATTTTCTACTGCAAGTCTTTCCACCCTCCCCCCTATCCTCCCTCTCTCTCTCCCTCTCTCTCACACCAAAGAATCCCGTGATCTCTTTTTCAATTTGCAAGATGCAAGACAATTTATTCCTTGAAGCCACCAGACTGGTGCAAGAAACAATCCTTGACTGTGACTGTCTTCGCCCCCCCTGACCTTCCCCCCCCGACCGTCTTCGCCCCCCCGACCGTCTTCGCCCCCCCGACCGTCTTCGCCCCCCCCTGACCTTCCCCCCTGACCGTCTTCGCCCCCCCTGACCTTCCCCCCCGACCGTCTTCGCCCCCCCTGACCTTCCCCCCCCGACCGTCTTCGCCCCCCTGACCTTCCCCCCGACCGTCTTCGCCCCCCCCGACCGTCTTCGCCCCCCCCGACCGTCTTCGCCCCCCTGACCTTCCCCCCCCGACCGTCTTCGCCCCCCCCCGACCGTCTTCGCCCCCCCCCGACCGTCTTCGCCCCCCCCGACCGTCTTCGCCCCCCCCGACCGTCTTCGCCCCCCCCGACCGTCTTCGCCCCCCCGACCGTCTTCGCCCCCCCGACCGTCTTCGCCCCCCCTGACCTTCCCCCCCCGACCGTCTTCGCCCCCCCGACCGTCTTCGCCCCCCCGACCGTCTTCGCCCCCCCCGACCGTCTTCGCCCCCCCGACCGTCTTCGCCCCCCCTGACCTTCCCCCCCCGACCGTCTTCGCCCCCCCCGACCGTCTTCGCCCCCCCCGACCGTCTTCGCCCCCCCCGACCGTCTTCGCCCCCGACCGTCTTCGCCCCCCCCGACCGTCTTCGCCCCCCCTGACCTTCCCCCCCGACCGTCTTCGCCCCCCCCCCGACCGTCTTCGCCCCCCCGACCGTCTTAAGAACGTTCACAAACTAACAAATTTTATTATTATAATTATAATCCAAAGTAATCGCTAAACCCACCAGGGTCAAGCAAATCTTAAACCAGAAACAATACATAATCAACGTTGAAAAACAAACTAAAAATAAACCGATTTAAACTTGCATCAAAAAATCCATTGACTTAGAAAAAGTTTTTTATATTAATAAAGTTGGAATTGTCACAAACCACTACATCAAAAATATTACAAATTAGACATCAAAAAGTAATCAATTTCGGTGCGTTCAGAAATATTTTTCACATTTTCTCACCTAAATTGTTAAGAGCGCAGGAATGAGAACTATTAAGAAATACTGGAGAGGACAGCTAGCAGCAACAGCCTGGTTGACCAGGCTAGCACCAGATGAACCTGGCTCAGGATCAGGCTGCAGTACAGGAAACTTTCAAAACTTTTGATATATCTTTGAGGAGTTCCGAGAGTTTTCTACTCCCGGAGCCCGGCCTTATTCCAGGCTCGTCTAGTGTTTGCCTGGTCAACCAGGCTGTTGCTGCTGGTGGCCAGCTGCCCCACCCATCAAATATATACCAAGAAGCAGTGCATTTTATATGTCAGTAGAAATTTGCGAGATTTACCTGTCATCTTACGTGTTACTAAGACAGAAAGGAGTCATCAGAATTTCTGTCAGAGTGCAAACCTTTTAAAAAGATTCAGTTTCACGCTCGTTAGATACACACGGAGGGAATTTTAGTCGATAAACATCAATGGTGTCCCGTGTCCTGCTTGCCAACGCTCTCGCCTCGCATACTGTCCATGGTTAGATCCCCGGCAAGAATGGAAACACTGGGCATGTTTCCTTACACTTGTCCCGTTCACCTAGCAAGCAAGTAGGTACCTGGGTGTTAGTCGACTGGTGTGGGTATCATCTTGGGGGAGAAGACTGAGGGACCACAATGGAAATAAGACAGACAGTCCTCGATGACACAGACTGTCTTAGTAACCCTGGGTGGTTAACCCTCACGGGTTAAAAATCAAAATAAAATCTTATCTAAGTGGTGTGTGGAGTGCGGGTCCGTGAGAGATATTAAAATGGGAGAGACACTCACTGCTAGAGTCCACACATTCACCAGTAATCAAGGCAGCAGCCTCACCATCACCAGTAATCAAGGTAGCCAACCTCACCACCACCAGTAATGAAGGGGGAACCCAGCCTCACCACCACAAGTAATCAAGGCAGCAGCCTCACCATCACCAGTAATCAAGGTAGCAGCCTCACCGGTACACCGGGAAAGAAGTCACATCAATCTGACAACTCCTCCACGCTCTCAATCCCCCAAGGCCCCGTAAACTCAGCTCTCAATTTCAATACTTTCGAGGACCCGCCTTTCACAACTTCTGAAAGACCGGTCACCCCTTTTTTTTTTTTTGGTCCCGGGGAGAGGGAGGGAGGTAATTTTTGTTTTGTGAAGTGCAGAGGCGGTGGTGCAAAGACCCTAGTCACGTCTTTCAGATATTAAGACGACCAGTGTAGGAAAGACCTCGTGCACACCAATAGCCGCCTAACTAAGAACCAGAAACTGGTCTAGTTTACAAGGTATTCGTTTGGATTGAGGGAGAGTGCGAGGGAGAGAGCAGAAAAGGGAGGGAGAGGAGAGGGAGGAGGGGAGAACAGATGGAGGGGAGGAGAGTGGGAAGAACAGAGGAAGGAGGGGAGAACAGAGAGAGAGAGAGAGAGAGAGAGAGAGAGAGAGAGAGAGAGAGAGAGAGAGAGAGAGAGCTAGCTTCAACCTTGTGTTCCACAGAGGGAGGAGCAAGACAGATAAAATACAATGAAAGAAGTGAAGGAACCATTTCTTTCAGTGGACAGGGCCATGAAAGAAATGAGGGAAGCATTTCTTTCAATGGAGAGGGCCATGGGGAGGAGGAGTGGGCAACCTCGTTGTGTTGACCAGCAATTAATGGGTCCAGCTTCAACCCTTGGCAACCCCATCTGTCAACCCATTAGTCCATCCCCCCCCCCACCCGCACACGAAATCGAGTCATACATGTCACTGTTTGCTGATGATATAAAACTGATGAGAGAACAGTGTTCAACTTTAGGCACACTATCAGACTACAAATATGGTTAAACAAGTGGCTACTCGAGTTCAACCCATGCAAATACAAGGTGGAGGCTTTGGAGAGGTAGTAGAGCATGGGGATGGGCAGAGAGGGAGAAAGAGGGAAGGAGAAAGGGAGAGAGAAAGAGGGAGAAAGAAAGCGAGGGGCTGCAAATAGTGCGCGTATAGAACCTCAGGGTATGCATCGCACCAAACATATCACCAGAATTACACACAAAGCGTAATAAAAGATAGCAGTATATGCAAGATTAGCAAACCTCACAACAGCATTTCAGGAACCTGAACAAAACATCTTTCAGTATTTTATACACGACATATGTTAGGCCAATAACTGAGTACGCTGCCCCAGCATGGAGCCCACACACACCTGGTCAAGCACATTAAACAAACTGGAAAAGTCGCAAGGTTTGCAACCAGGTTACTACCAGAACTGAAATGCACTATAAATGTTGAAAGAAGTAAACTTGAAGACCTTAGAGGAGACAAGAACAAGGGGAGACATGATTAAGACGTACATAATTCTAAGAGGAATTGATAGGACTGATGGGGACTGCCTATTTCAATTAAGAGGACCAGGATCAAGTGGAAACAGGTGGAAGCTGAAGACAAATGAGTCACAAAGAAGTCAGGAAATATTTCTTTAGTCTCAGGATGGTTGAGAAGTGGAATGACCTAACCTAATTTTACCTTGAGTTCAACTCGCGAGGATCCGGGGGGGGGGTCATCCCCCCAGACCAACCCTCCTTGTAGCTGATCAAACAGGCCGTTGGTGCTGGCCACATGCGTCTAACGTATGCACCACGTTGCATTTACAAGGCTGTGTTGGTACTGGAGGTACTCTGCTGCTTCTGATTAACTTGTGTGTGTGTGGGAGCAGTGCTCCTGCAGTTTCCAGGTGTAAATTATTATGTACCGTTTGTTTATCGCCTACTTGAGGGTAAATGAAATATGCAGCTTTAAGAGTGTATATGGCAAAACCTAAGAGGCCAGAAATCTGTGACGACGATCAACGTCGTCTAGCTGGAGGGGCCAGGAGCCAAGGTTCGACCCTCGCGCACACTTCTCGACGAGCACAAACACCACAAAAAAATGGATTCTGTATTTTTTTATTTTCTATGACCGTCCGTAGCCTTAGATTTTAGCATTATTATAATTATCAGCAACAGCAATATATTACCATATTCCTGGGAAGCGCTAGACTCGTTGGGGCCATACAACGTCTGGGTAATGGAAGATAATCAGATTTGACTCATAAAAGATAGAGTAGCTTAAATTCCTGTGAGCAAGTGTTTCCCCAGGTGCCAGAAAGCACACTAGAATATAGTGTGAGAGAGAGCAAGCACTAGAGTGCATGGTGAGTGCAAGTAGGGTGAGCAATACTGCTTACCGGACCATGTGCTTGTGGAGTGCAGGTGTGGTGGTAACTATCAAGAGCAGGTGTGGTGGTAACTATCAAGAGCAGGTGTGGTGGTAACTATCAAGGGTAGGTGTGGTGGTAACTATCAAGGGTAGGTGTGGTGGTAACTATCAAGGGTAGGTGTGGTGGTAACTATCAAGGGCAGGTGTGGTGGTAACTATCAAGGGTAGGTGTGGTGGTAACTATCAAGGGTAGGTGTGGTGGTAACTATCAAGGGCAGGTGTGGTGGCAACTATCAAGAGCAGGTGTGGTGGTAACTATCAAGGGTAGGTGTGGTGGTAACTATCAAGGGTAGGTGTGGTGGTAACTATCAAGGGTAGGTGTGGTGGTAACTATCAAGGGCAGGTGTGGTGGTAACTATCAAGGGTAGGTGTGGTGGTAACTATCAAGGGTAGGTGTGGTGGTAACTATCAAGGGTAGGTGTGGTGGTAACTATCAAGGGCAGGTGTGGTGGTAACTATCAAGGGTAGGTGTGGTGGTAACTATCAAGGGTAGGTGTGGTGGTAACTATCAAGGGTAGGTGTGGTGGTAACTATCAAGGGTAGGTGTGGTGGTAACTATCAAGAGCAGGTGCGGTGGTAACTATCAAGGGTAGGTGTGGTGGTAACTATCAAGGGTAGGTGTGGTGGTAACTATCAAGGGTAGGTGTGGTGGTAACTATCAAGGGTAGGTGTGGTGGTAACTATCAAGGGTAGGTGTGGTGGTAACTATCAAGGGCAGGTGTGGTGGTAACTATCAAGGGTAGGTGTGGTGGTAACTATCAAGGGTAGGTGTGGTGGTAACTATCAAGGGCAGGTGTGGTGGTAACTATCAAGGGCAGGTGTGGTGGTAACTATCAAGGGTAGGTGTGGTGGTAACTATCAAGGGTAGGTGTGGTGGTAACTATCAAGGGCAGGTGTGGTGGTAACTATCAAGGGCAGGTGTGGTGGTAACTATCAAGGGCAGGTGTGGTGGTAACTATCAAGGGTACGTGTGGTGGTAACTATCAAGGGTAGGTGTGGTGGTAACTATCAAGGGTAGGTGTGGTGGTAACTATCAAGTGCAGGTGTGGTGGTAACTATCAAGGGTAGGTGTGGTGGTAACTATCAAGGGTAGGTGTGGTGGTAACTATCAAGGGTAGGTGTGGTGGTAACTATCAAGGGCAGGTGTGGTGGAAACTATCAAGGGTAGGTGTGGTGGTAACTATCAAGGGTAGGTGTGGTGGTAACTATCAAGGGCAGGTGTGGTGGTAACTATCAAGGGCAGGTGTGGTGGCAATTATCAAGGGCAGATGTGGTGGTAACTATCAAGGGCAGGTGTGGTGGTAACTATCAAGGGTACGTGTGGTGGTAACTATCAAGGGCAGGTGTGGTGGTAACTATCAAGGGCAGGTGTGGTGGTAACTATCAAGGGCAGGTGTGGTGGTAACTATCAAGGGTAGGTGTGGTGGTAACTATCAAGGGTAGGTGTGGTGGTAACTATCAAGGGTAGGTGTGGTGGTAACTATCAAGGGTAGGTGTGGTGGTAACTATCAAGGGTAGGTGTGGTGGTAACTATCAAGGGTAGGTGTGGTGGTACCTATCAAGGGCAGGTGTGGTGGTAACTATCAAGGGCAGATGTGGCAACTATCAAGGGCAGGTGTGGTGGCAACTATCAAGGGCAGGTGTGGTGGCAACTATCAAGGGCAGGTGTGGTGGCAACTATCAAGGGCAGGTGTGGTGGTAACTATCAAGGGCAGGTGTGGTGGTAACTATCAAGGGCAGGTGTGGTGGCAACTATCAAGGGCAGGTGTGGTGGCAACTATCAAGGGCAGGTGTGGTGGTAACTATCAAGGGCAGGTGTGGTGGTAACTATCAAGGGCAGGTGTGGTGGTATCTATCAAGGGCAGGTGTGGTGGTAACTATCAAGGGCAGGTGTGGTGGCAACTATCAAGGGCAGGTGTGGTGGCAACTATCAAGGGCAGGTGTGGTGGTAACTATCAAGGGCAGGTGTGGTGGTAACTATCAAGGGCAGGTGTGGTGGTAACTATCAAGGGCAGGTGTGGTGGTAACTATCAAGGGCAGGTGTGGTGGTAACTATCAAGGGCAGGTGTGGTGGTAACTATCAAGGGCAGGTGTGGTGGTAACTATCAAGGGCAGGTGTGGTGGTAACTATCAAGGGCAGGTGTGGTGGCAACTATCAAGGGTAGGTGTGGTGGTAACTATCAAGGGCAGGTGTGGTGGTAACTATCAAGGGCAGGTGTGGTGGTAACTATCAAGGGCAGGTGTGGTGGTAACTATCAAGGGTAGGTGTGGTGGCAACTATCAAGGGTAGGTGTGGTGGTAACTATCAAGGGCAGGTGTGGTGGTAACTATCAAGGGCAGGTGTGGTGGTAACTATCAAGGGCAGGTGTGGTGGTAACTATCAAGGGCAGGTGTGGTGGCAACTATCAAGGGCAGGTGTGGTGGTAACTATCAAGGGCAGGTGTGGTGGCAACTATCAAGGGTAGGTGTGGTGGTAACTATCAAGGGCAGGTGTGGTGGTAACTATCAAGGGTAGGTGTGGTGGTAACTATCAAGGGTAGGTGTGGTGGTAACTATCAAGGGCAGGTGTGGTGGTAACTATCAAGGGCAGGTGTGGTGGTAACTATCAAGGGAAGGTGTGGTGGCAACTATCAAGGGCAGGTGTGGTGGTAACTATCAAGGGCAGGTGTGGTGGTAACTATCAAGGGCAGGTGTGGTGGTAACTATCAAGGGCAGGTGTGGTGGTAACTATCAAGGGCAGGTGTGGTGGTAACTATCAAGGGCAGGTGTGGTGGTAACTATCAAGGGCAGGTGTGGTGGTAACTATCAAGGGCAGGTGTGGTGGTAACTATCAAGGGCAGGTGTGGTGGCAACTATCAAGGGCAGGTGTGGTGGTAACTATCAAGGGTAGGTGTGGTGGTAACTATCAAGGGCAGGTGTGGTGGTAACTATCAAGGGCAGGTGTGGTGGTAACTATCAAGGGCAGGTGTGGTGGTAACTATCAAGGGCAGGTGTGGTAACTATCAAGGGCAGGTGTGGTGGTAACTATCAAGGGCAGGTGTGGTGGTAACTATCAAGGGCACGTGTGGTGGTAACTATCAAGGGTAGGTGTGGTGGTAACTATCAAGGGCAGGTGTGGTGGTAACTATCAAGGGCAGGTGTGGTGGTAACTATCAAGGGCAGGTGTGGTGGTAACTATCAAGGGTAGGTGTGGTGGTAACTATCAAGGGCAGGTGTGGTGGTAACTATCAAGGGCAGGTGTGGTGGTAACTATCAAGGGCAGGTGTGGTGGTAACTATCAAGGGCAGGTGTGGTGGTAACTATCAAGGGCAGGTGTGGTGCTAACTATCAAGGGCAGGTGTGGTGGTAACTATCAAGGGTAGGTGTGGTGGTAACTATCAAGGGTAGGTGTGGTGGTAACTATCAAGGGCAGGTGTGGTGGTAACTATCAAGGGCAGGTGTGGTATAACTATCAAGGGCAGGTGTGGTGGTAACTATCAAGGGCAGGTGTGGTGGTAACTATCAAGGGCAGGTGTGGTGGTAACTATCAAGGGCAGGTGTGGTGGTAACTATCAAGGGTAGGTGTGGTGGTAACTATCAAGGGCAGGTGTGGTGGTAACTATCAAGGGCAGGTGTGGTGGTAACTATCAAGGGTAGGTGTGGTGGTAACTATCAAGGGCAGGTGTGGTGGTAACTATCAAGGGCAGGTGTGGTGGTAACTATCAAGGGCAGGTGTGGTGGTAACTATCAAGGGTAGGTGTGGTGGTAACTATCAAGGGCAGGTGTGGTGGTAACTATCAAGGGTAGGTGTGGTGGTAACTATCAAGGGCAGGTGTGGTGGTAACTATCAAGGGCAGGTGTGGTGGTAACTATCAAGGGCAGGTGTGGTGGTAACTATCAAGGGCAGGTGTGGTGGCAACTATCAAGGGCAGGTGTGGTGGTAACTATCAAGGGCAGGTGTGGTGGTAACTATCAAGGGCAGGTGTGGTGGCAACTATCAAGGGCAGGTGTGGTGGCAACTATCAAGGGCAGGTGTGGTGGCAACTATCAAGGGCAGGTGTGGTGGTAACTATCAAGGGCAGGTGTGGTGGTAACTATCAAGGGCAGGTGTGGTGGTAACTATCAAGGGTAGGTGTGGTGGTAACTATCAAGGGTAGGTGTGGTGGTAACTATCAAGGGCAGGTGTGGTGGTAACTATCAAGGGTAGGTGTGGTGGTAACTATCAAGGGCAGGTGTGGTGGTAACTATCAAGGGCAGGTGTGGTGGTAACTATCAAGGGTAGGTGTGGTGGTAACTATCAAGGGTAGGTGTGGTGGTAACTATCAAGGGCAGGTGTGGTGGTAACTATCAAGGGCAGGTGTGGTGGTAACTATCAAGGGCAGGTGTGGTGGTAACTATCAAGGGCAGGTGTGGTGGTAACTATCAAGGGCAGGTGTGGTGGTAACTATCAAGGGCAGGTGTGGTGGTAACTATCAAGGGCAGGTGTGGTGGCAACTATCAAGGGCAGGTGTGGTGGTAACTATCAAGGGCAGGTGTGGTGGTAACTATTAAGGGCAGGTGTGGTGGCAACTATTAAGGGCAGGTGTGGTGGCAACTATCAAGGGCAGGTGTGGTGGCAACTATCAAGGGCAGGTGTGGTGGCAACTATTAAGGGCAGGTGTGGTGGCAACTATCAAGGGCAGGTGTGGTGGCAACTATCAAGGGCAGGTGTGGTGGCAACTATCAAGGGCAGGTGTGGTGGTAAAGGGAGACAGGATACTTAAGACAATGGCAGGTTTCTGGTATGGTTTTCTTAGCACTGAGAATGTTTGTTTTTTTCAAAGCTATCAACACAAACAGATACAAAATGGCGTGTGGCTGACAGTAGGTAAGGAACGATAGGCTACGGAAGAGGCTTTTTCAGTACAACAACGTGTCGCCCTGTCTAGGGCTTTTATCAAATCGTGTTTCGTGTAGGGCTAGACGAAGATCACAGCAGGTAGAGAGAGGCCTGTCCTTTTCCCCCACGTCTCGCCTCGTCTAGGCTCAACGTGGCACGCTATACCACTGAGCTGAACAGAGTGGCATACTCTCGACACCAGCCACAGGTATGTGGTGAACGCAGTGTTCACAGGCTGAGTGTTCGCAGACGAACTTTCAAACGACGGTGTCGAGATTGCAACCACCTGGTCAAACTCCTTGGCCAACTGGCCAAATTATACCCTGACTGACCTTTACTAGTTACTAACAACACAGGACAAAGATGATGAGACGGAAGCTCCTCTACTGTATCTACCTTTTATAGGGCCAATGCGCTATCTATCCCTCGCTATACCTGTCAAAATTCACTCTCTCTCGTCCGGATCGTTGCCAAGTGACCACTACAGTGGCCTATAGCATCTAGTTCACCATACAGAATCAAAACATTCCCACCCTATAATCACCGTTCCAGACACACAACACACACACATATATGCCGTCCAGAAAGCGAGACGGGAGATGATTTCTTGTAATCAGTGGAAAGCCTCACGAGTCTATAGCACAAAGTGTAACACTCACGAAGGTAACACAAGATGCAACACTCACGGTGATAAGTCAGCGTGGGGCGTCTTGCACAGATTTTGGGTTGTCAACACTGGTAGTCCAACCCTACAACCTCAATGTAAACATTTTGTCGGCCACAAAGTATCAGTAAATCAGCTAGAAAGGACTTCACAAACTCGCTACAAACCTCAAATATATCAGTACTGGCAGAATGCAGAGCCATTTTTCCAGAGACTAGTTCTACATCCGTATGACACGCCTGCACATACGCACGAGTTCACAGGCATGTGGGTGCGTACACTCGTGTTCCCTCACGCCCAAAAACACACTGTCAGGGGTAATCACCTCCACGGTAAAATTTCAACCAAACTTCTCAGCTTAAGACGAAAAATCCAGCTTAGCCTTCACGCTTTTCCCAACAGGACCCTTCCCGCCCCCCATCACCAGCCCCCTCACCACCATCCAGCCTCCAATCATCTCCTCCCTTTCACACCTGTGTCTGGTTGTGACTTATTTTATATTTTAAACCTGACGCATGTGTACACACACAGCCAGAGGCTGTGAATCGACCCTGCAACTACAAATAGGCGAGTGCAATATAATATATATATATATATATATATTATATATATATATATATATATATATATATATATATATATATATATATATATATATATATATATATATATATATATATATATATATATAATGCAGATGTAATATATACAGACTTTGCAAAAGCCTTCGACAAGTGTGACCATGGCGTAATAGCGCACAAAATGCGTGCTAAAGGAATAACAGGAAAAGTCGGTCGATGGATCTATAATTTCCTCACTAACAGAACACAGAGTAGTCGTCAACAGAGTAAAGTCCGAGGCAGCTACGGTGAAAAGCTCTGTTCCACAAGGCACAGTACTCGCTCCCATCTTGTTCCTCATCCTCATATTATTTTATTATTTTTTAAATACACTACCTAACAGAATCCTTCATATGACTGAATGCAACCATATGACCTGTCTTTGTAATACTCACTTGTGCTTTATAGTAATCTGTTTACAATAATGTTTTATCACTGATTTCATCATTGCTTAGTTAATCTTAAGTTAATTTTAAGCCAGCCCGTAATGCTATGCATAGTATAAGTGGCTTTGGCATGCTGCTCTTATCTGTATTTTTTTGTACCTCTGTATGTGTGCTCAAATTGGTAATAAATAAATAAATAAATATCCGACATAGACAAGGATGTCAGCCACAGCACCGTGTCTTCCTTTGCAGATGACACCCGAATCTGCATGACAGTGTCTTCCATTGCAGACACTGCAAGGCTCCAGGCGGACATCAACCAAATGTTTCAGTGGGCTGCGGAAAACAATATGAAGTTCAACGATGAGAAATTTCAATTACTCAGATATGGTAAACATGAGGAAATTAAATCTTCATCAGAGTACAAAACAAATTCTGGCCACAAAATAGAGCGAAACACCAACGTCAAAGACCTGGGAGTGATTATGTCGGAGGATCTCACCTTCAAGGACCATAACATTGTATCAATCGCATCTGCTATAAAAATGACAGGATGGATAATGAGAACCTTCAAAACTAGGGAGGCCAAGCCCATGATGACACTCTTCAGTCACTTGTTCTATCTAGGCTGGAATATTGCTGCACACTAACAGCACCTTTCAAGGCAGGTGAAATTGCCGACCTAGAAAATGTACAGAGAACCTTCACGGCGCACATAACGGAGATAAAACACCTCAATTACTGGGAGCGCTTGAGGTTCCTAAACCTGTATTCCCTGGAACGCAGGAGGGAGAGATACATGATTATATACACCTGGAAAATCCTAGAGGGACTAGTACCGAACTTGCACACGAAAATCACTCACTACGAAAGCAAAAGACTTGGCAGACGATGCACCATCCCCCCAATGAAAAGCAGGGGTGTCACTAGCACGTTAAGAGACCATACAATAAGTGTCAGGGGCCCGAGACTGTTCAACTGCCTCCCAGCATACATAAGGGGGATTACCAACAGACCCCTGGCAGTCTTCAAGCTGGCACTGGACAAGCACCTAAAGTCAGTTCCTGATCAGCCGGGCTGTGGCTCGTACGTTGGTTTGCGTGCAGCCAGCAGCAACAGCCTGGTTAATCAGGCTCTGATCCACCAGGAGGCCTGGTCACAGACCGGGCCGCGGGGGCGTTGACCCCCGAAACTCTCTCCAGGTAAACTCCTGGTAATATATATGCATATACACACACACACACACACACACACACACACACACACACACACACACACACACACACACAACCACTATAGAAAATATAGCGAGTTCTAAGCGCTTTCGTTATTTCTCATATTATCAGGTCCTGGAGATATATATTTTATAACACGCTGGTTTTGTACACACTGTCTTTACACCCCCAACCTACACAAGAGGCAGTGGTGGAGGAAAGCTCAATACACAGCTTCAAGAATAGATATGATAAGACTCAAGGCGCCAAAAGTCAGTGATGCCGAATCAAAATAATCTAGGAGGTGGGGCCAGGAGCAGTGTTACGACCCCCACTAGCACAATACGGTGTGTACAACTCTGTGAATATACCAGCACTCGAACGGATACAAGAAAACAGCAGATAGGCAGATACACATCCCGTTTTAAAGCGTATATACCAACAGATACACAACACACCGTTTTAAAGCGTATATACCAACAGATACACAACACACCGTTTTAAAACGTATATACCAACAGACACACAACACACCGTTTTAAAACGTATATACCAACAGACACACAACACGCCGTTTTAAAACGTATATATCAACAGACACACAACACACCGTTTTAAAACTTATATACTAACAGACACACAACACAGTTTTAAAACGTATATACTAACAGACACACAACACAGTTTTAAAACGTATATATCAACACACACACACCGTTTTAAAACGTATATACCAACACACACACACAACACACCGTTTTAAAACGTATATACCAACAGACAACAGCATACCACAATTCTCCACACCTGACAGACGTGTATTAAAAAATAGAAGAAATAACTGTAGAAATCTCAGAAGAATTCGTCCAGCGGAAAGTGAAAGCACGAAGGAAGTGAATGGAGGAGGAGAGAGAGAGAGAGAGAGAGAGAGAGAGAGAGAGAGAGAGAGAGAGAGAGAGAGAGAGAGAGAGAGAGAGAGAGAGAGAGAGAGAGAGAGTAAAGAGGAAGAGAGGATAAACAAAGCAATGATTAAGTAATGCCGTGGTCAGGCAATTGTTGAAATAGAGGGAAGAGTGTGACACGAGCAACAATAGAAATGGGAGGAGGAGGACACCAAGGAGAGAGATGGGGAAGGGAGAGGAGAATGTGGGGAAAGAACCGGCAAGAGAAGAACAATAAAGACAGGGTTAAGAGCACACCAAGCGGACGAACGGGACGGGGAAGAATGAGAAAAAAAAAATGATGGAAAAAAAACATAAAAAGTGGCAATAAAAAATAGAACGAAAATGTAAACAGAGAGAGAGAGAAGAAAAATAAAATTAATAAACCAAAGGAAAGAATATAATAAAGTTGAGGAAAGTGTGGGGGGAAAAAGGAGACGAGAAGAGAATAAACTGGGGAAGAAGGAAAAGAAACATACCAAAAACAGGGAATAGGGAACAGAAAGAGAAAGGAAATAAATTGAAACTTGAAACGGGAAGACGAGAAAAAAAATCTGTCTGGGAAAAAGAACGTGAAAGTTTGAGGGAACGAAATTTTCTTGAATAATCTTGTGACCAGAATACGTTCATTGTTAGTTATGTATGTTGATTATGTGTACGTTCATGTTATGTGTACGTTCATGTTGATTATGTGTACGTTCATATATGTTGATTATGTGTACGTTCATGTATGTTGATTATGTGTACGTTCATGTATGTTGATTATGTGTACGTCCATGTATGTTGATTATGTGTACGTTCATGTATGTTGATTATGTGTACGTTCATGTATGTTGATTATGTGTACGTTCATGTATGTTGATTATGTGTACGTCCATGTATGTTGATTATGTGTACGTTCATGTATGTTGATTATGTGTACGTTCATATATGTTGATTATGTGTACGTTCATGTATGTTGATTATGTGTACGTTCATGTATATTGATTATGTGTACGTTCATGCATGTTGATTATGTGTACGTTCATGTATGTTATGTGTACGTTCATGTATGATTATGTGTACATTCATGTTATGTGTACGTTCATGCATGTTGATTATGTGTACGTCCATGTATGTTGATTATGTGTACGTCCATGTATGTTGATTATGTGTACGTTCATGTATGTTGATTGTGTACGTTCATGTATGTTGATTATGTGTACGTTCATGTATGTTATGTGTACGTTCATGTTGATTATGTGTACGTTCATGTATGTTATGTGTACGTTCATGTTGATTATGTGTACGTTCATGTTGAATATGTGTACGTTCATGTATGTTATGTGTACGTTCATGTTGATTATGTGTACGTTCATGCATGTTGATTATGTGTACGTTCATGTATGTTGATTATGTGTACGTTCATGTATGTTGATTATGTGTACGTTCATGTTGATTATGTGTACGTTCATGTTGATTATGTGTACGTTCATGTATGTTGATTATGTGTACGTTCATGTTGATTATGTGTACGTTCATGCATGTTGGTTATGTGTACGTTCATGTATGTTGATTATGTGTACGTTCATGTATGTTGATTATGTGTACGTTCATGTTGATTATGTGTACGTTCATGTATGTTGATTATGTGTACGTTCATGTATGTTCATTATGTGTACGTTCATGTATGATTATGTGTACGTTCATGTATGTTGATTATGTGTACGTTCATGTATGTTCGTTATGTGTACGTTCATATATGTTCGTTATGTGTACGTTCATGTATGTTCGTTATGTGTACGTTCATGTATGTTCGTTATGTGTACGTTCATATATGTTCGTTATGTGTACGTTCATGTATGTTATGTGTACGTTCATGTATGCTCGTTATGTGTACGTTCATGTATGTTATGTGTACGCTCATGTATGTTGATTATGTGTACGTTCATGTATGTTCGTTATGTGTACGTTCATGTATGTTCGTTATGTGTACGTTCATGTATGTTCGTTATGTGTACGTTCATGTATGTTGATTATGTGTACATTCATGTTATGTGTACGTTCATGCATGTTGATTATGTGTACGTTCATGTATGTTGATTATGTGTACGTTCATGTTGATTATGTGTACGTTCATGTATGTTGATTATGTGTACGTTCATGTATGTTGATTATGTGTACGTTCATGTATGTTCGTTATGTGTACGTTCATGTATGTTGATTATGTGTACGTTCATGTATGTTGATTATGTGTACGTTCATGTATGTTGATTATGTGTACGTTCATGTATGTTCATTATGTGTACGTTCATGTATGTTCATTATGTGTACGTTCATGTATGTTCATTATGTGTACGTTCATGTAAGTTCGTTATGTGTACGTTCATGTATGTTGATTATGTGTACGTTCATGTATGTTGATTATGTGTACGTTCATGTATGTTGATTATGTGCACGTTCATGTATGTTGATTATGTGTACGTTCATGCATGCTGATTATGTGTACGTTTATGTATGTTGATTATGTGTACGTTCATGTATGTTGATTATGTGTACATTCATGTTATGTGTACGTTCATGCATGTTGATTATGTGCACGTTCATGTATGTTATGTGTACGTTCATGCATGTTCGTTATGTGTACGTTCATGTATGTTGCTTATGTGTACGTTCATGCATGTTCGTTATGTGTACGTTCATGTATGTTGCTTATGTGTACGTTCATGCATGTTGATTATGTGTACGTTCATGTATGTTCGTTGTGTACGTTCATGTATGTTC
>NC_091367.1:3683904-3716404 GCF_038502225.1 Cherax quadricarinatus
ATTTAAAATTTAGTCCTTTCTGAAATTTTTTCTTATACGTTTAAAGATGTATTTTTTTCATTAATGTTAATGCATTTTTTTTAATTTTGCACCAAAAGTATCTTAGAAAACTTACCTAACCTTATTATAGCAAGAGCAATTTATTTTAGCCTAACCCAACTAAATATATTTTAAATGCGTTTACATTAACTTAATACTAAACAAATACAATCAAATATATTTTTTTCGCTAGGTTCAGAATGATTTTGGCGATATTATTGCATACACAAATTTTTACTTGTCCTATATGGCAAGATGAGCGTTGCTATTTAAGCCAAGATCGCAAGTTCTGCCTATTCGGCACGACATATATATATATATATATATATATATATATATATATATATATATATATATATATATATATTATATATATATATATATATATATATATATATATATGTGTGTGTGTGTGTGTGTGTGTGTGTGTACTCACCTAATTGTACTCACCTAATTGTGGTTGCAGGGGTCGAGACTCAGCTCCTGGCCCCGCCTCTTCACTGATCGCTACTGGATCCTCTCTCTCTCTGCTTCCTGAGCTTTGTCATACCTCTTCTTAAAACTATGTATGGTTCCTGCCTCCACTACTTCACTTGCTAGGCTATTCCACTTGCTGACAACTCTATGACTGAAGAAATACTTCCTAACGTCCCTGTGACTCGTCTGAGTCTTCAGCTTCCAGTTGTGACCCCTTGTCCCTGTGTCCCCTCTCTGGAACATCCTATCTCTGTCCACCTTGTCTATTCCCCGCAGTATCTTGTATGTCGTTATCATGTCTCCCCTGACCCTTCTGTCCTCCAGTGTCGTCAGTCCGATTTCCCTTAACCTTTCCTCGTACGACATTCCCTTGAGCTCTGGGACTAGCCTTGTTGCAAACCTTTGTACTTTCTCTAACTTCTTGACGTGCTTGACCAGGTGTGGGTTCCAGACTGGTGCTGCATACTCCAGTATGGGCCTAACATACACAGTGTACAGTGTCTTGAACGATTCCTTATTGAGGTATCGGAACGCTATTCTCAGGTTTGCCAGGCGCCCGTATGCTGCAGCGGTTATTTGGTTGATGTGTGCCTCCGGTGATGTACTCGGTGTTATGGTCACCCCAAGGTCTTTCTCCCTGAGTGAGGTCTGTAGTCTTTGTCCACCTAGCCTATATTCTGTCTGCGGTCTTCTTTGCCCCTCCCCAATCTTCATGACTTTGCATTTGGCTGGATTGAATTCGAGGAGCCAGTTACTGGACCACATGTCCAGCCTCTCCAGGTCTCTTTGCAGTCCTGCCTCATCCTCGTCCGATTTAATTCTTCTCATCAACTTCACGTCATCTGCGAACAGGGACACTTCAGAGTCTATTCCTTCCATCATGTCGTTCACATATATCAAAAATAGCACTGGTCCTAGAACTGACCCCTGTGGGACCCCGCTCGTAACAGGCGCCCACTGTGATACCTCTTCACGTACCATGACTCGTTGCTGCCTCCCTGTCAGGTATTCCCTTATCCATTGCAGTGCCCTTCCTTTTATGTGTGCCTGATCCTCCAGCTTCTGCACTAATCTCTTGTGGGGAACTGTGTCAAAGGCCTTCCTGCAGTCTAGGAAAACGCAATCTACCCAACCCTCTCTCTCGTGTCTTACTTCTGTTACCTTGTCATAAAACTCCAGGAGGTTTGTGATACAAGATTTGCCTTCCATGAACCCATGCTGGTTTTCATTTATAATCTTGTTCCTTTCCAGGTGTTCGACCACTCTCCTCCTGATAATCTTCTCCATGACTTTGCACACAATACATGTCAGAGACACAGGTCTGTAGTTTAGTGCCTCGTTTCTGTTTCCTTTCTTAAATATGGGGACTACATTAGCTGTCTTCCATTTCTCAGGTAGTTGCCCAGTTTCAAGGGATGTGTTGAAGATTGTGGTTAGAGGCACACACAGCATCTCTGCTCCTTCTCTAAGGACCCATGGGGAGATGTTGTCCGGTCCCATCGCCTTTGAGGTGTCAAGGTCACTTAAGAGCTTCTTCACCTCCTCCTCAGTTGTTCGTATGTCATCCAACACTTGTTGGTATATTCCCTCTTGATGTTCCCTTCTGTGCTGTCTTCCCACAGCCCTTCCTGTCTCTACTGTAAAAACTTCCTTAAATCTCCTGTTCAGCTCCTCACATACCTCCTGATCATTTCTTGTGAGTTCTCCACCTTCTGTCCTTAATCTGATCACCTGGTCTTTGACTGTTGTCTTCCTCCTGATGTGGCTATACAACAGTTTCGGGTCAGTCTTGATTCTCGATGCTATGTCATTTTCATACTGTCGCTGGGCCTCCCTCCTTACCTGTGCGTACTCATTCCTGGCTCTGCGACTGATCTCCCTATTTTCGTGTGTTCTCTGCCTTCTGTACTTTTTCCATTCTCTATTGCACTTTGTTTTTGCCTCCTTACACCGTCGGGTAAACCAGGGGCTTGTTCTGGTCTTCCCGTTGTTACTGTTGCCCTTGGGAATGAACCTTTCCACTGCCTCCTTGCATTTTGTTGCTACATATTCCATCATTTCATTTACTGGCTTTCCTGCCAGTTCTCTGTCCCACTGGACCTCCCGCATGAAGTTCTTCAACCCTATGTAGTCCCCTCTTTTATAGTCAGGCTTTTCCCATTCTACTCCTGTTATTCTCTCCACTTGCAGCTCTACTATGTATTCAAAGCACAGAACCACGTGGTCGCTAGCTCCTAGGGGACTCTCATACTTGATATCCTCAATGTCTGAGCTGCCCAGGGTGAACACAAGGTCCAATCTTGCTGGTTCATCCTCCCCTCTCACTCTGGTAGTGTCCTTAACATGTTGGTGCATGAGGTTTTCCAGCACCACGTCCAACATCCTGGCTCTCCATGTTTCGGGACCCCCATGTGGCTCCAGGTTTTCCCAGTCAATCTCCCTGTGGTTGAAATCCCCCATAACCAGCAACTTTGCTCTGCTGGAGTGAGCTCTTCTTGCCACCTCAGCAAGTGTGTCCACCATTGCTCTGTTGCTCTCTTCATATTCCTCTCTTGGCCTCCTGCAGTTCTGTGGTGGATTATACATCACTGCAATGACCACTTTGTGTTCCCCAGACTGAAGTGTACCTGCTATGTAGTCTCTTTCTCCTGTCTCATCTATTCCTTCCATTTTCTCGAATTTCCATCTGTTTTTTACGAGCAGAGCAACCCCACCTCCCCCCCTACCCCTTCTATCTTTCCTCATGATCTGGTATCCTTGTGGGAAGATTGCATCTGTTATTGTCTCCATGAGTTTTGTTTCTGTAACTGCTATGATGTCTGGGGACTTCTCATTGATTCTTTCTTGCCATTCCTCATGTTTATTCGTTAATCCATCTCCATTTGTGTACCAAACCTTCAACTTCTGTTCTAATACTGTAACTGTGGTGCGGGGGGTGGAAACAGAGGGATCGGTGTGTGATGGTTGGTTTGGAATGTTCAGTTGCCTTGGGGGTGTCGTGGCTGGAGTCCTTCTGCAGGTGTTTCTGGGGGGTGCGCTTGTCCTTCCATTTGATCCTGGGTTATTCTGCTCTCCTTTTTCATTTCCTCCCATTTCTCCTTTCGTTTTTGAACTCTCTCTTTCATTGTCTTCCTTTCGTCCTGTGTTCTGTCTCGGTCGAGGTACACACTCCGGAACTCCTGCTTGCCTCTCAGCCGTGCTTTCTCCTGCAGGATCATGGTTCGGGTTGATTCTGCCTTGAAAATTACTTTGAGAGGCCGATTCCTTTTCTTTGTGAACCACCCAATTCTCCGAAAATTTGCCACCTGGGTCATGTCCCCCTCGCCTATCACCTTCATGATGTCTTCAATCGCTTTTTTCTCCTCCTGCTTTCTTTCATCATAAGTTTCCCCTTTAGCTTCGTCTAGCCCATAGACAAACACGGATCTCTCCCTTTCCACCTCCCACTGTGACTCCCATTGCATCCTCTGATGTGTTTTAGTTCCTTCCCGTGGAGTGTTCCTTCCTTCAGTCCCTTCCCTCGTTATGGCCCCTATGCTTCTTGGTTTATCCTTCCTGCTCACTTGCTCCTGGCCCCCACAGGTATCTGGTAAGGTCCTTGCACATGTCCTAGTTCCATCAATGTCTTCCAACCTCTCTTTCTGTCCTAGAGTGCTCCCTGTCTTTGTTTTGGCCCCATGTGGGTTTGACAGGACCTCTGCATACAGTTTAGTTTCCATGCTTCCTTCGGACCTGTTGTCTGTGTTCGATGTAGCCATTGCCGATGCTACTTCTGTAATATCTTTGTCTCTGTGCTGTTTCAGATGTCTCAGCTCCTCTTCTAATCTCTCTATCTTGATTTCTGCTGCTGTGGCCTGTTGCTTCCACCTTCTGCATTCTGCTGCTAACCTCTCTTCCATCTTCCTTTCCAGCTCATCTAGTCTCCTTCCCCAGTCTTCCTCCCTTTTTTTGAGCTCTATCTCCCATTCCTCCCTCTCAGATTCGTCCTTGGAGCCCCTTGTCCTCATCCTGGTTAGGGGGAGGGGAATAGACGGTTAGGAGAGGGGATGGATGGTTGTGGGGGAGGGGGAGGATGGTTATTGGAGGGGCAGAGATAGTTGGGGGAGGGAGTTAGATGGTTTGGGGGAGGGAGTTAGATGGTTTGGGGGAGAGAGGGGATGGATGGTTATGGGGGAGGGGGAGGATGGTTATTGGAGGGAGGGAGGTTGTTGGGCGGGGGTTAGACGGTTTGGGGAGGGGTTAGGTGGTTTGGGGGAGGGGTAGGTGGCTAAGGCTAAGGTGTCAAGTGGCGGAGGGTGTGTGTGTGTGTGTGTGTGTGTGTGTGTGTGTGTGTGTGTGTGTGTGTGTGTGTGTGTGTATGTGTGTGTGTGTGAATGTGTGTGTGTGAATGTGTGTGTGTGTGTGTGTGTGTGTGTGTGTGTGTGTGTGTGTGTGTGTGTGTGTGTGTGTGTGTGTGTGTGTGTGTGTGTGTGTGTGTGTGTGTGTGTGTGTGTGTGTGTGTGCGTGTGTGTGTGTGTGTATGTGTATGTGTATGTGTGTGTGTGTGTTTGTGTATTTACGTATGTGTGTATGTATGTGTGTGTGTGTATGTGTGTATGTGTGTGTATGTGTGTGTGTGTGAGTGTCTACCCTTGTGTGTGTGTGCTTGTGTGTGAGGGAGGGAGGGTTAGGGGGGGGTTGAGAGGTCCGTCGTGTAGGCACAAATTTAGTCTCATTTATCTTTCCCAATTATGCTACTCTCTCCACTTATTGCCCTTTCTGGATTTACGTGTTAATTGTTGCTGGTTATTATCATTTTCCTTGTTCACATTGAGAGAGGACTTCCTAGCTTCCTAAGTATTCTTACTGCTAATAACTACCGGTAGTAACACTGCCTGTGTGCGTGTGTGCGTGTGTGTGTGTGTGTGTGAGTGTGTGTGTGAGAGTCTTGTGCGGTGTAATGACTGGCCGCAACTTCTTGTGACCTGACTAAACCCTCCTGGGACCCCCTAGCACCGTCTTACCATGTTGCCCTTAAAAGCTTGTCCCACCTACCTTCTCACACTCGTCAACACTATATTCTCTATGTCTATGCTATTTCTATTCTAATTCTGGTAATAGCTTGCAGGAGTGAGTGACCAGTATCAAACAGTATACAAGGCCAGCCAGGGCCGTCAACATGCAAACCACAACTAGGCGAATAAACTTGCGGTTGACAGTTGCCAGCTGCTGATGACGTAGTCGTACGTAGGCCTTAAATCCCTATTTTTGGAGATCCTTCACCCGTGATGATTATAACCATATATTCCGCTTCCTCACTTCACTCTTCACTGATGGTAGTATACACTTCACATTATATACACTTCACTTCATATGTATAATGGCACACAACTTGTCGTGACGTCACTTCATCAGGCCTACCGCTGCCAATGTGGCAACAGCGCCTAAGACCCCCAGCGGTTTGCGCTTTGAAATATTATGATTTCAGCTTTCCTCTCACTTTCTTTAACTAATAACTTTAATTATCACTCGTAGTATTGTTCACTGACGTTCCACTACCACTGATTACTTCTAGCTGATATTACGCGTCTTTCAACGCCAAGGTTCTCGGAGCCTTGTTACCCACGTCTTCACCCCACGGACCCACGTGTGTGTGTGTGTGTGTGTGTGTGTGTGTGTGTGTGTGTGTGTACTCACCTAGTACTCACCTAGTTGAGGTTGCGGGGGGTCGAGTCCGAGCTCCTGGCCCCGCCTCTTCACTGATCGCTACTAGGTCACTCTCCCTGAGCCGTGAGCTTTATCATACCTCTGCTTAAAGCCATGTATGGATCCTGCCTCCACTACATCGCTTCCCAAACTATTCCACTTACTGACTACTCTGTGGCTGAAGAAATACTTCCTAACATCCCTGTGATTCATCTGTGTCTTCAGCTTCCAACTGTGTCCCCTTGTTACTGTGTCCAATCTCTGGAACATCCTGTCTTTGTCCACCTTGTCAATTCCTCTCAGTATTTTGTATGTCGTTATCATGTCCCCAGTATGTCGTTATCATGTCCCCCCTATCTCTCCTGTCCTCCAGTGTCGTCAGGTTGATTTCCCTTAACCTCTCCTCGTAGGACATACCTCTTAGCTCTGGGACTAGTCGTGTTGCAAACCTTTGCACTTTCTCTAGTTTCTTCACGTGCTTGGCTAGGTGTGGGTTCCAAACTGGTGCCGCATACTCCAATATGGGCCTAACGTACACGGTGTACAGGGTCCTGAATGATTCCTTATTAAGATGTCGGAATGCTGTTCTGAGGTTTGCTAGGCGCCCATATGCTGCAGCAGTTATTTGGTTGATGTGCGCTTCAGGAGATGTGCCTGGTGTTATACTCACCCCAAGATCTTTTTCCTTGAGTGAGGTTTGTAGTCCCTGACCCCCTAGACTGTACTCCGTCTCCAGCCTTCTTTGCCCTTCCCCAATCTTCATGACTTTCCACTTGGTGGGATTGAACTCCAGGAGCCAATTGCTGGACCAGGTCTGCAGCCTGTCCAGATCCCTTCGTAGTTCTGCCTGGTCTTCGATCGAGTGAATTCTTCTCATCAACTTCACGTCATCTGCAAACAGGGACACCTCAGAGTCTATTCCTTCCGTCATGTCGTTCACAAATACCAGAAACAGCACTGGTCCTAGGACTGACCCCTGCGGGACCCCGCTGGTCACAGGTGCCCACTCTGACACCTCGCCACGTACCATGACTCGCTGCTGTCTTCCTGACAAGTATTCCCTGATCCATTGTAGTGCCTTCCCTGTTATCCCTGCTTGGTCCTCCAGTTTTTGCACCAATCTCTTGTGTGGAACTGTGTCAAACGCCTTCTTGCAGTCCAAGAAAATGCAATCCACCCACCCCTCTCTCTCTTGTCTTACTGCTGTCACCATGTCATAGAACTCCAGTAGGTTTGTGACACAGGATTTCCCGTCCCTGAAACCATGTTGGCTGCTGTTGATGAGATCGTTCCTTTCTAGGTGTTCCACCACTCTTCTCCTGATAATCTTCTCCATGATTTTGCATATTATACATGTCAGTGACACTGGTCTGTAGTTTAATGCTTCATGTCTGTCTCCTTTTTTAAAGATTGGGACTACATTTGCTGTCTTCCATGCCTCAGGCAATCTCCCTGTTTCGATAGATGTATTGAATATTGTTGTTAGGGGTACACATAGCGCCTCTGCTCCCTCTCTCAATACCCATGGGGAGATGTTATCTGGCCCCATTGCCTTTGAGGTATCTAGCTCACTCAGAAGCCTCTTCACTTCTTCCTCGGTTGTGTGCACTGTGTCCAGCACTTGGTGGTGTGCCCCACCTCTCCGTCTTTCTGGAGTCCCTTCTGTCTCCTCTGTGAACACTTCTTTGAATCTCTTGTTGAGTTCTTCACATACTTCACGGTCATTTCTTGTTGTCTCTCCTCCTTCCTTCCTTAGCCTGATTACCTGGTCCTTGACTGTTGTTTTCCTCCTGATGTGGCTGTACAACAGTTTCGGGTCAGATTTGGCTTTTGCTGCTATGTCATTTTCATATTGTCTTTGGGCCTCCCTTCTTATCTGTGCATATTCGTTTCTGGCTCTACGACTGTTCTCCTTATTCTCCTGGGTCCTTTGCCTTCTATATTTCTTCCATTCCCTAGCACACTTGGTTTTTGCCTCCCTGCACCTTTGGGTAAACCATGGGCTCATCCTGGCTTTTTCATTATTCCTGTTACCCTTGGGTACAAACCTCTCCTCAGCCTCCTTGCATTTTGTTGCTACATATTCCATCATCTCATTAACTGGCTTCCCTGCCAGTTCTCTGTCCCACTGAACCCCGTTCAGGTAGTTCCTCATTCCTGTGTAGTCCCCTTTCTTGTAGTTTGGCTTCATTCGTCCTGGCCTTCCTGCTTCTCCCTCCACTTGTAGCTCTACTGTGTATTCGAAGCTTAAAACCACATGGTCACTGGCCCCAAGGGGTCTTTCATATGTGATGTCCTCGATATCTGCACTACTCAAGGTGAATACTAAGTCCAGTCTTGCTGGTTCATCCTCTCCTCTCTCTCTTGTAGTGTCCCTTACGTGTTGGCACATGAAGTTTTCCAGTACCACCTCCATCATCTTAGCCCTCCATGTATCTTGGCCCCCATGTGGGTCCAAGTTCTCCCAATCGATCTGCTTGTGGTTAAAGTCACCCATGATCAGGAGCTTTGCCCTGCATGCATGAGCTCTTCTGGCCACTCTAGCCAGTGTGTCAACCATCGCTCTATTGCTCTCGTCGTACTCTTGCCTTGGCCTCCTGCTGTTCTGTGGTGGGTTATACATCACTGCTATTACCACCTTGGGACCTCCAGAGTGAAGTGTTCCCGCTATGTAATCACTTTCTTCTCCGCTGTCTCCTCTCTCCAGCTCATCAAAATTCCAGCGATTTTTGATCAGCAACGCCACTCCTCCACCCCCCTTGTTCCCTCTGTCTTTCCTCAGGATTTGGTATCCCGTTGGAAAGATGGCATCTGTTATCATACCTGTAAGCTTGGTTTCTGTGAGAGCTATGATGTCCGGTGATGCTTCTTTGACTCTTTCATGCCACTCCTCCCACTTATTTGTTATTCCATCAGCGTTTGTGTACCATACCTTCAGTTTCCTTTCCAACACTGTGGTTTGGGGGGCCTGTGAGGGTGGGAGACCTGGTGGCATACTGTGGGATTCTATAGCTCGGTGTTGGGTGGAGGCTGTGGGTATGGATTGTAGTGTGTGTTGGGATGGTGTGATAGGTTGTATGGTTCTGAGAATAGTTGTGTGTGTGCTTGCCCTTGCTGTTCTGTTCTGCTCTGACTGACCTCTGCTGGTTCCATCCTTGTCTCTTTTCCTAGCTCCTTTCGCTTTTTTGTCCTCTCCCTCAGCTGCTGTCGTTCTGATTTTGTTCTGTCTTCTGTGTGTGTGTGTGTGTGTTTGTGTGTGTGTGTGTGTACACCCCCAAGAGTTCTATATTTCTCAAGTGTATATACTCAAAGGTGTATATTTCTGTGTATAAGCACCAGGAAGTATATATTCCTGTGTATATTAACCTAAAGGTTTTTAGTTTACATAGTACAGACACCAAGATATATATTTCTCAGAATATATATATTATACACCAAGTGAAGGAAAGGTGAAGAAAGGAGGGATAGAGGAGAGGGGCAGAACAGAGGTATGGAGGTAATAGATAACGTGCAGTATTCCCTTCCTTTCCCCTACCCATCCCTCCCCATCCCACTTATGGTCGTACGTTTAATTGGACCCCATGTTATCAGGAAGCACCACAAGACGACCATCAAGTCGTCTCTACCACTATAGATCTGGTCGTTCTACGCGCTGTGACAACCATTTTATCGTCATTATCATTACAATAGTTATTTCCCGAGCTTGTGGTACCGCCTGGTACTTACCTGCACTCATCTAAAACTATACTGCCAAAAAAACTCCCCTACGGAGTGCAGAATAATTGTTAGACGGTGTAAAATGCCCACAATGAACAGCAGGGATGCTGTGAGAACGCTAAGAGATAGCTCGATAAGTGTAAAGGAACTAAGACTCTTCAACACCCGTCATACATAAGGGGAATTACCAGCAGGCTCGTGGCTGCCTTCAGGAGAGAACCTGATAGGTTCCTCACGCCAGTTCCTGATCAGCAGGGCTGTGGTTCATTAGTTGGGCTGCGTGTGGCCAGAACCTTCAGCCCGGTTGATCAAGACAACTAGGGGTGGTGACACTGGACTATGTGTATATATGTATTATAGTTTGACGTAATATTTAAGACTTACGAGGTAGAAAGGAATCACAGATGTACGAAAAAAAATCTGAAGCAGCAGTAGCAGTAACAGAAAGAATAGGAACAGCACGAACGACAAGAAGAGCAACACAAGCAGAAGAACAGCAACAGCAACGGAGGTGTGTGTGTGTATGCAGGTGTTGTTGATATAACGGAGATGGTGCCAGCCGCTATAACAGGTGACGCTACGTCTCTCATACCACTACCATTACTACTACTACCACCATTACTACTACCACCACCATTACTACTACCACCATTACTACTACCACTATTACTACTACTACACTGTTCCTCTACTATCTAAATCTGCTCACTCTTGTTTCTTGAAAAGAAGACAATACCCTGACTGAAGCAATACATAAATAACCCGCACGTGGGAGACACTTTTAACAACGTTTCGGTCAGACCTGGGCCGAAACATCGTCATAAGTTTGCATTTATATTAATTCTAGATATGTGAGAACTGCAGTACAAGAAATTTATTAAGTTTATTTGAAGAGGTAAACCTGTAGGCGTCATTCAACGATGTGAGTTGAAGGCTCGATCCTCTGTCCGGTAATTACGGTCTCTGGTGAACCGAAACTAATTTTGGGTGTGATTTACTGGGCCCCAAATCTTGATAGGGAGTGCAGTAAACTTCTATGGGACGAAATTCGTAAGGCATCTACATACGAAAATGTTGTGCTGATGGGAGATTTCAACTATAGACAGATTGACTGGAGCAATTTGACAGGAAATTTAGAGTCAGGTGACTTTCTTGATACGATCCAGGATTGTTTTTTAAAACAGTTTGTGACAGAGCCAACTAGGGGAAATAACCTCCTTGACTTGGTTCTTGCCAGTAGGGAAACACTAATTAATAATCTTGAGGTTAATGGTGAGCTTGGGGAAAGTGATCACAAATCACTCAGTTTTAATATATCATGGAATTCCCCTAATAAAGGCAATCAAGTCTCTGTCCCTGACTTCCGCTTGGCTGATTTCATAGGACTGAAAAATTACTTAGGTGGGTTGAACTGGAATGACCTGACTAAGGGTCAGGTAGGTGGTGATGCTTTCCAGGGCATAGTTCTAGCTGCTCAGTCAAATTATGTTCCAAATAGGGAAATCAGATCAAACAAAAATGATCCTAAATGGATGAACAATAGATTAAAATATCTGATTGGTCAAAAGAGAGGCATATATAGGCAAATCAAAAGAGGAGAGGGGCAATTAAGAAATCGATATATTCAGTTAGAGAGAGAAATAAAAAAGGGAATTAGAAAAGCAAAAAGAGATTATGAGGTTAAAGTTGCAAGAGAATCGAAGACTAACCCAAAAGGATTCTTTCAGGTATACAGAAGTAAGATCAGGGACAAGATAGGCCCACTCCAAAGTTCCTCGGGTCAGCTCACTGACAGTGATAAGGAAATGTGTAGAAGTTTTAACACATACTTCCTCTCAGTTTTTACACAGGAGGATACCAGCGATATTCCAGTAATGATAAATTATGTAAAACAGGACGATAATAAACTGTGCACGATTAGGGTCACAAGTGACATGGTCCTTAGGCAAATAGATAAATTAAAACCTAACAAATCCCCAGGCCCTGATGAACTGTATGCAAGGGTTCTAAAGGAATGTAAAGAGGAGCTTAGCACACCTTTGGCTAATCTTTTCAACATATCACTACAAACTGGCATGGTGCCAGATAAGTGGAAAATGGCAAATGTGATACCTATTTTCAAAACAGGTGACAGGTCCTTAGCTTCGAACTATAGACCAATAAGCCTAACCTCCATAGTGGGAAAATTTATGGAATCAATAATTGCCGAGGCAGTTCGTAGCCACCTTGAAAAGCATACATTAATCAACGAATCTCAGCATGGTTTTACAAAGGGGCGTTCCTGCCTTACGAATTTATTAACTTTTTTCACTAAGGTATTTGAGGAGGTAGATCATGGTAATGAATATGATATTGTGTATATGGATTTCAGTAAGGCTTTTGACAGGGTCCCACATCAGAGACTATTGAGGAAAATTAAAGCACATGGAATAGGAGGAGAAATTTTTTCCTGGATAGAGGCATGGTTGACAAATAGGCAGCAGAGAGTTTGCATAAATGGGGAGAAATCAGAGTGGGGAAGCGTCACGAGCGGTGTTCCACAGGGGTCAGTGTTGGGCCCCCTGCTGTTCACAATCTACATAAACGACATAGATGAGGGCATAAAGAGCGACATCGGCAAGTTTGCCGATGACACCAAAATAGGCCGTCGAATTCATTCTGACGAGGACATTCGAGCACTCCAGGAAGATTTGAATAGACTGATGCAGTGGTCGGAGAAGTGGCAGATGCAGTTTAATATAGACAAATGCAAAGTTCTAAATGTTGGACCGGACAATAACCATGCCACATATAAACTAAATAATGCAGATCTTAATATTACGGATTGCAAAAAAGATTTAGGAGTTCTGGTTAGCAGTAATCTGAAACCAAGACAACAGTGCTTAAGTGTTCGCAATAAAGCTAATAGAATCCTTGGCTTCATATCAAGAAGCATAAATAATAGGAGTCCTCAGGTTGTTCTTCAACTCTATACATCCTTGGTTAGGCCTCATTTAGATTATGCTGCACAGTTTTGGTCACCGTATTACAGAATGGATATAAATTCTCTGGAAAATGTACAAAGGAGGATGACAAAGTTGATCCCATGTATCAGAAATCTTCCCTATGAGGATAGACTGAGGGCCCTGAATCTGCACTCTCTAGAAAGACGTAGAATTAGGGGGGATATGATTGAGGTGTATAAATGGAAGACAGGAATAAATAAAGGGGATGTAAATAGTGTGCTGAAAATATCTAGCCTCGACAGGACTCGCAGCAATGGTTTTAAGTTGGAAAAATTCAGATTCAGGAAGGATATAGGAAAGTACTGGTTTGGTAATAGAGTTGTGGATGAGTGGAACAAACTCCCGAGTACAGTTATAGAGGCCAGAACGTTGTGTAGCTTTAAAAATAGGTTGGATAAATACATGAGTGGATGTGGGTGGGTGTGAGTTGGACCTGATAGCTTGTGCTACCAGGTCGGTTGCCGTGTTCCTCCCTTAAGTCAATGTGACCTGACCTGACTAGGTTGGGTGCATTGGCTTAAGCCGGTAGGAGACTTGGACCTGCCTCGCATGGGCCAGTAGGCCTTCTGCAGTGTTCCTTCGTTCTTATGTTCTTATGAACTGTTACTCTCGCACTGTAAAATGAGATTGGTGGAACAAGCTGATAACCTTTGTGCAGAAGACTAAAGTGGACATAATCAGGACGTGAAAATACTAAGGGGAATTGATAAAGTTGATAAATGGGACACTTGTGCAACATTTGGGTATCTTAATTCTGGAAACGTTTCGCCAGCCAGTGGCTTCTTCAGTCCATGTACAGAACGGCGGAAGAGGATGAGGAGTCTGAGGTAATCAGTCCCTCAGCCTTGAGATGATAGGGAGAGGACTGAAGAGCAGGACCAACCAGGACCCTCCAGCAGGGAGCTGGATGAACACTAGTAACCTGTTAGCTTCCTGTTGAGCGGTCTGGGGGTCACCGCCCCCGCGGCCTGTTCCGGACCAGGCTTCACGGTGGCTTGCCTAACGAGTCAGGTTACTGGTGCTAGCAACACAGTACAACACAACTCCTCTCAATCAACTGTATAGAGGAACTCAAGTTCCAACAATATTTATATGCAAGTATATGACAACTTATACAGGCCATAACTGACATCAATTACATCACACTATATAAAACGCCGCTTGTTATGCAAAGCATTTCGGGTAAATTAGGTCAGTTTTATCCCCCAGGATGCGACCCACGCCAGTCGCTTAACACCCAGGTACCTACTTCTAGGTGAACAGGGACAGTAGGTGTCTTGAAGAAACACACACTGTTTCCACCCGTACCAGGGATCGAATCACGGGCTTCAATTGTGTGAGCCAAGTGCGCTACCTACCGAGCCTGAGAAGCACTGCAGAAGAGCTAAGGACCCACGAGGGTTGGACCAAAAACACAGGGTAAAACAACTGAAGGACAGACCACACCCAGGCGACGCTCCCATTTCACGCGCTGAGTATCCGTGGTTCAATCCCCATGGGCGTGTTTCCTTACACCTGTTGTCGCATTCGCCTAGCAAGCAAGTAGGTACCTGGGTGTTAGTCGACTGGTGTGGGTGGCATCCTGGGAGACAAGATTGAGGACCACAAACGGAAATAAGACAGTCCTTCGATGATGCACTGACTTTCTTGAATTATCCTGAGTGGCTAACACCCCGGAGTTAAAGAATCCCAACAGAATCTTAAAGAAAATATAGGAAAAGAGAAGAGGTAGGCAGAGGAAGAGAAGAAAAGATTAGGTCAAGCCATGACTGTTCCAAAGTGTGGAGCATCTGACAATGTCACGAGAAAGGAAGGCATCTACAGAGACAAAGCCAAGACTAAGATTCGTATTAAGAAAGTGCTTCTTTTTCTTGTGCTTCGACTTACTCCAAGAGCAGGTATCACAAGGCCATAGCGCCTACAAACTAGAAATTCCGGTCCATGCTGCTCAACAGACGGGTACTACAAACCCGGAGCTCCAGACTCGACCCTTCTCAAATACAAATCGGCAAGTACACTATAAAAAAGCATTAAGGAGAAAAAAATGAATTAAGATAAAAACGTAAACACCAAACTGCCGACGTTAATAGATAAGAAGAGATATGACGAGCATATAACAACAACATAAAAGTATACGAGGAACTAGATAAGATTTCTTCGGGAGAAAGGGAGACCACGAGTGAAAAGTACGAACAGAAAGCTACTGAAAAGGAGTTATATAATATTTCTTTTCAAATATGGGTGGAAGACAGCTGGAATAGGATCCAGAGAGATGTAGAAAGTGCTTAAACCACATGGATTGTATACAGGAAGATGTAGTGAGTGCTACAACCACTGGCAACTGTTGTATTCTATGCAACAATGTAAATACTGAAGATGGCACATCAACACAACACTGCTGTTGTAACCACACACACACTGAAGATGGTATACCACTATCAGTTCTCTAACTACAGATTATAATTACACATAGGTAATGTAAACACAACACAAAAAAACACAAACACCAAAAAAAAAAAACACAACACATACACAAAGAACGAACACACAAAGAACACAAACACACACACAAAAAAAGTCTTCCAGGAACGCGGGCACTGTGAATTTTGAAGTACACACACGTAATGTGTCTCACACAGCAGATATACGTAATATTTCTATTATCAAGCAGACGCACGTAATGTGTGACTCATCCAGCAGACACAGTGTATCTATCATCCAGAAGACACTATCATCCAGCAGACACAGCGTATCTATCATCCAGAAGACACTATCATCCAGCAGACACAGCGTATCTATCATCCAGAAGACACTATCATCCAGCAGACACAGCGTATCTATCATCCAGAAGACACTATCATCCAGCAGACACAGCGTATCTATCATCCAGAAGACACTATCATCCAGCAGACACAGCGTATCTATCATCCAGAAGACACTATCATCCAGCAGACACAGCGTATCTATCATCCACAAGACACTATCATCCAGCAGACACAGCGTATCTATCATCCACAAGACACTATCATCCAGCAGACACAGCTTATCTATCATCCACAAGACACTATCATCCGGCAGACACAGCGTATCTATCATCCACAAGACACTATCATCCGGCAGACACAGCGTATCTATCATCCAGAAGACACTATCATCCAGCAGACACAGCGTATCTATCATCCAGAAGACACTATCATCCAGCAGACACAGCGTATCTATCATCCAGAAGACACTATCATCCAGCAGACACAGCGTATCTATCATCCAGAAGACACTATCATCCAGCAGACACAGCGTATCTATCATCCAGAAGACACTATCATCCAGCAGACACAGCGTATCTATCATCCAGAAGACACTATCATCCAGCAGACACAGCGTATCTATCATCCACAAGACACTATCATCCAGCAGACACAGCGTATCTATCATCCAGAAGACACTATCATCCAGCAGACACAGCGTATCTATCATCCAGAAGACACTATCATCCAGCAGACACAGCGTATCTATCATCCAGAAGACACTATCATCCAGCAGACACAGCGTATCTATCATCCACAAGACACTATCATCCGGCAGACACAGCGTATCTATCATCCACAAGACACTATCATCCGGCAGACACAGCGTATCTATCATCCACAAGACACTATCATCCGGCAGACACAGCGTATCTATCATCCACAAGACACTATCATCCGGCAGACACAGCGTATCTATCATCCACAAGACACTATCATCCAGCAGACACAGGCAGTGTGTATTAGAAAATAACAAACACAAAGCACACACACATTCGATATCACTATCCGAGAAAGTCACTGTCTATCACAGTTCTTTTTCCCATCACTTCAGAATATACCCCAGGCACTGCACTGCCAGGCGAATTTAAACCACACGCTGCTGCTGCAACTCTGGTAAAAGCTGCTGGACTTTCCTGCTTGCTGCTGACACCTGCCTCAACCCCGCCTCCAATTGGGAATCCATGCATAAATCTTCAAAGCTGCCTCGATCCACCTTTCATACAGGGCCTCGAGGCCCTATCATGCCTGGAAATGGCTTATTTGAAGTTTTACATCTGGATGTACAACTGGAAATGCCTGATGCTAGAAGTTTAGTATCAGTGTCTGGATGTACAACTGGAAATGCCTGATGCTAGAAGTTTAGTATCAGTGTCTGGATGTACAACTGGAAATGCCTGATGCTAGAAGTTTAGTATCAGTGTCTGGATGTACAACTGGAAATGCCTGATGCTAGAAGTTTCGTATCAGTGTCTGGATGTACAACTGGAAATGCCTGATGCTAGAAGTTTCGTATCAGTGTCTGGATGTACAACTGGAAATGCCTGATGCTAGAAGTTTAGTATCAGTGTCTGGATTTACAACTGGAAATGCCTGATGCTAGAAGTTTAGTATCAGTGTCTAGAAGTACAACTGGAAATGCCTGATGCTAGAAGTTTCGTATCAGTGTCTGGATGTACAACTGGAAATGCCTGATGCTAGAAGTTTCGTATCAGTGTCTGGATGTACAACTGGAAATGCTTGATGCTAGAAGTTTAGTATCAGTGTCTGGATGTACAACTGGAAATGCCTGATGCTAGAAGTTTAGTATCAGTGTCTGGATGTACAACTGGAAATGTCTGATGCTAGAAGTTTAGTATCAGTGTCTGGATGTACAACTGGAATTACTTGATGCTGGAAGTTTAACTACCTGTGGATGCAAGAGTGGAAATGCTTAGGAGTGGTAATTTTACGTCAGTGTATGGATGTCCAACCAAGTTACCTGGAGTATACCTACAAGGTTTCGGAGGGTCTGCGCCCCCGCGGCCGTCCGTGACCAGGCCTAGAGGTGGATCAAGGCCTGATCAACTAGGCTGTTGGTTGAGTAATGGGAAAGAAAGCCTATAGACTACACGAGGGTCAAGAATACATTAATACCTAAAATAAGGACTAAAAGCCTCTATTTATGGATTGATTAAGTCTTCATTTCACTACTACACCGGCTGCCTCTATTTGACTGACGAAGCCTACTGTATAGGTTTCAACAATAAAGATGCCTAACGGCTGCACATGCGCCTTAATCATCAACTAGTCGGTATTTTATACCACTTTCAACATTATGAATTATTATTTTAAACTCAACACTGAGGTTCCTTATCTTCCTTGGCTTATTCTAACATCAACTTTCCTCTAGTACACACCTGTTTATTACTCAGTTTCAACAGTTTTAGTGTAACCCATCCTAGCAGCAGTGATGGTAAGCAAAAGGACACGAAGGCAACTAATGCGACATTTTATTGTGGCAACATTTCGCTCTCCAGGAACTGTGTCAAAGCCGTTACAATAAAATGTCACATTAGTTACACTTGTGCCCTTTTACCTAACATATTGTCGGTAATTTTACCAACCTAGCAGCAGTGATATTCATCAAGAACCGCTTCCTGGTGAGGCTGAGTTACCGTGCTGACAAAACAACAATATGTATAATAAATAACTATTGATTTATGCCTGAAGTTCGCCGAGGACCAACTCTCTATAACAGTCATTTTCCTGTATGCTTAATAGCGGTTATATTTAAAATATAGTTCTCTTATTTTACCTAAGCTACGATATTCTAACCTAACTTCAGGGAAACAGTATTCTGTAACTTCACAGACAATGTCGACAAATAATGAAAAATGGTGTGGGAAAAAGACACTAACGTACAGTTCAGGATATTTATTACAGGAAACGTTTCGCCACTCGTGGCTTCTTGAGGACTGAAGAAACCACTCGTGGCGAAACGTTTCATTCAATGTCTTGAACTCTAAGTGTCTTTTTCCACAAGACAAATAATGTACTAAAAGAGTCTCGGTTGCTCAGTCCCCCTTTTAACTGTGTCGGTACAACAGTCTTGAGTTTCTTTAATATTGTGACTGTCTTCCTAGGTCAGTGGTCTCGGGATATTAAATCTCTAGTCCTAACCAAGCTGTGTGTGTGTGTGTGTGTGTGTGTGTGTGTGTGTTAAGAACTGTGGATTACACAGTGGTGGTGCACCTGTTATCTATTAGTGGGTCTGGGGATTATCTTCCCCAAGGTCTGGTCTCAGAACAAGCCTCCTAGCTTGGACAGAAAATATTACAGGCTGTAGAACTATTAAGAAGCACGCAGGAAAGTAAAGATACGTGTATACTGAAAGTACAAGTCTAAGATTTACGTCAAATTTTGTGTTCAAGAAAAAAAAAGATCAGTAATACTGACAATGCAAACATAAGCTTCAATTTCCTATTCGTTTGGCAGGAGGATGGTAGCTAGTTGCTATCTTACCAGCCTACTTGAGGAAAAGGAACTGCCTGAACTATCACATGTGAAATATTAGCTATAACTAATCACTGTTGAAATTCCCGAAAACTAGCTCACATTTGTCTGATGTGGTGTATATGAAGCTTAATTGAAGGCGGTTTCGAGGGGGTCAACGCCCCCGCGGCTAGCTGTCAGACCAGGTCTCCTGGTAGATGGCCAGGAAAACGGACATTGCCTCCTGGCGTGGATGGCGGACACGAGCCCACACAGTGGTTAATAAGAGCCTCATGTATGCTTGTAATATCTACCGTTTATCACTAGGTTGGTAAGTGAAAGTTAAGCAAAAGATCAAAGGAAGGAAAAACAGTTACAGAAAAAAACTAACGGAAAATCTGACAGTTTAACGAGGTATGACTGAGAGCCGCCTCGCCTGATTTCCTGATAAATAAATTAACGTTTTTATTTAGGCTTCGTATATAAGCCCAAGTTTTTACAGTGATCTTGCAAATTAACTCCGTCGCGAAATCGTAACGACATGATTGTAAACATCTCGCTGATTGGAGTGAGGTTGGAACATCACAGTAAGGATGTAAATTTATTTAGGCACACAAGTACAATTATCTTAGTGTTATAATCATCAAGGATAACCCCCCAAAAAGTCATGACAAAATAACTTAAAAGGACACAAGTGCAACTAATGTGACATTTATTGTGGCAACGTTTCGCTCTCCAGGAGCTTTATCAAGCCATTACAAACAATACATGGACACAGAGGGTATATAAAGGCTCTGAGTGAGGTGCAATACTAGTGAGGTAACATTTCGATGTTCACTAGTGGTGGTGGTGGTGGTGGTGGTGGTGGTGGTGGTGGTGGTGGTGGTAGTAGTAGTAGTAGTAGTAGTAGTAGTAGTAGTAGTAGTAGTAGTAGTAGTAGTAGTAGTAGTAGTAGTAGTAGTAGTAGTAGTAGTAGTAGTAGTAGTAGTAACAAAAATAATACAATAAGGAAGAGCAATTAATTCGTACATGAGTAAAAGGATATAAAAGCTATACTTGGGTAACATAAAAATAGGTTGGACAAATATAGACTGGAAAGAGGCAGGTTTTTTTAGTGTTCACTCTCAGTAATGTGCTTGTGTAGTATAACAGGAGAGACTATGTGATGGCAGGGTTTACTGTTTTCAGGAGGATTCTTGCTAAGACTTCGGAGATGGTGAAGCTGCCGTTGTTTTGTTTAATTGTATTCGAAACAGCGATCAGTGCTGATTCAAGGCACTTGCGTCTGCGGAAATAATACTACCACCACTAGTGAACATCGAAATGTTACCTCACTAGTATTGCACCTCACTCTGAGCCTTTATATACCCTCTGTGTCCATGTATTGTTTGTAATGGCTTGATAAAGCTCCTGGAGAGCGAAACGTTGCCACAATAAATGTCACATTAGTTGCACTTGTGTCCTTTTACTTTACATTGTCGGTAATTCTACCAACTTTATTACAAAATAACTTATTTCCAGAACACGTCCATAAATTCACATTCATTTTCCTTGGGGGACTTTTGAGTTAGTTATATAAATAGACATGCCGTTTTATCAGCTATCATTAGTAATACTGACGATAAATAGCAAAAACAAGAGATAATACAGAAATATACCAAACTATTGGTGCTAGCTGATCTCGCCCTGTGTTAAAATATAATAATATTTACACAAATAACCCGCTTACAACATTTCGGTCAGACTTGGAGAATTTAGTCACAAGGCTTTTACTGCCATGAGCCGGTTATTTGTGTAGTGTTCCAGTCACTCTCTCGTGCCTCTGTGTTCTTCCCCCTCAAGGAAGGTTCCTTGATGTTGGTGAGGGGCTCTTGATTTAGGGAATTGGATCTGTGCTCCAGTTCCCCGAATTAAGCCTGAATGCCTTCAACCCCCCCCCCCCAGGCGCTGTATAATTCTCCGGGTTTAGCGCTTCCCCCTTGATTATAATAATAATAATCTGTGTTCTTCACAATAATGTCTATTTCTGACGTCTACAAGCGATGTTACAGACAGCAGAATAAAGTGGTATAATGACTGAGGGCACAGCAGTACTGTAGACAAAAATAACTGAAAATGTAGATTTAAAAATAAATTTATTATAATAAAAAAGAAGCGCTAAGCCACAAGGGCTATACTATAAATTTACTAACCTAAGATCTAGCATGGGTCAGTAGGCCTGCTGCAATGCTCCTTTCTCATGTTCCTAAGATAAAGTCAGTTGTGACTTAACCTTGTCAGACTTAGGAATCGTGCACATGTAGTTTGTAAAAATGTATGTGGAACACACCTGTGAGTGGTATAAACCTTGGTAATAAATACCGACAAGTTGGTTTAGAAAGACACGTAAGCAAACACTATAACATATTTATTAGAAAACGTTTCGGTCCTGGGACCTTGATCACTTGATCAAGGTCCCAGGACCGAAACGTTTTCTAATAAATATGTTATAGTGTTTGCTTACGTGTCTTTCTAAACCACACCTGTGAGTAACGTGTTGACAATGGCTGTGTTGGGCAATACTTGTTGAAGGTTAACACAAACTGACTCACTGTTGTACCTGAATAATACACAAATAATCCATACATAGAAGCTAATAACGACGTTTCAGTCCGCCTTGGACCATTTACAAATGTAACAACGTTACACTGGGATAACATTTACCTCTCAGTAGTGTTTTATCAAATCGAATAACTTGACAAAAACTCTATGAGCGAAACATTCTTCGAAAATACTCCATAAGTGAATATGACCTGACCTAACTGGGTTGGGTCATTGGCTTAAGCCGGTGGGAGAATTGGACCTGCCTCGCATGGGCCAGTAGGCCTGCTGTAGTGTTCCTTCAGTACTTACTGCGCTATCTGCATCTTTCCTCCAGCTTGGTTCTTCCTGGTGTCGGTAGATGCAGCCTTTCTACCATCCGGGGGCGACTTTTTCACCAACATTATGCTCGTCACAACTCACATATCCCTGGAGATATGCCGACGAGTGATCCCACTAGGCCTACCAACTCACGCGAAACACAAATCACTGGTATTCTTTAATTCCAGCCATAACTTTCACCACAACAAACACCACCACAGCGCCCACACCTCGGGGCTTACACGCCCTCCACTGGGGGAATATACAGCCAGCCTTCAAGACCTTGTAGAAGAGCCACTAGAGGAGAAACTCGACACAAAACGAGATGTTCAGTGGATAATGAGAGAGAGAATGTGCATAACCTCCCTCCCTGACAACCGCACCACAACTGACTAGTCTAGCCCAGACCAGACGCTATGTTCCCCCCATCACCCTCACCATCCCCTCATTTGAGCTCTTATTTTATTTCTACGCTTTTATTTAGGCTTTGCGTGCATAACATAGCGAAGAACCTTCTTCATTACAATGGTCTTGAGTGCATACAGATGTTATAGGAGCATGAAAAGTCCACTGTATACATCAACAGTGTGATGTTACTGTAGATTATGTAATTATCGTGTAAAAATAACATACCAACACACTGCTGATGTATCTAATTTTGTATCAGTCTAAACACATGCATAATTCTTTTTCAGCGATTCATTTTTTATTTCGTCCATCAACCCTTTCTTTAAATCATCCCACTACAAGGTATACTACACCTTCCATCATCCCTCTCTCAGAGCAGAACTCTTCTACAAGCTGACCCCTCAAGGAAGGTTCCTTGATGTTGGTGAGGGGCTCTTGATTTAGGGAATTGGATCTGAGCTCCAGTTCCCCGAATTAAGCCTGAATGCCTTCCACATCCCCCCCCAGGCGCTGAATAATCCTCCGGGTTTAGCGCTTCCCCCTTGATTATAATAATAATAATAATAATTCTACAAGCTGAGGGACTGACCAACTCAAGACCACTTCTACTGCCTCCTCTGTACTCGACTGAAGATGCCTACTGTGTAGGCGCAACGTTTCGGAATAAAGATACCGAACTGTTGCACATGTGTGTTACTTATCAATCAGTAATCCTGTAGCAGTGTTGCTTCGGGTAGGTAAGGTTTGTCAGGAAGCTGGACAAGATTATAATTATTATTATAATCTTGGGTAGCGCTAAACCTGTAGAGATTATACAGTGCCTGTGGAGGGATGGTATGTATTCAGGTAACCGGAGCACAGATCCAATTCCCTGGATCAAGAGTCCCTCACCAGCGTCAAGGAGCCTTCCCTGACGGGTAATAATAACTATAATAATGATAAAACATGTGGAAATTTGCTCACTTTTTGGGAATCAATATATTCACGGGAAAGCGCTAAACTCGTAAGAGTTTGGCACAAAGAGTAAAAAAACAGCTCCGGTGCCTTAGATCAAGAACTCTTAACCAGCATTAGAGAAAAGAGAGAGAAAGTTTTTCATCCTTAACTACGATCAAGGGCAGGACTGCCTGTTTGTGGTCACTGGTAAAAGTTGGCTTCAGTTGAATTGCCTCGTTCGTTACTGTTTCTAGTGGTGTGGTTGTGTGTAGTGAGGTGTGGTTGTGTGTAGTGAAGTGTGGCTGTGTGTAGTGAGGTGTGGTTGTGTGTAGTGAGGTGTGGTTGTGTGTAGTGAAGTGTGGCTGTGTGTAGTGAGGTGTGGTTGTGTGTAGTGAGGTGTGGTTGTGTGTAGTGAAGTGTGGCTGTGTGTAGTGAGGTGTGGTTGTGTGTAGTGAGGTGTGGTTGTGTGTAGTGAGGTGTGGTTGTGTGTAGTGAAGTGTGGCTGTGTGTAGTGAGGTGTGGTTGTGTGTAGTGAAGTGTGGCTGTGTGTAGTGAGGTGTGGTTGTGTGTAGTGAGGTGTGGTTGTGTGTAGTGAAGTGTGGCTGTGTGTAGTGAGGTGTGGTTGTGTGTAGTGAGGTGTGGTTGTGTGTAGTGAAGTGTGGCTGTGTGTAGTGAGGTGTGGTTGTGTGTAGTGAGGTGTGGTTGTGTGTAGTGAGGTGTGGTTGTGTGTAGTGAGGTGTGGTTGTGTGTAGTGAGGTGTGGTTGTGTGTAGTGAAGTGTGGTTGTGTAGTGAGGTGTGGCTGTGTTGTGAGGTGTGGCTGTGTGTAGTGAAGTGTGGTGTGTGTGTGTAAAGTGATGTGTAGTATGAGTAAGATCCCTGAATTGGGAAGATGTGAGGAGGAGAAAGAAAGTGAATGAGGGATGGGAAGAGAGAGAGGAGAGGAGACAGTGAAAAAAAATCTTGAAGGAGGGAGAATAGGGGAGTGAAGATGAGAGGGAAAGGATACAGTATAGGAAGGGAACTGATTGCAGTAATCCTTCTGACGTCGTAACACCCAGATCATTGAGACCCGATAGGTAGGGAGGGAGAGAGGGGTGGGGAGAGAGAGAGAGAGAGAGAGAGAGAGAGAGAGAGAGAGAGAGAGAGAGAGAGAGAGAGAGAGAGAGAGAGAGAGAGAGAGAGAGAGAGAGAGGTACGTAAAGGGGAAAGGAGGGAGAGGGATATTAGATTAGATTTAGATTTTGCCAGCGAAGTGGCTAGTTTATTGTGTACCCCATATCCATCCTGTGGATAGTAGTGCAAGAGCATATGGATACACAAAAGGCCTAGGAACTACGACTCAAAAGGGTTAACAGGAACAAATCTGGATTTATATATACAGTTCACTTATCTGTTACAAGCAAATTTAGGAAATCTGTTTAGTATATCTGGTATCTTATTGAGGGAGAGAGTGGTATGTAATGAGGAAGGGAGAAAGAGCGAGAGAGGGAGAGTGTGGTATGTCAAGGGAGAAGGGAAAGAAAGTGGTATGTCAAGGGAGAAGGGAGAGAGAAAAAGGGAGAGAGTGGTATGTAAAGGGAGAAGGGAGTATGGCCAGGAGGGAGGAGGAAAGACCATGATATAAAACCCCATAAAAAAAACCAGGTTTGGGCGTAAAAGACATCAATATATATCCTCCCCAGGGCAGAAGATGGAGGCAAGGATGGTATATCTGTGGTACTAATGGTATAGCTATCTTATTACTGGTATATCTATGGTATTTAGCGCTTCTTTTTTATAATAATAATACTAATAAAAGGGTATTATTGGTATATCTGTGGTATTAATGAGAGCGTAGCTACAGGCTCTTGGATCCCTCTCCTCAGCAGACATAGCACATCTTCCTAAGAGAATGTTGGTTTTCTATTATATTAAGAGCGTGGAGAAAGCGACGTTAGTCACTGGCTCTGTAGAGTACTTAGTTAACCGACTTCCAACTCCCCACCAACCAAACAAAACTTGACCTGACCTGACCTGACCTGACCTGACCTAACCAAACACGACCTGACCAAACCTAACCTACCTAAACATAACCCAAGCTAACCTAACATGGTGTAACCTAACCTCACGAACACAACCCATAACCCACATGCGTGGGGCTGAGGTGGTTACTCCCCCCTCCTCCAGCTGGTGATGGTTCACCCAGCAACAAATATTGCAACTGTTAACATTGTATGTGTCATGTTGACATTGAATTTGTTGTATTTGTGTTCTGATTTGTGTTTACTGTCCAGCGTAATGGATGCCCCATTTCACACCCTATATACATTATAAAACAAATACACATACAATAATATATATATATATATATATATATATATATATATATATATATATATATATATAGTATATGGGATTTCATTTGTATTATCTGGAATAAAAATAGAAAGGAAATAAGTGTTCAAAATTTTGCATATTTCTTTATCACTAACGGTAAGCTGATCTGAGATACATTTAAGTAGGCCTATCCTCTCAATAATCTTATTCTTATATACGTGTAAGAAATCCTTAGATTCCCTCACAACCTTAATTTCATATTCTCTTTTGGTTTTCTTTATTCCTTTATTGACTTCTCTTAACCTGAATATATTGTTCAATATGGTGACCCTCACCTCTTTTGATTCGCCTATAAATGCCTTTCTTTCCACCCAGGGGATGTTTAAGTCTATTGTTTATCCATTTAAGGTCATTCACGTTTGATCTAAATCCTCTTTTAAGAGTATATGTAGCTTGGTCAGTTTCTACATTGCTTTGAGAAATGTTATACTGACAATCATCATCACCTTCTCCCTCACGGTAGTTCCCAGTCAAGTTACCTTAGTCTACACTTCTCAAGGTTAGGTTAGGTAAGGTTTGCCAGAAAACAGGACAAGCGTTTCTTGACGCGGGTCTTAGTCATATGATGACTCACAGCTGGAGCTTTTGGTCATCTGACAGAGGTCTTCTACTGGCTTACCCACTCATCCCTTTAAAAATTATGGTTATTAATACACATACACACACACTTCCCAAGTAATCCCTTAAACGTATGTAGTCTGAAGCGTAAAACATGGGAACCTCAACTTTGTAATCTTCATTAAAGAAATTCCATGAGATATTGCAAGTAATTTGTGATTACTTTCTCCAAGCTCTTCATTAACCTCAAGTTCATCTGTTAGAGAATATGACCCTTATGGGTTTAGCCCTTAGTTATGATTATTTTAAGAATCTACTAAATATTCCTTTGCCAGAACCAAGTCCAGCAGGTTACTTCCTCTAGTTGATACTCTTCTGACATAAACTGTTCTAAACAGCAGTCCTGGACCAGTCCATGAAAGTTACTACACTTTACATTACTTGTCAAACTTCTCTAATCAATATCAACTTAAAAATCTTCCATTAAAACAATATTTTAATTTCAATATACCTTAGCAATTTCGTAGCATGGAGGTGTACCGTGGTCACTCTCTAGGTTTATGGGTCGGTATATTACCCTCAGAGCGGCTTCTCATAACCTTCAAGAAACTGTCCAACTTTAAGGCATCGAAGCATAAATGTTAGGTATCGAAACCCAATTTTTAGGTATTGAAATCCAACTTTAGGCATCAAAACCCAATTTTAGGTATCGAAACCATACAGCTAATTATTATTATTGTTGGTAGTAGGTTTAAATACCACTAGTATTAGTAAATAGTACTAGAAGTAGTAGTGGTAGTAGTAGTCACTAGAAATAGTAGTGGTAGTACAAGTAGTAACAATAGTAGTGGTAGTAGCAGTAGTAACAGTGGTAGTAATAGGGGTAGTAGTAGTAATAGTACTGGTAGTAATAGTAGTAGTCACTGTAGAAGTAGTAGTGGTAGTACAAGTAGTAGCATTAGTAGTGGTAGTAGTAGTAATAGTAGTGGTAGTAATAGGGGTAGTAGTAGTAAAAGTAGTGGTAGTAAAAGCAGTGGTAGTAATAGTAGGGGTAGTAATAGTAGGAGTAATAGTAGTAGGGGAGTAATAGTAGTATTACAATAGTAGGAGTAGTATGTGATAATGAGTGAGGGGAGGGTAAGCGTCACACTCCGGGTACACACCAGGTCACAACCAAGGTGCTCCTCGCTAAGCATCTCCATACATGTCTGTCAGTTCTTAATGGTGACGGCGCTAGTTATGAGGGCAAAATATTACACTGTCAATGATAACAACAAATTGGCTGTTTGATTTTTGTTTGTTGTGTTTGTCCGCCTTCGTTCATGACGCTGCGAGTGAGGGGATAAAACAGTAATAAGGGGAAGAGAGAAGGAGGTAGAGAGGGAGGATAGGGGAGTTCTTGACCATATATATATATATATATATATATATATATATATATATATATATATATATATATATATATATATTATTATTATTATCACACTGGCCGATTCCCACCAAGGTAGGGTGGCCCGAAAAAGAAAAACTTTCACCATCATTCACTCCATCACTGTCTTGCCAGAAGGGTGCTTTACACTACAGTTTTTAAACTGCAACATTAACACCCCTCCTTCAGAGTGCAGGCACTGTACTTCCCATCTCCAGGACTCAAGTCCGGCCTGCCGGTTTCCCTGAACCCCTTCATAAATGTTACTTTGCTCACACTCCAACAGCACGTCAAGTATTAAAAACCATTTGTCTCCATTCACTCCTATCAAACACGCTCACGCATGCCTGCATGAAGTCCAAGCCCCTTGGACACAAAACCTCCTTTACCCCCTCCCTCCAACCTTTCCTAGGCCGACCCCTATCCCGCCTTCCTTCCACTACAGACTGATACACTCTTGAAGTCACTCTGTTTCGCTCCATTCTCTCTAAATGTCCGAACCACCTCAACAACCCTTCCTCAGCCCTCTGGACAACAGTTTTGGTAATCCCGGCCCTCCTCTTAACTTCCAAACTACGAATTCTCTGCATTATATTCACACCACACATTGCCCTCAGACATGACATCTCCACTGCCTCCAGCCTTCTCCTCGCTGCAACATTCATCACCCATGCTTCACACCCATATAAGAGCGTTGGTAAAACTATACTCTCATACATTCCCCTCTTTGCCTCCAAGGGCAAAGTTCTTTGTCTCCACAGACTCCTAAGTGCACCACTCACCCTTTTCCCCTCATCAATTCTATGATTCACCTCATCTTTCATAGACCCATCCGCTGACACGTCCACTCCCAAATATCTGAATACATTCACCTCCTCCATACTCTCTACCTCCAATCTGATATCCAATCTTTCATCACCTAATCTTTTTGTTATCCTCATAACCTTACTCTTTCCTGTATTCACTTTTAATTTTCTTCTTTTGCACACCCTACCAAATTCATCCACCAATCTCTGCAACTTCTCTTCAGAATCTCCCAAGAGCACAGTGTCATCAGCAAAGAGCAACTGTGACAACTCCCACTTTATGTGTGATTCTTTATCTTTTAACTCCACGCCTCTTGTCAAGACCCTCGCATTTACTTCTCTTACAACCCCATCTATAAATATATTAAACAACCACGGTGACATCACACATCCTTGTCTAAGGCCTACTTTAACTGGGAAATAATTTCCCTCTTTCCTACATACTCTAACTTGAGCCTCACTATCCTCGTAAAAACTCTTCACTGCTTTCAGTAACCTACCTCCTACACCATACACCTGCAACATCTGCCACATTGCCCCCCCTATCCACCCTGTCATACGCCTTTTCCAAATCCATAAATGACACAAAGACCTCTTTAGCCTTATCTAAATACTGTTCACTTATATGTTTCACTGTAAACACCTGGTCCACACACCCCCTACCTTTCCTAAAGCCTCCTTGTTCATCTGCTATCCTATTCTCCGTCTTACTCTTAATTCTTTCAATAATAACTCTACCATACACTTTATCAGGTATACTCAACAGACTTATCCCCCTATAATTTTTGCACTCTCATATATATATATATATATATATATATATATATATATATATATATATATATATATATATATATATATATATATATATATATATGTCGTGCCGAATGTGTAAAACTGGTCAATTAGCAAGAACTCATTTAAAATTAAGTCCTTTCTGAAATTTTCTCTTATACGTTTAAAGATATATTTTTTTCATTAATATTAATATAAATTTTTTTAATTTTGCACCAAAAGAATCTTAGAAAACTTACCTGACCTTATTAAAACAAGCGAAGTTTAATTTAGCCTAATCCAACTAAATATATTTTAGATAAGTTTACAATAATTTAATAATAAACAAACACAATTAAATGTATTTTTTCGTTAGGTTCAGAATGATTTTGGCGAAATTATTGCATACACAAATTTTCATTTGTCCTATATGGCAAGATGAGCGTTGCTATTTAAGCCAAGATCGCAAGTTCTTCCTATTCGGCACGATATATATATATATATATATATATATATATATATATATATATATATATATATATATATATATATATATATATATATAAAACTTGCGATTTTGGCTTAAATAGCAACGTTCTTCTTGCTGAATAAGGCAAGCGAAAATTTGTGTATGCAATAATTTCGCAAAAATCATTCTGAACCTAACGAAAAAATACATTTAATTGTGTTTGTTTATTATTAAATTATTGTAAACTTATCTAAAATATATTTAGTTGGATTAGGCTAAATTAAACTTCGCTTGTTTTAATAAGGTCAGGTAAGTTTTCTAAGGTTCTTTTGGTACAAAATTATGAATTTTTATATTAACATAAATGAAAAAAAATATATCTTTAAACGTATAAATGAAATTTTTAGAAAGGACTTAATTTTAAATGAGTTCTTGCTAATTGACCAATTTTACCTATTTTGCACGATATATATAGGCATACACTGTGTGTGTGTGTGTGTGTGTGTGTGTGTGTGTGTGTGTGTGTGTGTGTGTGTGTGTGTGTGTGCGCGCAAAAATAAATACACAAATACTAAAAATACATTAAACTTAAACCTATTTACCGCAGTGCTGAAGACAAGGTAACGAAGGTAACGCAGCTAAGACATGACAAGATAACGAAGGTAACGCAGCTAAGACATGACAAGGTAACGTAAGTAAACACTTTGAATGATGCTGAGAAACCGTTCTTAAAACTGCTTCTCGTCTCTCGCACACTTGTAAATAAGACACTAGCAATTCACATGGACGTGTGCTGACGCAGCTCTCTCAACCATCTTAACTTTCTGACTCCCCTCTTCAAGAAATTTCATTTTATCAGCCCCAAGTACACGCGCACACACACACACACACACACACACACACACACACACACACACACACACACACACACACACACATACACATACACACACACACACATACACATACACATATACACACACACACACACACATACACATACACATACACATACACACATACACATACACATACACACACACACACACACACACACACTAACTTCAGTCACAGAGTTGTCCAGAAGTGGAACAATCTGAAGAGTGAAGTAGTGGAGGCAGGATTAATACGTAGCTTTAAAAGGCATGATACGGCTCTTAGAACGGGGAGAGAGTGGACCTAGTAACGGCCAGCTGAATTACTGAGCTGTGAATCGACCCCTGCAACCACAAATAGGTGAGTACACCCAGTTGAGTATACACACACACACACACACACACACACACACACACACACACACACACACACACACACACACACACAGTGCAAAGTCATGAAGATTGGGGAAGGGCAAAGAAGACCGTAGACGGAGTACAGTCTAGAGGGCCAGAGAAGACAAACCTCACTCAAGGAAAAAGATCTTGGGGTGAGTATAACACCAGGCACATCTCCTGAAGCGCACATCAACCAAATAACTGCTGCGGCATATGGGCGCCTTTCAAACCTCAGAACAGCATTCCGACATCTTAATAAGGAATCGTTCAGGACCCTGTACACCGTGTACGTTAGGCCCATATTGGAGTATGCGGCACCAGTTTGGAACCCTCACCTAGCCAAGCACGTAAAGAAACTAGAGAAAGTGCAAAGGTTTGCAACAAGACTAGTCCCAGAGCTAAGAGGTATGTCCTACGAGGAGAGGTTAAGGGAAATCAACCTGACGACACTGGAGGACAGGAGAGATAGGGGGGACATGATAACGACATACAAAATACTGAGAGGAATTGACAAGGTGGACAAAGACAGGATGTTCCAGAGATGGAACACAGCAACAAGGGGACACAGTTGGAAGTTGAAGACACAGATGAATCACAGGGATGTTAGGAAGTATTTCTTCAGCCACAGAGTAGTCAGCATGTGGAATAGTTTGGGAAGCGATGTAGTGGAGGCAGGATCCATACATAGCTTTAAGCAGAGGTATGATAAAGCTCACGGTTCAGGGAGAGTGACCTAGTAGCGGTCAGTGAAGAGGCGGGGCCAGGAGCTCGGACTCGACCCCTGCAACCTCAACTAGGTGAGTACATACACAGAAGAGGTACGATACAACTCACGGAGCTGGGAGAGACCTAGTAGCGACCAGCGAAGAGGCGGGGCCAGGAGCTGTAAATCGACCCATACAGCCACAAACAAGTGAGTACAAACACACACTAACATTACACTGTTCTCAACTAACAAACACCTTACTGTGAATTATAGTATCCCACCTAGTGAAGGAGTGTGCCGAGGGGGCGTCGACCCCCGGAACACCCTGCAGGTAGACCACGGTATCCACTATACTGTTAAACACTCACAACAACGACCACTTTCCATTACTGAGAGTAATTTTTCACCTCAACCAACAATGTCTACAGTGAAAAACAACACTGGCCACTCTTAACGACCCACAACTGGCCAATCAGAGCCCGTCACACCTCGCTGACCGTCTAATAGCAATTAACAGGCTGTTATACGTGCTGCCCAAGGCTTTTGTCACTCCCACAAGAGCCGTGTTCAGTTGTATTAATGTATGATGTATGGTTGTATTAATGTATGATGTAGTTGTATTAATGTATGATGTATACTTGTATTAATGTATGTATGGTTG
>NC_091367.1:3721404-3786404 GCF_038502225.1 Cherax quadricarinatus
TGTTAGTGTACAGGTGATTTGCAGCCTTAATGACCCACTTGCAGTTGATAAGCTTTAAATCTAACAAACAGGCTAACTAGCTCTATCAGTAACCATTGCTTGAGAACCTAACTAAAAATCAATTCACCAACTTACCAGCTACCTAACAAAGCTCTCCTTCCAACCATGGCTTGTGTATCTAACCTAACTGATCCCTACTTCCAACCATGGCTCTTGTACCTGACTAGACTGTTGTAAATGTGTGGTATACAATAGCGACAAGATGAACAATTAGACACATGTGCAACATCTGGGTATCATCCAGTGGTTTTATCATTACAAGGACACAATGGGAAAACTGAGGTAATCAGTCCCTCAGCCAAGGCTGAGGGACTGATTATACCTATCTTTTGTATATAGTTCTACAGTCCTCCAATTATGTCCTAGAATTTGTACTGATAAAGCCACTGGATGGCGAAACGTCTACAATAAAAGTATTCAGATGTTACACAAGCATCTAATTCTTCAACAAGCTAGACTGTACCCACAACCATGGCTAGTGGGCACTAACGGTGCTACGTAGCGTCTTGATGGACCGCCAGCACCTCGCCTACACAGGTTCACTGTCCTGCCTGCAGGTGTAACACAGGTTTACTAATTAACATGCCTAGGTGTTGTACTTATGTCTTATTCTGGTGGCCTGGTGGTTAACGCTCTTGCTTCACACGGCGAGGGCCTGGGTTCGATTCCCAGCCAGAGTAGAAACATTGGACGTGTTTCTTTCCACCTGTTGTCTATGTTCCCCATCAGTAAAATGGGTACCTGGGTGTTAGTCGACTGGTGTGGGTCGCATCCTGGGACACTGACCTAAGGAGGCCTGGTCACAGACCGGGCCGCGGGGGCGTTGACCCCCGGAACTCTCTCCAGGTAATCATCAACGTCTCGGTATTGCATAAACATTCGTCAAAACTGGGTCTTTCCCTGCCCATGTATCACAAAAGAGAGAATTAAATGCGCTGGAAACATGCAGCTCAGACCTTAACAACACAATTGTCCTCAAAAATTTAAGTCCTGGACTTCACCTTACAAAACAGACAAACCAAATGCGATGGTAATTATGGACAAGGTAGATTATAGTGGAAAAATTAACATGTTATTACTTACGTGCCCCTTAAGACTCCTCTAATATCCTTAACTGCGTAATTGATTTGGCGCAACGTAGGCCTACGGCAGCGTTGAAATTCAATGAGCAACTCGTCTATACAACGGAGAGGCCTATGACAGCGCCACAGGGGGCTGTGAGAGGTATTGCTACTACTACTACTATCATTACTTCAGCAGTGCTACTACAGTACTACTACTATTACTACTACTGTTACTACTAATACTACTACCATAAGTCTCGAATACTGTAATCCCTAAAATAGAGCTTAAAATAAACTCAGTGTGTATATACACTGATACACCTCACGTTGTATATACACTGAGACGCACACCTCAGGTATTCCTGAAAGGGCAAGCAAGATTTTCCCCCCAGAAGCAACAACAATTAAGACTGACAAGCAGTGCCCTCGTGGGTATGCAAACTCATACCCCCATACTAGTCACCAGCTGTCACCGTGCGTGTAGCCAGCTGTCACCATCTACCCTCATCTCAACATTCCCACTCACACATTTTCTGTCTCACTTTGCGTTAAAATATGAAGTTGCATAATGAGTGAGGGAGAGTGGACGAGGGTGTCCACTGCTCTTAACTCTCATGAGACGCTTCGAAAGCTCTTACTCGCACCACGTTTCGCGCTGTGTACAGTTTTATCATGTTTCACTACGAGTAGAGCTTTATCCAGTTATGTTTCGCTCTGTGGAGCTTTGTAAAGCCATGAACCACAAGTAGGCAACCACACTGTGTTGTATGTACACACCTATATGTGGTTGCAAGGGTTGAGTCACAGCTCCTCCGTGCGTGCGTGTGTGTGTACTCACCTAGTACTCACCTAGTTGAGGTTGCGGGGGTCGAGTCCGAGCTCCTGGCCCCGCCTCTTCACTGATCGCTACTAGGTCACTCTCCCTGAGCCGTGAGCTTTATCATACCTCTGCTTAAAGCTATGTATGGATCCTGCCTCCACTACATCGCTTCCCAAACTGTTCCACTTACTGACTACTCTGTGGCTGAAGAAATACTTCCTAACATCCCTGTGATTCATCTGTGTCTTCAGCTTCCAACTGTGTCCCCTTGTTACTGTGTCCAATCTCTGGAACATCCTGTCTTTGTCCACCTTGTCAATTCCTCTCAGTATTTTGTATGTCGTTATCATGTCCCCCCTATCTCTCCTGTCCTCCAGTGTCGTCAGGTTGATTTCCCTTAACCTCTCCTCGTAGGACATACCTCTTAGCTCTGGGACTAGTCTTGTTGCAAACCTTTGCACTTTCTCTAGTGTGTGTGTGTGTGTGTGTGTGTGTGTGTGTGTGTGTGTGTGTGTGTGTGAATACGTAATTAAGAAACAAGGAAGAAAAACAAAGAACTAACAAGAAACAAACAGCAACACACACCATTGAACACATGTAAACAAGGGCAACAACACCCGTCACGGAAACACCTGCGAAGGTGCTTTAAAATTTTTTTCCTGTATAACAGAGTATAACAGAGGAGCGAAACAGGAACCTAACAGTAGCAACAGATTTTGTAAACAATAAGAGAAATTGTGCTTAACAGAATTGGTCAGTTTGTGTTTAGCTGGACACAAGTTAGTTAGATTTAAGAGTAGTTAGGGTAGTTATATTTAAATGTAATTAGGTAGATTTTAGGGTGATTAGTTAGATTTATGGGTAGTTAGATTTAAGAGTAATTAGTTATATTTAAAGGTAGTTAGGTAGATTTAAAGGTGAGTTGTTAGATTTAAGGGAATTTAGTTAGATTTAAAGGTAGGTAGCAAGATTTTAAGGTGTATCAGGTGAAGGGTCATTAAGGCGCTGGATGTCGTCAAGACCACCAGTCAAGAATTATGGTGACTTTATAATATATACCTCTCAGTGTATGTACACTGAGATGTATATACCTCTCAGTGTATGTACACTGAGATGTATATACCTCTCAGTGTATGTACACTCAGATGTATATACCTCTCAGTGTATGTACACTGAGATATATATACCTCTCAGTGTATGTACACTGAGATATATATACCTCTCAGTGTATGTACACTGAGATATATATACCTCTCAGTGTATGTACACTGAGATATATATACCTCTGTATGTACACTGAGATATACATACCTCTCAGTGTATGTACACTGAGGTATACATACCTCTCAGTGTATGTACCCTGAGATACATACCTCTCAGTATATGTACACTGAGGTATACATACCTCTCAGTGTATGTACCCTGAGATACATACCTCTCAGTGTATGTACACTGAGGTATACATACCTCTCACTACGAAAGCAAAAGACTTGGCAGACGATGCAACATTCCCCCAATGAAAAGCAGGGGTGTCACTAGCACGTTAAGAGTCCATACAATAAGTGTCAGGGGCCCGAGACTGTTCAACTGCCTCCCAGCACACATAAGGGGGATTACCAACAGACCCCTGGCAGTCTTCAAGCTGGCACTGGACAAGCACCTAAAGTCGGTTCCTGACCAGCCGGGCTGTGGCTCGTACGTTGGTTTGCGTGCAGCCAGCAGCAACAGCCTGGTTGATCAGGCTCTGATCCACCAGGAGGCCTGGTCACAGACCGGGCCGCGGGGGCGTTGACCCCCGGAACTCTCTCCAGGTAAACTCCAGGTATGTACACTGAGATATACATACCTCTCAGTGTATGTACACTGAGATATACCTCTCAGTGTATGTACACTGATATATACCTCTCAGTGTATGTACACTGAGATATACCTCTCAGTGTATGTACACTGAGATATACCTCTCAGTGTATGTACACTAAGATATACATACCTGTCAGTGCATGTACACTGAGATACACATGCCTCTCTGTGTACATACACTGATAGATACCCACTTCTCGGTACGAATATGATGTACACATAAGTGTACATAATCAGGTACGGAGAAGTACAAGCGTAGGTAAACACGTACACAAGAAGTGAGAGGTAATCAGCTTGCGCGTGTACTCAATGTGTACTCAAGGCCCCGCTATGCTAGCTGAGTGAATACACTAACCCCGTCACTTATATTTACAGTACTCAGGGCAGGTCCACCGCTGCCTACTTCAACTACCCTTCACAACCTGCTCTACTGCAAGTAGGTTTTCCCTTGGGTAGTCAAACTGTGTACATCAGCACTGTGCTGCTAATATATTACTAATTTTAAGAGTATAATTATTATTATTATTATTATTATTATTATTAGTAGTAGTAGTAGTAGTAGTAGTAGTAGTAATAGTATTATAATTATTATTATTATTATAATTAAAAAACTTAGATTAAATATATTTTTCAACACAGGAGAAAGCTGTAAGCACGTCTGGGAAATTCACTACAAACCCACAAATTAAAGCTGGAACTAGACGACGTTTCAGTCCATCTTGGCCAGTTTCCGGACCGGCCGAAACGTCGCCCAGTTTCATCTGGACTTTAAGAGTCACTTGCGAAGCTTTCTATAAGGGTTACTGTTACTCTTACTGTTAACGTTACTGACTTACTGTTATCGCAAGAAAACACACTAACATAAGCCTATACACATCGGAATTCACACTAACATAAGCCTATATACATTCAAAATTCATACCAACATACACCATAGCAAGCATTGGACTGTATGATTTTTATAGGCTGGCTGAAAATCATGCATAGTGTATTACAAAGCAGCTGGCTCTCCGCAGCTGGCTGTCGGCAGCTGGTGCTGCAGCTGGAGCAAGTCGGGCCATTAGCGTGGCGTGTGTGAAGGATTCAGTAGCGTCACAGGCTTGAGAGCGGCTTGGTCCGTGGGAATGGCCACAGCGTAACTGTTATGTGTCATATTGGTGTCGTCCGTGATTGATTCTGTTCGTGGAGGGGAGGGGGGAGGGGAGGAGAGAGAGAGAGAGAGAGAGAGAGAGAGAGAGAGAGAGAGAGAGAGAGAGAGAGAGAGAGAGAGAGAGAGAGAGAGAGTCAGACAGACAGACAGAGAGAGATAGTTACAGAGAGAGATAGTTACAGAGAGAGACAGACAGACAGAGAGAGAGAGGGGAAGTGGGTGATGGGACACGCGTTGAAAAAAGGGTTGGCTATATTCATTTAAACAGGGCAGAAGGGGGGGGCGAAACATCTAGGAAAAACTTCAACCCGCCCTTTTAATAACAGACAGAACAACGCTGTTGTTGCCGCAGTCAAACGGGTGACTGTTTAACGAGTCGCGGCAAAGAAATTGTCAACATGACACGTTTTCTTTGATAATAACTGAGGCAACATTAGGTAAACTGAAGGATTTCATCATCATCTTGTCTACAACACTCAGTTTCCTGTAGAACATAAATCCTCATCTTTGTAGGATAAGAATTGCAAAAATCCTCTTCCACGCCTGATAAACACTACAAAAATCCTTAACCGTTCAGAATAAACATTGCAAAAAATCCTAACCTACGTTGCATAAACAGAATAAACTTGATCCCCAAAGAGCGAGCAAAGTATATCAATACTTCATTTAGAAAGACACATGTGGTCCTGAGACCTATATATATATACTCTTTATAATTATAACACACAGGTTATAACCTGTGTGTGTCAGAAGTGATCAAGGTCCCAGGACCGAAACGTTTTACAATATATATATGTCCTAGTGTTTGCTCACTTGTGTTTCTAAACTAATCTATCGGTATATATTACCAAAGTTTATACCACATCAACATTTACCGTACAAAGAAATCTAAGCAACTGTATTATGCATACAAGTTCGAAGAAATAAAACAGGAGTTCAAAAAACCAAAAAAATATTGGCCACACTAGGCTGGGTGACTGGTCATGCAGTCACTTTTCGTCCAGTCGTGACTGACTTAAGGTAATTCACTGTAGTGGATTCCCCAGGCATAAATACCATGGGTGAGGTAAGGACAGTACATAGCAATAAAGAGCATTACCAATAGACCCCTGGGTGTCTTAAAGAGGGAGCTGGACAGATACCTAAAATCGGTGCCGGATCGGCCGGGCTATGGTTCGTGTGCTGGACTACATGCGGCCAGCAGTAACAGCCTGGTTGATCAGGCCCTGATCCACCGGGAGGCCTGGTCGTGGACCGGGCCGCGGGGGCGTTGATCCCTGGAATACCCTCCAGGTAGGTAGCAGGTAGCGTAGTACAGTGTAAGTATTGCTGTATGAGGTACACAGTAACGTATCTTAGAGAGGATGCCTTCTGTTTTGGAGAGATTTGTCATGTGCTGGATGCGGGTGTCGAATTTTAAGTTGCCCTTAAGGTATAATACCGAAAATTTTCCCTCGTTTTGTCTTACAATGTGAGAACCGTTAATCATTATACTTAATTAGACATTTGGAGCTTTGTTCCCAAACATCATGTAGAAGGTCTTGTCAATATTGAGAGAATTTATTGGTAGTTATCCAGATAGATATCTTTATGAGCTCCTCATTATCAGTGTTACCGAGTTTAGATTTGAATGGGAGATGACAAAAGTTACGTTATCTGCAAATATAACAGGTTTGAGCACCTGAGATGCACTGGGAAGGTCATTAATGAATATCAGGGGGAAATAAAAGGTCTGGAACACTACCTTGAGGTTCGGTAAACAGTTCTAGGTCTGTGTATATAAAGCTAATATATATACACACACATAAATGTATATTATTATATATGATAAAGAGACAGTAGACTTGATAAAGAGAGCTTAGTATATATTTAAATATGTGAAAATGAGATGTAAATACGTAAGAAGGTGTGGTAAGATTGCCCTCTCACCGTCACCGAGACACACCCTGGTTAGAGTGCCTGCTCACCGTCACCAAGACTCACACCCAGGTAAGAGTGCCTGCTCACCGTCACCAAAACTCACACCCTGGTGAGATTGCTCGCCAAACGTCACCAAAACTCACACCCTTGTAAGACTGCCTGCCCAGCGTCACCAAGACTCACACCCAGGTAAGAGTGCCTGCCCACCGTCACCAAAACTCACACCCTGGTGAGATTGCTTGCCCAACGTCACCAAAACTCACACCCTTGTAAGACTGCCTGCCCAGCGTCACCAAGACTCACACCCAGGTAAGATTGCCTGCCCACCACCATCAAAACTCACACCCTGGTAACATTACCTGATACCTTCACCACGACTCTCACACCTTCACAACACACTGTTTTCGTAGTCATCCCACTTATACTTCTTGGTAGTCATTGCATTTATAGTTTTGGTAGTCACTGCACTTGTACTTTCTACACCAAAACACGACTCTCCCTCGACGTGGTTGAGTGAAGTCACGCTACCACACACGCACAAGACTGATACTATCTACCTAGATTATTTCAACACCTCTTTCATTATTATTAAAATTAGCCACTACATACTGTAATGGTGGTAGTGTTTTGTCTATCAGGAAAGATGGCAGGTGTCTTCCAACACAGGGGGAGTTGAATGATAGTTCTAGGCCTTTCATGTTGAAATCAACACATCAGGAGCTTGCAATATTCCAAAAAAGAGGAGGAGGAGGAGGAGGTCCAAACAAATACGAACAGAGAAAATACACTTCCTCTGATAGTATTTGCTTGGACCTCCTCCTCTTTTCTGCAACATTACAAGCTCCTGATGATGTGTTGATTGCAACACGAAAGACCTAGAACTATCATTCAAGGATATTGCTTCAATAAAAAAAATATTCTCCAATGAAAGGGTATCGCAGATGCTGTTGAACGTAAAAACACACTCAAGGGGAAGGTAATGAGTGCAGGAGTTCAGTGGCACTGGATCTTGTGGAGAGAAACAGACCAGTTGTTAATGAGTAAAGACTGGGTTTACTGGCGCTACCCTCAGCTACATCCTGAGCTTATTGGCGCTACCCTCAGCTACATCCTGAGCTTACTGGCGCTACCCTCAGCTACATCCTGCCACTCTGTGTATCCTTGTCACACCAAGCAGCGCAAAGATTATTAAAAACTCACTCTGATTTGCCAGTCATCCCGTTTTCCCGAAGTGTGTGTGTTGAGCCTTTGGTGAGAAGGAAGGGGGAGGAGTACAGACGATGGAAGAGGAAGAGATACAGGAAAAGGAGGTGTGGAAGGGGCAGGAAGAGACTGAGGTCAAAAGAGGTTATAAGGGAAGCAAGAAAGGATTCATGCAGCAGTTCACTTGTAAACTACCAGTGTTTGACCACATGTCCCCATTCAAACAAATTTCTATACACTAAGTGTATTAACAAGTGTTCTGAAATCCCTTGTGTCTACTCATCTCCCTACATTCTTTTCCTCCATGTGTATGAATAACGTTTTTCTGTATATGACTTACGTTCTCCTAGTCACATCTTCCTTGATAACCTCTTAAAATATCACAGCTACACACCTACGACAATATCACAGTTCCACACCTGCTACAAGACCACAGCTCCACGAGTCCTCTCCCAGCGACCAAGCGGTGGACCAGAGCAAGGTGTTCCACCCAGAATCATAACTCAGAGGCATGCACTTACTGACTTCAGTAAATCTCTTTTGAACATGCGCCGAGATAAATACACTGCTGGCAAATTGATACCAGCAGAGCTTTGTGTCCCTGGTACAGTGATTTAATGTGGCTGGCATCGTTTACTGCTGCAGTGAGTTACTGCAGTTGTCACTGTTTACCGCCGGATTGAGCCATCAACTCTCTCATTTGTTATTGTTGAGGATATTTAAACATGGACGACGCATTATTAGTTGGATTACTGTTTGGTGTGAAGGACCTTGCTGCTACTGTCTTACTAGACTGTGTGAAGGACCTTGTTACTACTGTCTTACTAGACTGTGTGAAGGACCTTGTTACTACTGTCTTACTAGACTGTGTGAAGGACCTTGTTGCTACTGTCTTACTAGACTGTGTGAAGGACCTTGTTGCTACTATCTTACTAGACTGTGTGAAGGACCTTGTTACTACTGTCTTACTAGACTGTGTGAAGGACCTTGTTGCTACTGTCTTACTAGACTGTGTGAAGGACCTTGTTGCTACTGTCTTACTAGACTGTGTGAAGGACCTTGTTGCTACTGTCTTACTAGACTGTGTGAAGGACCTTGTTGCTACTGTCTTACTAGACTGTGTGAAGGACCTTGCTGCTACTGTCTTACTAGACTGTGTGAAGGACCTTGTTACTACTCTCTTACTAGACTGTGTGAAGGACCTTGTTGCTACTGTCTTACTAGACTGTGGGAGGGACCTTGTTGCTACTGTCTTACTAGACTGTGTGAAGGACCTTGTTACTACTCTCTTACTAGACTGTGTGAAGGACCTTGTTGCTACTGTCTTACTAGACTGTGGGAGGGACCTTGTTGCTACTGTCTTACTAGACTGTGTGAAGGACCTTGTTACTACTGTCTTACTAGACTGTGTGAAGGACCTTGTTACTACTGTCTTACTAGACTGTGTGAAGGACCTTGTTACTACTGTCTTACTAGACTGTGGGAGGGACCTTGTTGCTACTGTCTTACTAGACTGTGTGAAGGACCTTGTTGCTACTGTCTTACTAGACTGTGGGAAGGACCTTGTTGCTACTGTCTTACTAGACTGTGGGAGGGACCTTGTTGCTACTGTCTTACTAGACTGTGTGAAGGACCTTGTTACTACTGTCTTACTAGACTGTGTGAAGGACCTTGTTACTACTGTCTTACTAGACTGTGTGAAGGACCTTGTTGCTACTGTCTTACTAGACTGTGTGAAGGACCTTGTTACTACTGTCTTACTAGACTGTGTGAAGGACCTTGTTGCTACTGTCTTACTAGACTGTGTGAAGGACCTTGTTACTACTGTCTTACTAGACTGTGTGAAGGACCTTGTTGCTACTGTCTTACTAGACTGTGTGAAGGACCTTGTTACTACTGTCTTACTAGACTGTGGGAAGGACCTTGTTACTACTGTCTTACTAGACTGTGTGAAGGACCTTGTTGCTACTGTCTTACTAGACTGTGTGAAGGACCTTGTTACTACTGTCTTACTAGACTGTGTGAAGGACCTTGTTGCTACTGTCTTACTAGACTGTGTGAAGGACCTTGCTGCTACTGTCTTACTAGACTGTGTGAAGGACCTTGTTACTACTCTCTTACTAGACTGTGTGAAGGACCTTGTTGCTACTGTCTTACTAGACTGTGGGAGGGACCTTGTTGCTACTGTCTTACTAGACTGTGTGAAGGACCTTGTTACTACTCTCTTACTAGACTGTGTGAAGGACCTTGTTGCTACTGTCTTACTAGACTGTGGGAGGGACCTTGTTGCTACTGTCTTACTAGACTGTGTGAAGGACCTTGTTACTACTGTCTTACTAGACTGTGTGAAGGACCTTGTTACTACTGTCTTACTAGACTGTGTGAAGGACCTTGTTACTACTGTCTTACTAGACTGTGGGAGGGACCTTGTTGCTACTGTCTTACTAGACTGTGTGAAGGACCTTGTTGCTACTGTCTTACTAGACTGTGGGAAGGACCTTGTTGCTACTGTCTTACTAGACTGTGGGAGGGACCTTGTTGCTACTGTCTTACTAGACTGTGTGAAGGACCTTGTTACTACTGTCTTACTAGACTGTGTGAAGGACCTTGTTACTACTGTCTTACTAGACTGTGTGAAGGACCTTGTTGCTACTGTCTTACTAGACTGTGTGAAGGACCTTGTTACTACTGTCTTACTAGACTGTGTGAAGGACCTTGTTGCTACTGTCTTACTAGACTGTGTGAAGGACCTTGTTACTACTGTCTTACTAGACTGTGTGAAGGACCTTGTTGCTACTGTCTTACTAGACTGTGTGAAGGACCTTGTTACTACTGTCTTACTAGACTGTGGGAAGGACCTTGTTACTACTGTCTTACTAGACTGTGTGAAGGACCTTGTTGCTACTGTCTTACTAGACTGTGTGAAGGACCTTGTTACTACTGTCTTACTAGACTGTGTGAAGGACCTTGTTGCTACTGTCTTACTAGACTGTGGGAGGGACCTTGTTGCTACTGTCTTACTAGACTGTGGGAGGGACCTTGTTGCTACTGTCTTACTAGACTGTGTGAAGGACCTTGCTACTACTGTCTTACTAGACTGTGTGAAGGGCCTTGCTGCTACTGTCTTACTAGACTGTGTGAAGGACCTTGTTGCTACTGTCTTACTAGACTGTGTGAAGGACCTTGTTACTACTGTCTTACTAGACTGTGGGAGGGACCTTGTTGCTACTGTCTTACTAGACTGTGTGAAGGACCTTGTTGCTACTGTCTTACTAGACTGTGTGAAGGACCTTGTTGCTACTGTCTTACTAGACTGTGGGAGGGACCTTGTTGCTACTGTCTTACTAGACTGTGTGAAGGACCTTGCTACTACTGTCTTACTAGACTGAGTGAAGGACCTTGCTGCTACTGTCTTACTAGACTGTGTGAAGGACCTTGTTGCTACTGTCTTACTAGACTGTGTGAAGGACCTTGTTACTACTGTCTTACTAGACTGTGTGAAGGACCTTGTTGCTACTGTCTTACTAGACTGTGTGAAGGACCTTGTTGCTACTGTCTTACTAGACTGTGTGAAGGACCTTGTTGCTACTGTCTTACAAGTTTTGATGTTAGGCTTCAAACTTGTATGTGAGAAGATTACGTTATTCTGCAACCAGACCAAAGGCCACACTTCTTTATTTAATGTCTGATCAACCAGGTTGTTGCTGAAGGGCAAAGGGTAGCCAAGGAATCTAAAAAAAAAATGGGAGAGAATAAGCAAGAGTGATAAAGAAGGAGAAAGCAAAACAACAACAACGTCTTCGCTACAGCTTCAAAATTTTCACCACAGCCCCCAACAGTCTTCACCACAGCCCCCAACAGTCTTCACCACAGCCCCCAACAGTCTTCACCACAGCCCCCAACAGTCTTCACCACAGCCCCAACAGTCTTCACCACAGTCCCCAAGTCTTCACCACAGCCCCCAACAGTCTTCACCACAGCCCCCAACAGTCTTCACCACAGCCCCCAACAGTCTTCACCACAGCCCCAACAGTCTTCACCACAGCCCCCAACAGTCTTCACCACAGCCCCAACAGTCTTCACCACAGCCCCCAACAGTCTTCACCACAGCCCCCAACAGTCTTCACCACAGCCCCCAACAGTCTTCACCACAGCCCCAACAGTCTTCACCACAGTCCCCAACAGTCTTCACCACAGCCCCCAACAGTCTTCACCACAGCCCCCAACAGTCTTCACCACAGCTCCCAACAGTCTTCACCACAGCCCCCAACAGTCTTCACCACAGCCCCCAACAGTCTTCACCACAGCCCCCAACAGTCTTCACCACAGCCCCCAACAGTCTTCACCACAGCCCCAACAGTCTTCACCACAGCCCCCAACAGTCTTCACCACAGGCCCCAACAGTCTTCACCACAGCCCCCAACAAAGTCTTCACCACAGCCCCCAACAGTCTTCACCACAGCCCCCAACAGTCTTCACCACAGCCCCAACAGTCTTCACCACAGTCCCCAACAGTCTTCACCACCGCCCCCAACAGTCTTCACCACAGCCCCCAACAGTCTTCACCACAGCTCCCAACAGTCTTCACCACAGCCCCCAACAGTCTTCACCACAGCCCCCCACAGTCTTCACCACAGCCCCCAACAGTCTTCACCACAGCCCCCAACAGTCTTCACCACTGCCCCAACAGTCTTCACCACAGCCCCCAACAGTCTTCACCACAGCCCCCAACAGTCTTCACAACAGCCCCCACCAAAGTCTTCACCACAGCCCCCAACAGTCTTCACCACAGCCCCCAACAGTCTTCACCAGAGCCCCCAACAGTCTTCACCACAGCCCCCAACAGTCTTCACCACAGCCCCCAACAGTCTTCACCACAGCCCCCAACAGTCTTCACCACAGCCCCCAACAAAGTCTTCACCACAGCCCCCAACAGAGTCTTCACCACAGCCCCCAACAGAGTCTTCACCACAGCCCCCAACAGAGTCTTCACCACAGCCCCCAACAAAGTCTTCACCACAGCCCCCAACAAAGTCTTCACCACAGCCCCCAACAAAGTCTTCACCACAGCCCCCAACAGTCTTCACCACAGCCCCCAACAAAGTCTTCACCACAGCCCCCAACAAAGTCTTCACCACAGCCCCCAACAAAGTCTTCACCACAGCCCCCAACAGAGTCTTCACCACAGCCCCCAACAAAGTCTTCACCACAGCCCCCAACAAAGTCTTCACCACAGCCCCCAACAAAGTCTTCACCACAGCCCCCAACAAAGACTTAACCACACCCCCCAACAGTCTTCACCACAGCCCCCAACAAAGTCTTCACCACAGCCCCCAACAAAGTCTTCACCACAGCCCCCAACAAAGTCTTCACCACAGCCCCCAACAAAGTCTTCACCACAGCCCCCAACAAAGTCTTCACCACAGCCCCCAACAAAGTCTTCACCACAGCCCCCAACAAAGTCTTCACCACAGCCCCCAACAAAGTCTCCACCACAGCCCCCAACAAAGTCTTCACCACAGCCCCCATCCAAGTCTCCACCACAGCCCCCAACAAAGTCTCCACCACAGCCCCCAACAAAGTCTCCACCACAGCCCCCAACAAAGTCTCCACCACAGCCCCCAACAAAGTCTGCACCACAGCCCCCAACAGAGTCTTCACCACAGCCCCCAACAAAGTCTTCACCACAGCCCCCAACAAAGTCTCCACCACAGCCCCCAACAAAGTCTTCACCACAGCCCCCAACAGTCTTCACCACAGCCCCCAACAAAGTCTTCACCACAGCCCCCAACAAAGTCTTCACCACAGCCCCCAACAAAGTCTTCACCACAGCCCCCAACAAAGTCTCCACCACAGCCCCCAACAAAGTCTCCACCACAGCCCCCAACAAAGTCTCCACCACAGCCCCCAACAAAGTCTTCACCACAGCCCCCAACAGAGTCTTCACCACAGCCCCCAACAAAGTCTTCACCACAGCCCCCAACAAAGTCTCCACCACAGCCCCCAACAAAGTCTCCACCACAGCCCCCAACAAAGTCTCCACCACAGCCCCCAACAAAGTCTTCACCACAGCCCCCAACAAAGTCTTCACCACAGCCCCCAACAAAGTCTCCACCACAGCCCCCAACAAAGTCTTCACCACAGCCCCCAACAAAGTCTCCACCACCGCCCCCAACAAAGTCTCCACCACAGCCCCCAACAAAGTCTCCACCACAGCCCCCAACAAAGTCTTCACCACAGCCCCCAACAGAGTCTTCACCACAGCCCCCAACAAAGTCTACACCACAGCCCCCAACAAAGTCTACACCACAGCCCCCAACAAAGTCTTCACCACAGCCCCCAACAAAGTCTTCACCACAGCCCCCAACAAAGTCTACACCACAGCCCCCAACAAAGTCTTCACCACAGCCCCCAACAAAGTCTTCACCACAGCCCCCAACAAAGTCTTCACCACAGCCCCCAACAGAGTCTTCACCACAGCCCCCAACAAAGTCTTCACCACAGCCCACAACAAAGTCTCCACCACAGCCCCCAACAAAGTCTGCACCACAGCCCCCAACGAAGTCTGCGCCACAGCCCCCACCAAAGTCTTCACCACAGCCCCCAACAAAGTCTCCACCACAGCCCCCAACAAAGTCTTCACCACAGCCCCCAACAAAGTCTTCACCACAGCCCCCAACAGAGTCTTCACCACAGCCCCCAACAAAGTCTCCACCACAGCCCCCAACAAAGTCTTCACCACAGCCCCCAACAAAGTCTTCACCACAGCCCCCAACAAAGTCTTCACCACAGCCCCCAACAAAGTCTTCACCACAGCCCCCAACAAAGTCTTCACCACAGCCCCCAACAAAGTCTTCACCACAGCCCCCAACAAAGTCTTCACCACAGCCCCCAACAAAGTCTCCACCACAGCCCCCAACAAAGTCTTCACCACAGCCCCCAACAAAGTCTTCACCACAGCCCCCAACAAAGTCTTCACCACAGCCCCCAACAAAGTCTTCACCACAGCCCCCAACAAAGTCTTCACCACAGCCCCCAACAAAGTCTTCACCACAGCCCCCAACAAAGTCTTCACCACAGCCCCCAACAAAGTCTTCACCACAGCCCCCAACAAAGTCTCCACCACAGCCCCCAACAAAGTCTTCACCAGTGCTTCAACAACATCTGTTCATGTTTTTATTTCCAGGAAGATAAGATAGAGGTACTTTAGCCAGCTTCCTGAGAGAGGTGGTCATATTTATGTTGCTTTTATAATAGCGTGTAGCTTTCTGGCGCAGACTGTCCTGGGATTAAACTGGTGGGAGGGCCAGGGGCGGAGTGAGGAGCCAGTGAGAGAGAGAGAGAGAGAGAGAGAGAGAGAGAGAGAGAGAGAGAGAGAGAGAGAGAGAGAGAGAGAGAGAGAGAGAGAGATAGGGAGGGAGGGAGGGAGAGGAAGAGAAAGAGAGAGAGGAGAGATAAAGTATGCTCCTCTTTCTTGGATTGCCTGCCCTCCATCTCAACTGCGACTTCCTGACAGAATTCACCAAAATAGGCCGTCGAATTCATTCTGACGAGGACATTCGAGCACTCCAGGAAGATTTGAATAGACTGATGCAGTGGTCGGAGAAGTGGCAGATGCAGTTTAATATAGACAAATGCAAAGTTCTAAATGTTGGACAGGACAATAACCATGCCACATATAAACTAAATAATGTAGATCTTAATATTACGGATTGCGAAAAAGATTTAGGAGTTCTGGTTAGCAGTAATCTGAAACCAAGACAACAGTGCATAAGTGTTCGCAATAAAGCTAATAGAATCCTTGGCTTCATATCAAGAAGCATAAATAATAGGAGTCCTCAGGTTGTTCTTCAACTCTATACATCCTTGGTTAGGCCTCATTTAGATTATGCTGCACAGTTTTGGTCACCTTATTACAGAATGGATATAAATTCTCTGGAAAATGTACAAAGGAGGATGACAAAGTTGATCCCATGTATCAGAAACCTTCCCTATGAGGATAGACTAAGGGCCCTGAATCTGCACTCTCTAGAAAGACGTAGAATTAGGGGGGATATGATTGAGGTGTATAAATGGAAGACAGGAATAAATAAAGGGGATGTAAATAGTGTGCTGAAAATATCTAGCCTAGACAGGACTCGCAGCAATGGTTTTAAGTTGGAAAAATTCAGATTCAGGAAGGATATAGGAAAGTACTGGTTTGGTAATAGAGTTGTGGATGAGTGGAACAAACTCCCAAGTACCGTTATAGAGGCCAGAACGTTGTGTAGCTTTAAAAATAGGTTGGATAAATACATGAGTGGATGTGGGTGGGTGTGAGTTAGACCTGATAGCTTGTGCTACCAGGTCGGTTGCCGTGTTCCTCCCTTAAGTCAATGTGACCTGACCTGACTAGGTTGGGTGCATTGGCTTAAGCCGGTAGGAGACTTGGACCTGCCTCGCATGGGCCAGTAGGCCTTCTGCAGTGTTCCTTCGTTCTTATGTTCTTAATAGAGAACAGAGCAAGACGTCTCATCTCTCGCCTGAACCCAGCCTGGATAGATCTGTCATTTCAGCAGAGCCTTCAACACAGGAGGGATGTGGGTGGCCTTACTGTTATGTACAAGGCCAACATTGTCAAAGTACCACACTTGGCTCCACTCCGAGGACAGCGTGGAGTGAGCTTCTACACCACAAGACGGGCAGCAAGCAGCAAATTTACTCTACCCTTCTCCACGACATCGCTACATCTTAGATCATTTATTCCTAAGATGACTCGAGTCTCGAGCATGTTCGTACAGCATAATGACATCAACGAAATAATGACATCAATGAAATAAAGTCAATTGATTAAATGAAATTGCTGGCCCACAGATGGCTCCAACTTCATCCTGTTATCTGTACGTTTCATAACAATAAAGAGGCTTTCAAATGAGCTGAGGTAGGTAACAGCTCTTAGCTTGTAAATAAGTTAGGAACCCTTAACCTAACCTTCTAGAACCCTGTGTGTGTGTATAGAGAGAGAGAGAGAGAGAGAGAGAGAGAGAGAGAGAGAGAGAGAGAGAGAGAGAGAGAGAGAGAGAGAGAGAGAGAGAGAGAGAGAGAGAGAGAGACAGACAGACAGACAGACAGAGACAGAGAGAGAGTCATCATCAGTTCAATTAATCAGACAGAAGAACGTTAAAAGCCGAGGAATTACCACCAGCGTCTCTCCACTAAGTTACACGTTATTAAGTTTGGTCTATCAGAGTGCGTATGTTACCCTGACTTGTTTGTAACCCCCCCTAACCCCACGATGGCTTGTCATTGTGAAGTTGTTCCTTGTATGGCTTTATTGTACTGAGGCCGTTCCTTGTCGGAACGAGAGAGAGAGAGAGAGAGAGAGAGAGAGAGAGAGAGAGAGAGAGAGAGAGACCTGGCTGCATTATCTCACGGGAAATTAGTGGAGAGGCAGAAATTAGGTGGTATACATCTGCTGTTGTATTATACAGTAGCCAGCTTCCTTCAAGGACTCACTAGCGCATGGATGAGCACTATGCAGTCTGCAACGCACTGCTGTACACACACACACACATCATTATCAGGAGAAGAGTGGTGGAACACCTAGAAAGGAATGATCTCATCAACAGCAGCCAACATGGTTTCAGGGACGGGAAATCCTGTGTCACAAACCTACTGGAGTTCTATGACATGGTGACAGCAGTAAGACAAGAGAGAGAGGGGTGGGTGGATTGCATTTTCTTGGACTGCAAGGCGTTTGACACAGTTCCACACAAGAGATTAGTGCAAAAACTGGAGGACCAAGCAGGGATAACAGGGAAGGCACTACAATGGATCAGGGAATACTTGTCAGAAAGACAGCAGCGAGTCATGGTACGTGGCGAGGTGTCAGAGTGGGCACCTGTGACCAGTGGGGTCCCACAGGGGTCAGTCCTAGGACCAGTGCTGTTTCTGGTATTTGTGAACGACATGACAGAAGGAATAGACTCCGAAGTGTCCTTGTTTGCAAATGACGTGAAGTTGATGAGAAGAGTTCATTCGATCGAAGACCAGGCAGAACTACAAAGGGATCTGGACAGGTTGCAGACCTGGTCCAGCAATTGGCTCCTGGAGTTCAACCCCACCAAGTGCAAATTCATGAAGATTGGGGAAGGGCAAAGAAGACCGCAGACGGAATACAGTCTAGGGGGGCCAGAGACTACAAACCTCACTCAAGGAAAAAGATCTTGGGGTGAGTATAACACCAGGCACATCTCCTGAAGCGCACATCAACCAAATAACTGCTGCAGCATATGGGCGCCTGGCAAACCTCAGAACAGCATTCCGACATCTTAATAAGGAATCGTTCAGGACCCTGTACACCGTGTACGTTAGGCCCATATTGGAGTATGCGGCACCAGTTTGGAACCCCACACCTAGCCAAGCACGTAAAGAAACTAGAGAAAATGCAAAGGTTTGCAACAAGACTAGTCCCAGAGCTAAGAGGTATGTCCTACGAGGAGAGGTTAAGGGAAATCAACCTGACGACACTGGATGACAGGAGAGATGGGGGACATGATAACGACATACAAAATACTGAGAGGAATTGACAAGGTGGACAAAGACAGGATGTTCCAGAGATTGGACACAGTAACAAGGGGACACAGTTGGAAGTTGAAGACACAGATTAATCACAGGGATGTTAGGAAGTATTTCTTCAGCCACAGAGTTGTCAGGAAGTGGAATAGTTTGGGAAGCGATGTAGTGGAGGCAGGATCCATACATAGCTGTAAGCAGAGGTATGATAAAGCTCACGGTTCAGGGAGAGTGACCTAGTAGCGACCAGTGAAGAGGCGGGGCCAGGAGCTTGGACTCGACCCCTGCAACCTCAACTAGGTGAGTACACATACACACACACACACACACACACACACACACACACATATACTGTTGCTAAGTCATGACTGTTGTTACAAAACAGACATGACAGAATTTGTACATGAACACATAGCTACTGTTTGCAGCAGTCAACAGGCACGGCTGCACCTGTAAACAGACATGTTAACAGACGCGACTGTTGCTCCAAGAACAGCAATACCAAACAAACGCAGAGAAGAGTACATAAAAAGTGTTTAGTGTAAATACGTGTTAAAGATTTACTTATCTTAAAAGTTTGTAAGATTTCAGAAAGGAAGAGAATCAGTCTTGCCAGAATACAAAACGTTTAACAGGTTTCCGTTTCACCCTCATATGAGAGCATGGTAATAACTCTATTTCTGTTGTCTATTAATACGTGGTTAATGCTGTGAGAAACATTGGATGAGGTAAGAGGTTAGGTTAGGTTAAGTTAGGTTAAGTTAGGTTAAGTTAGGTTAAGTTAGGTTAAGTTAGGTTAGCTTTGGTTAATTAAGGTGAGGAAGTTGGTTAATTTATTACTAAATATATATCATTTATAATAACAATAATAATCTTTATTCCTACAAGTACATGATACAAATTATACAGATCATAGCTGACATCAATGACATACTATATAGAAAGTTCCTGGTTATGTAAAGCATTTCCCGCAACTTAGGTTAATTTTGTCCCCCAGGGTGCCACCCACACCAGTGGGCTAACATCCGGGTACCTACTTACTGCTAAGCGAATAGGGACAGCAGATGTCTTAGGGTAACAAGCCAAATGTTTTCACCCGTACCGGGGATCGGGACAGCCACAATCTCTCTATACGTTAAAACACAGATTCCTAAATATTAGGGAGTAAAGAGAACTCTTGTAGTTTATATAACATCACAGATGGTAGCCACCTCACCCACTAATATCATCAAGATAAAATAACTTCAGCTCTGTTGGAATGATGCTCTCATAAGTAAGTTTATTTAAGTATAGGTACACAACTCTAAGGAAAGTGGAACATGCGCGTAGTAAGAGGTGACTAAAATGCCGGGAGCAAGGGGCTAGTAACCCCTTCTCCTGTATACATTACTAGATTTAATAACAAAATCTTTCGTTTTTCTTTTTAGGTCACCCTACCTCAGTGGGATACGGCCAGTTCGTGGAAAAATAAGGTACACGGAAGTACAATTATCATACACAGTAACATGTATGAAAAATAACCACAGTGAAAAATAAATAGTGAAATTCCAAGCACTTTCGTTATTTCTCACATTATCAAGGAATAGTAAAAACAATAGGTCAACAGAAGACTTATAAGTCTGAGATTTCACCTCCCTTATGACCTTACACACGACCCGTCCCAGCGAGCGTGGGAGTGTACTTAGGATTTGGTCAGGTCCCTTCCCCAAAAAAGTCAGACAAAGTTACTCATATCCATTGGGGTCCTTGAAGATATTCCCATCACCTTAGTGAAGTCTCCCAGGTAAACACAGCTGGCTTTTGTTTGCACCGTGTAACTTACAGTGCAGCAGCACACTGAAGATGTGGCCAATATTGTTTAACGCAAAACACCGTGTGTTTTGCCTACCTCTTTACGTTCCCAGCTATCCTTATGGCGGTGAGAGGATAGTGTTTCTTGCCAGAGGTGTGGGATGAGTGCATCCCTGGCCATCCTTAGGGACTCACATCAGGCCAGGTTACATGGTAGCTTCAGCAGGTTGTGTAAGCACTCTCATGGTGGGTGATGCTAACCAACACTCATATACAGTGAGTGATGGCTATGATAGTGGTGGTGGTGGTGATGCAGGTGCACCACCAGCCTCACTGCTGTGCATCACTACATGCAAACCATCCCTCCCCTGACGCCTTCCTTCCTCCCTATCCCGTCTACTCTTCCCTCAGTCTCCTCTCTGCCAGCAATCACTCTCACCCTGACAACAACAAAAAACACATAGATTCAATCTTCTCCACACCTCTCTTCCTCCTTCATCAAATCTGTCCTCCTCCTCCTCCTTCTCCTCTAGTCTCTTCCTCCCACTTCCTCCTCTTCCCTCTTCCTCTTACCTCCTGCTCCCCCAAATATTAGTTTCGACTTACTATATATTACCCTTTGTTTATTTTCTGCATGTTACTCTGCACTGCTTCAGTTACGTGTGGTTGAGTGTTGAAGCACTTGGTTCACAACCAAAAGAACCCGGATTCGATCTCTAACCAAGACTTAAGGACAAATGTCCTTGTACCTGCTGCCTCTGTTAAGCCAGCAGTAAATAGGAATTAGCTGGCTTTTGTGTCTGGCATGAAAGCCACCACATTGCCTGGCTTTCTTGGATTATCCTGGGTTAATCATTGCTTTGTGTGTGTGTACTTACCCATTTTTAGTTGTAGGGGTCGATTCACAGCTCCTGGTCCCGCCTCTTCGCTGATAGCTACTAGGTCCACTCCCTGCTCCAAGAGCTTTATCGTGTGTGTGTGTGTGTGTGTGTTTGTGTGTGTGAGAGAGAGAGAGAGAGAGAGAGAGAGAGAGAGAGAGAGAGAGAGAGAGAGAGAGAGAGAGAGAGAGAGAGAGAGAGAGAGAGAGAGGGGGGGGACAGGAGAGAGAGAGAGAGAGAGAGGGACAGAAGAGAGACAGAGAGAGAGAGAGAGAGAGAGAAAGAACTTTCTACAAGGATGGCTCAAGTTACTTCCATTACTGCCAAGACTCTCACTCTCTCCCTCTCCACTCTCCCACCTACCAACTCTTGCCTCTGGCCTCACACTCCCTCTCATCCCACTCCTCGCACCAACCTTTAACCCCACTCCCTCGGTCTGTGTTCCCACGCATCACTGTGTTTCAGGGACTTATTATGACAGCTGGTCTAAGACCACACTAGCTTTCGGGGGTCAGCGCCCCTGAGGCCCAGTCCCAGACCAGGTCTCCTGGAGTTTACCTGGAGAGAGTTTCGGGGGTCAACGCCCCCGCGGCCCGGTCTGTGACCAGGCCTCCTGGTGGATCAGCGCCTGATCAACCAGGCTGTTGCTGCTGGCTGCACGCAAACCAACGTACGAGCCACAGCCCGGCTGATCAGGAACTGACTTTAGGTGCTTGTCCAGTGCCAGCTTGAAGACTGCCAGGGGTCTGTTGGTAATCCCCCTTATGTGTGCTGGGAGGCAGTTGAACAGTCTCGGGCCCCTGACACTTATTGTATGGTCTCTTAACGTGCTAGTGACACCCCTGCTTTTCATTGGGGGGATGGTGCATCGTCTGCCAAGTCTTTTGCTTTCGTAGTGAGTGATTTTCGTGTGCAAGTTCGGTACTAGTCCCTCTAGGATTTTCCAGGTGTATATAATCATGTATCTCTCCCTCCTGCGTTCCAGGGAATACAGGTTCAGGAACCTCAAGCGCTCCCAGTAATTGAGGTGTTTTATCTCCATTATGCGCGCCGTGAAAGTTCTCTGTACATTTTCTAGGTCGGCAATTTCACCTGCCTTGAAAGGTGCTGTTAGAGTGCAGCAATATTCCAGCCTAGATAGAACAAGTGACCTGAAGAGTGTCATCATGGGCTTGGCCTCCCTAGTTTTGAAGGTTCTCATTATCCATCCTGTCATTTTTCTAGCAGATGCGATTGATACAATGTTATGGTCCTTGAAGGTGAGATCCTCCGACATAATCACTCCCAGGTCTTTGACGTTGGTGTTTCGCTCTATTTTGTGGCCAGAATTTGTTTTGTACTCTGATGAAGATTTAATTTCCTCATGTTTACCATATCTGAGTAATTGAAATTTCTCATCGTTGAACTTCATATTGTTTTCTGCAGCCCACTGAAAGATTTGGTTGATGTCCGCCTGGAGCCTTGCAGTGTCTGCAATGGAAGACACTGTCATGCAGATTCGGGTGTCATCTGCAAAGGAAGACACGGTGCTGTGTCTGACATCCTTGTCTATGTCGGATATGAGGATGAGGAACAAGATGGGAGCTAGTACTGTGCCTTGTGGAACAGAGCTTTTCACCGTAGCTGCCTCGGACTTTACTCTGTTGACGACTACTCTCTGTGTTCTGTTAGTGAGGAAATTATAGATCCATCGACCGACTTTTCCTGTTATTCCTTTAGCGCGCATTTTGTGCGCTATTACGCCATGGTCACACTTGTCAAGGCCTGATCAACCAGGCTGTTACTGCTGCCCGCACGCAGTCCAATGTATGAACCACAGCCCAGCTGATCAGGAACTGATTGGAGAAACTTGTCCAGTTCCCTCTTGAAGACAGTCAGAGGTTTGTTGGTAATTCACCTTATGTACGAAGGTAGTGTACTGAAGAGTCGTGGTTCCCTTACATTTATTGGGTTCTATCTCGGTGTACTCGTCACGCCTCTACTTTTATTGGAGGTGCTCTACACCGTCTGTCAAGTCTGTTGTTGTCACACGGAGTGATTCCAGTGTTCAGGTGTAGTACCAGTCCCTCCAGAGCTTTCCAGGTGCAAATTATGATGTACCTTTCTCGCCTACGTTACAAAGAATACAGCTGAAGAGACTTTGAACGTTCCGGTAGTTCAGATGCTTGACAGTGTATACGAGCAGTGAAAATTCTCTGTACATTTTCCAGCTCAGCAATCTCGCTTGTCTTGAAGGTGTTGGTCAGTATACAACAGTGTTCCAGCCTACCTTGAAGGTGTTGGTCAGTATACAACAGTGTTCCAGCCTACCTTGAAGGTGTTGGTCAGTATACAACAGTGTTCCAGCCTACCTTGAAGGTGTTGGTCAGTATACAACAGTGTTCCAGCCTACCTTGAAGGTGTTGGTCAGTATACAACAGTGTTCCAGCCTACCTTGAAGGTGGTGGTCAGTATACAACAGTGTTCCAGCCTACCTTGAAGGTGGTGGTCAGTATACAACAGTGTTCCAGCCTACCTTGAAGATAGTGGTCAGTATACAACAGTGTTCCAGCCTACCTTGAAGGTGGTGGTCAGTATACAACAGTGTTCCAGCCTACCTTGAAGGTGGTGGTCAGTATACAACAGTGTTCCAGCCTACCTTGAAGGTAGTGGTCAGTATACAACAGTGTTCCAGCCTACCTTGAAGGTGGTGGTCAGTATACAACAGTATTCCAGCCTACCTTAAAGGTGGTGGTCAGTATACAACAGTATTCCAGCTTACCTTGAAGGTGATGGTCAGTATACAACAGTGTTCCAGCCTACCTTGAAGGTGGTGGTCAGTATACAACAGTGTTCCAGCCTACCTTGAAGGTGGTGGTCAGTATACAACAGTGTTCCAGCCTACCTTGAAGGTGGTGGTCAGTATACAACAGTGTTCCAGCCTACCTTGAAGGTGGTGGTCAGTATACAACAGTGTTCCAGCCTACCTTGAAGGTGGTGGTCAGTATACAACAGTATTCCAGCCTACCTTGAAGGTGGTGGTCAGTATACAACAGTGTTCCAGCCTACCTTGAAGGTGGTGGTCAGTATACAACAGTATTCCAGCCTACCTTGAAGGTGGTCAGTATACAACAGTATTCCAACCTACCTTGAAGGTGGTGGTCAGTATACAACAGCATTCCAGCCTACCTTGAAGGTGGTGGTCAGTATACAACAGTGTTCCAGCCTACCTTGAAGGTGGTGGTCAGTATACAACAGTATTCCAGCCTACCTTGAAGGTGGTGGTCAGTATACAACAGTATTCCAGCCTACCGTGAAGGTGGTGGTCAGTATACAACAGTATTCCAGCCTACCTTGAAGGTGGTGGTCAGTATACAACAGTATTCCAGCCTACCTTGAAGGTGGTGGTCAGTATACAACAGTATTCCAGCCTACCTTGAAGGTGGTGATCAGTATACAACAGTGTTCCAGCCTACCTTGAAGGTGGTGGTCAGTATACAGCAGTGTTCCAGCCTACCTTGAAGGTGGTGGTCAGTATACAACAGTGTTCCAGCCTACCTTGAAGGTGGTGGTCAGTATACAACAGTGTTCCAGCCTACCTTGAAGGTGGTGGTCAGTATACAACAGTATTCCAGCCTACCTTGAAGGTGGTGGTCAGTATACAAGTGTTCCAGCCTACCTTGAAGGTGGTGGTCAGTATACAACAGTGTTCCAGCCTACCTTGAAGGTGGTGGTCAGTATACAACAGTGTTCCAGCCTACCTTGAAGGTGGTGGTCAGTATACAACAGTATTCCAGCCTACCTTGAAGGTGGTGATCAGTATACAACAGTGTTCCAGCCTACCTTGAAGGTGGTGGTCAGTATACAACAGTGTTCCAGCCTACCTTGAAGGTGGTGGTCAGTATACAACAGTGTTCCATCCTACCTTGAAGGTGGTGGTCAGTATAGAACAGTGTTCCAGCCTACCTTGAAGGTGGTGGTCAGTATACAACAGTATTCCAGCCTACCTTGAAGGTGGTGGTCAGTATACAACAGTATTCCAGCCTACCTTGAAGGTGGTGGTCAGTATACAACAGTGTTCCAGCCTACCTTGAAGGTGCTGGTCAGTATACAACAGTGTTCCAGCCTACCTTGAAGGTGGTGGTCAGTATACAACAGTGTTCCAGCCTACCTTGAAGGTGGTGGTCAGTATACAACAGTGTTCCAGCCTACCTTGAAGGTGGTGGTCAGTATACAACAGTGTTCCAGCCTACCTTGAAGGTGGTGGTCAGTATACAACAGTGTTCCAGCCTACCTTGAAGGTGGTGGTCAGTATACAACAGTGTTCCAGCCTACCTTGAAGGTGGTGGTCAGTATACAACAGTGTTCCAGCCTACCTTGAAGGTGGTGGTCAGTATACAACAGTGTTCCAGCCTGGAGAGAACAAGTGACGTGAAGAGTATCATCACTGGCTGAGTATCTCTGGTCTAGACTGATGGACTGAGCACATCGACTCCAGGCTGAGAGACTGATAACCTCATTCTCCTCCTCGTCTTTCACCTTTCATCTCTGTATTGGACTGAAGAAGCCAGCGACTGGCGAAACGTTTCCTCAATAAAGATTCCGAAATGTTACACAAGTGTCCCATTCTTCAGCATTGTTGTGATTCTCAGAATGAGAGATCTTCCGACAACATTGTTCCAGATCCCGCACTGGAAACCTCCACATCATCGAATGATTTGAGTTTGTCCGAAACTCCGTTTCAGTCTGTATTTCTTCATTTATTTCTTTATTTATTTCTTTATTTATTCCTTTATTTCTTCCTTGCTGAACACCACACTGTTGTTCAACCACACATTCGTGTCTTCGTAAGAACAGAAGACAGCCAACCTGTCAAGCTGTAGAATCCGTACTTGGGAATAAATGTTTTCATTCATCAACTCCCTCGTCAAGAACTGTCTCCGGCTCATCTCTCAGACGATTCAACGCTATTCATAAATTATATATATATATATATATATATATATATATATATATATATATATATATATATATATATATATATATACATATATATATATATATATATATATATATATATATACATATATATATATATATATATATATATATATATATATATATATATATATATATATATATATATATATATATATATATATATATGTCGTGCCGAATATTTAAAACTGGTCAATTAGCAATAACTCATTTAAAATTAAGTCCTTTCTGAAATTTTCTCTTATACGTTTAAAGATATATTTTTTTCGTTAATGTTAATGTATTTTTTTTTTAATTTTGCACCAAAAGAATCTTAGAAAACTTACCTAACCTTATTATAGCAAGAACAATTTATTTTAGCCTAACCCAACTAAATATATTTTAGATTTGTTTACAATAATTTAATACTAAACACACCCAGTGAAACATATTTTTTTCGTTAGGTTCAGAATGATTTTGGCGAAATTATTGCATACACAAATTTTCACTTGTCCTACATGGCAAGATGAACGTTGCTATTTAAGCCAAGATCGCAAGTTCTGCCTATTCGGCACGACATATATATATATATATATATATATATATATATATATATATATATATATATATATATATATTTACATGAGAGAGAGAAAGATGTAGGCAACAGCTCTTACCTTGTGAATAAAGTTAGGAACCTTAACGGAATCCAACCTGCTGTATAAACGGGGCCCTACAGTAGCCTGGAACCTAACCTGCCGTATAAGTGGAGCCCCCTGTTTATCTAAGCCGGTGGGGGAGGGGGGTTCCACGAACCAGTCAGTTATACAAAATTGTATGATTGTATAGATCAAGGGGGCAGGGCGGATAGATAGGAGGCAACCACATTTGATCCAAGGAAAGGGGAAGAGTCTCCCCAGTTCCTCGGATCAAACATGAAATTTAGTGGAGATTCTCATAGCGCCACGTCAAAAAAAAAAAAATCCCATAACAGCTTAGGTTGAGAAACGCACAGTAATAAATATCAATATGAACTTTATTGACAGTCATATATTAACCCTTAAAGTCGTATCGGGATAAATAAGATTATGAACGACCTTACTGGCTCCATCAATCTTCGGGTCGTTCACGTATATTAGAACGACCAGACGACGACCAGAGCGACCAGGAGAAGGCCAAGACGACCAGGCGACGACAAGAGCAATCAAACGAAGGCCAAGACGACTAAGCGACGACAAGAGTAACCAGACGAAGGCCAAGACGACCAGGCCAAGACCAGAACGACCAGGCAACGACAAGAGTAACCAGACGAAGGCCAAGACGACCAGGCCAAGACCAGAACGACCAGGCAACGACAAGAGTAACCAGACGAAGGCCAAGACGACCAGGCCAAGACCAGAACGACCAGGCGACGACAACAGTAACCAGACGACGACTAGAACGACCTCTGAAGCACTGGATGATGTGGACTGGCGGATGATGACGTCTTATCCTTGTATATAATGTTTCCTAACATCTCCATAATTAACTTACCTTCCATTTAAATTATTTTTTCCCAGTTACCAGTATAAAAAATAATTTTGTCTTTGAGTATTGATAAATATGACAGTGACTGGTGGTTATAGTAGAATATAGATTTACTCAAGCTCCTGACTGAAGGCCTATCATAGGCTTATTATTGTATATATAATTTCCGATATTTAATCACTAAATTAGCTGAGATTTTTTCTTGGTCAGTTAGTTCAGTATTTACTGTTCGTCTTATGTGTCCTCTTGTCTCCCTCCTTCCTCTGCCTCTTCCTCTCTCCCTGTCTCCTCTCTTCCCCTCCCTACCCTCTTTTCCCCTCAAACACTGGGATGTAAACAGGCAACACGAGGGGTAACTCCCAAAATCCTCATTAATTAAGATGTTTCTTGCAAGCTCTTACTCTCCCTCTCATCCTTACCCCACTCACCCCTCTCCCTATCTCCCCTCGTCGACTTCCCTCTCCCCTCACCCTATCTCCCCTCGTCGACTTCCCTCTCCCTCATCTATCAACAAAATCAATGTGTGTGACACCTGACACCACTCGCCTAATTGATGCCAACGCCTCCTAATAATACACACACACATCAATTAACTGACCAACTCACCAAATAAAAACGTGTATGTTACAGGACTGGCCCGGGACCGCGCCGCGGGGGTCATCTTCTTCACCAGAATCCACAATAGGTATACCTGAAGGGAATTTCGGGGTCAACGCCCCCGAGGCCCGGTCCTTGACCACGTCTGAAATTCTTGTTAAAGTGTGCTGGAATAAATGAGGGGTCCAAACTACACTGTTTATGGTATACGCTGATAGACGGGGAAACCACGATAGATGTCAGTCAGTTGCAATAGATATGATGCTGGTTTGGTATGATGGATGTAATGCAAGTATGACACGATAGATGTAAATTAGATATAAATCGTTACCCACTGCCACCGTCTTCTACTACTACCATCATCTACCACCACCACCACTACTGTCTACCACCACCACCATCATCTACCACCACCGTCTACCACCACCACCACCACCACCATCATCTACTATCACCATCATCTACCACTACCGTCTACCACCACCACCACCACCATCATCTACTATCACCATCATCTACCACCACCGTCTACCACCACCACCATCTACTACCACCATCATCTACCACCGCCGTCTACCACCACCACCATCTACTACCACCATCATCTACCACCACCGTCTATCACCACCATCATCTACCACCACCATCATCTACCACCACCACCATCATCTACTACCACCATCATCTACCACCACCGTCTACCACCACCACCATCATCTACTACTACCATCATCTACCACCACCATCTATTATCACCTACCAAGGAACATGTGAGAGATCTGGGTGTGTCATATAAGGCAAATATCAGGAAAGACAGGAAAATGACGGTGTGGATAATGAGAACTTTTAAAACAAGCGAAACAGTGCCAGTGGTGACACTTTTCAAATCACTTGTTCTCTCTCGCTTAACGTATTGTTCAGTGTTAACGACTCTGCTCAGGGCATGAGCAATATCACAGCTAGAACAGATACAGAGATCGTTTACGGGCCACATAGAGGCAATGCAGCATTTAAATTACAGGGAACGCCTCAAGTCTTAAATATGTACTCAGTGGAGCGAAGGAGAGAGAGATACATGATAATATATACCTGGAAGTTATTTGAGAGCCTTGTCCCAAGTTTACACACTGCCATAACAACATACTGGAGTGAGAGATATGGGAGGAAGTGCAAAATAAACCAGTGAAAAGCACGAGCGTTATGGGCACAATAAAGGAACATTGTATCAACATTCGTGGCCCCAGATTATTCAACTTCTTACCAGAAAATATCAGAAACACTGCTGGAACAGGTGTACAAGTCTTCAAGAGGAAACTGGACAAGTATCTTCACCAGATGCCACATTAACCAGGCTGGGATGGATATGCAATCCGGCGGGCCTCCAGCAACAACAGTCTGGTTGAGCAGGCTAGCACCAGACGAGCCTGGCCGATGGACGGGCTCTGAGCGTAGAAAAAACTCTCGAAAACCTTCAAAGGTATATCTACCACCATCATCACCACTTACTAGTGCTAACTAAAACACCACAATCACCTATCATCTACCACTACCTACCATCTACCACCACCTACCATCTACCACCACCTACCATCTACCACCACTTACCATCTACCACCACCTATCTACTACCACCTACCACCATTTACCATCTACCACTACCTACCATCTACCACCACCTACCATCTACTACCACCTACCATCTACCACCACCTACCACTTACCACCACCTACCACTTACCACCACCTACCATCTACCACCACCTACCATCTACTACCACCTACCACCAACTACCATCTACTACCACCTACCACAACCTACCATCTACCACAACCTACCATCTACCACCACCTACCATCTACTACCACCTACCATCTACCACCACCTACCATCTACTACCACCTACCATCTACCACCACCTACCATCTACTACCACCTACCACAACCTACCATCTACCACCACCTACCATCTACTACCACCTACCATCTACCACCACCTACCATCTACTACCACCTACCATCTACCACCACCTACCATCTACTACCACCTACCCTCTACCACCACCTACCACAACCTACCACCTACCATCTACCACCACTTACCATCTACCACCGCTGTGAGGGAAAAGTTCAATATATAGGAGTAGAGATATAGTAACGATAGTTTCATTACCGGCTACTAGTTAAGGTAGGGTAAGTCAAGCTCCCGTTTTTCCCACCTTTTTCCGCCTCCCTGAAAGTGATAGTTTGACTGCCGGCTGCTTGTTAAGGTAGGGTCAGTCTAGCTCCCGCTATCCCTCCCCCCCCCCCCGAAAGGTGACGTGTGGGGCTCTGGTCAAACAGTAAATCACTCGACTCACAGCTCCCAACACTACTGTAAGTACATGCCTGCCTTGTATTCTAGTGGATTTATTGGTTAAAAGCTTCACTTTTGACCAATAATAAACTTAGTCCTTTCAGTCTTGCTCTAGGCTGACTGTTGTAATAATCACCACGTCTTTTGAGTATTGTACACTGCCATGGAGAGTGATTATTTAAGCAGTGGGTAACCTGTCTATCTTTTCAGCTTGGATGACAGTGAGGGTCACCTGTCAATCAACGAGCAGAACAGGAGACGGACTAACGTCCTGGAGACGTCCCATTTTGGATTTAAGTACCTGTGCACCTGTATGAAATTGCAGGACGTAACCCCACATCATTGCAGCGGTAAAGAACCTGCTTTCCTGTCATCGGGAGAGATTACTCGCTGGTATACTGTGAAGAACTAGCCAGTGGATGGTCACCAACACCTGCGACCCCCCCCCCATCAGCAACGGCTACGATTTCAACAAGCAGTGTCACCAACACCAGACACCCAAGTTTTAAATTAGCGTTGAATTCAGTTATCATTTATATTTTTCATTTTTCATTTTCTTTAATGTAGGATTAATAATTCATATTTAAGTGTTTTACATTTTATATTTTCTACATAATAAAGTGTTTATGTTTGTCTGTTATTGTTTCTTTTTCTATTCACTAATTTTCCTGAGGAGGAGCCAGCCTTGGTAATACTGTCTGAAGTTGTTACAGGGCTGAGTAAGTCTTCACAAGTGGCGACCTTGCCAGGATCAACTCTACTGAATCAAGATTCAACTCCATCCCGAATCTACCATTGGACCTTCAACGCTGCATACCACAGACGGTTACCATCAGCCATGAGTAATCATTCTCTATGGTAGGACTACAGTACAGGTATTTAAAAGATTTGGTGATTGTTATAGTCTCAATTTATTGTAAGTCAAGTCAGGCAGGATATAATATTTAATTCTGCCACCTAATTGTGTGTAAGCTTGAAACACTTTGGAGGATTAGACTCTAGGGACCCGAGATTTTCCAGTGACAACTTGTTTCATTGAGCTCTTTATTATATCAAGGGAACTGTCATAGGACACTCTTGATTTGTTGGTGAGAAGACTGGATGGTCAAGGGACCCCATTCTACTTACTGTTTGCTCGGAGCCGGCATAGAACCCTTCGTTTTCATTAATACATATTGTTTAATTGAAGCAGGGATCGAGCCCTCTGGTTTATTTACAGTTTGAGCGGAGCAGAATTTAACCCTCCATTTTCTTTAATACCCGTTTCATTTCCCCTGATAGTTTAAGTTATTCTTGCAAGTATGGAGGAATACCAGTTTTGGATGAATGCTGGAAGTAAGTTAGGAATAACAGGGAAAAATTTAGAATCTTTCATTAGTGCTAAGATCCAGGAAAGACTTGAAAGAGAGAGAATTGAGAGAGAAGGAAGACAGCTAGAAAGGGAAAGAGAAGAGAAAAAGGAGAAAGAGAACCTTGAAAGACAGGAGAAAAAGGAGAGAGAGAGAATTGAGAGAGAAATCCGAGAAAGACAGAAAGAGAGCGAGAAGACCAAAAAGAGCGTGATAGACTTGATCATGAGGAAAGAGCTAGAGTACGTGAGGAACGAGCTAAGATACATGAGGAACATGTTAAATTAAGGGAACTTGAAAGAGCAAAGGACAGAGAATATGAGTTAAGGGAGAGAGAAAAGGATCGCGAGCTCGAACAAACTCACCTTGAATTAGAGAATAAGAAGTTAACTTTCTCACAACAGCAATTAGATGAAGGAGTAATGGAACAACGTGCAGCTAGTGCACATATTCCAACACCTAATTTACCTCCCTTCACAGAGGGGGAAGACATAACCTCTTACATTATCAGGTTTGAAAATACCGCTACCCTCTGTGAATGGCCTGCTGACACCTGGGCTACCAGGTTAGGAATGTTATTTTCTGGTACAGCTTTGAATATCTATGCAACTTTGTCGCAGGATATCGTATGTAATTATAACCTACTGAAGAAGGCAATCCTTAAAGCATATCAAAAAACCACTAATTCTTACAGGAAAGATTTCAGGTATGCCACCTTACAGCCTGGCCAGAACTTTCAGCAGTTACAGGTAACACTCGTTTGTTCAACTTTTGGATAGAGAGTTCAGGAATTGATCACAGTTATGAATCTCTTAGAGACTTCATGGTTGCTGATCAGTTCCTGACAGCTCTTCCCCATCAGATAGGAACATTCATCAGAGAACGTAAACTGATTAAAGCTGAGGAAGTTGCTGAGGCTGCTGACCTGTATGCTGAGGCTCACAATTCCTATAAAGACCTAAAGGGATCGAACCCTAAGGGCAAGGGTTCATCAGACCTTAAGAAATCAAAGCCTCTAGTGGAAAGTAAAATGACTTCTTTTATTCCTGTTTGTCATTTGTGTGGTGTTAAGGGACATAAACGTCCAGATTGTCCTTCTAAGAAGGTCCAAAAAGTTGGAAGATGTTTTAAAGACTGTAATGACCAAGCACCCTTCTGTTCAGGAACAGTTAATGGACTTAATATATCTACCATTTTACGAGACACTGGATGCACATGTATAGTCATTTCTGATAAGCTGTTCCCTAACCTTAAAGAAACTCATTCCTCTGCTATACTTTCAGACTACTTGGGCCGTACGGACACTTTTCCTACCATCCGTTGTTACATTAGGTCTAAATGGTTCACAGGTTGGTCTGAAGCCGTACTAGCTCCCATCACTTCTTGCTCCGTACTAATAGGTAATGTAAAAGGTGCCATTCTTCCTTCTGAGGTTGACCTCTCATCACCAAAGATGGACATAGGTGTTTCAGATCCTCTTCCTGTAGAGTCAGAGAAGCCCCTCGAAAGTTCAGATGAGACAATGTCTCGTGAGATTCATGTGGGATTAAAAACCAGTGATGCTACTCTCAAAAGCGAGGTAGTAGGATCACCGGTTCACTTGTTAGATGAAAGTGAAGATATCACCTCCGATACCATAAATGTCTTGACTAGGGCTCAGACCAAAGCCCAGGCTTCTCCTACTGTCCATCCTTTGATTTTCCCTGACTTTAAGCCTTTAGATATATCGAAGGACTCCTTTGTCAATTTACAACGTAATTGCCCTTCTCCTCAGAATTGCCATAATGCCGCTAAACAAAATCAAGTGATCCAAAGGAAAAACTTTTCATATAAATTTGAATATATAAAAGGTATCTTGTATAAGTCAGTATTCAAATTAAATTCAGATGAGATAGACTATTCCATCTTAGTTGTTCCAAGGCAATGCAGAGAAACTGTTCTTAAAATGGCTCATGACCTGCCAGTGGCCGGACATTTCTCGCATCGTAAAACTTTAAATAAAATTAGGGAAACCTATTTTTGGCCTAAAATGTCCTCAGATACCACTACTTATTGTAGATCGTGTAAAGTTTGCCAACTGTCATCCTCCCGAGGTACCAGGCGAGTACCTATGGTCAAAATGCCAATCTTTACGGTACCTTTTGAAAGAGTAGCTATTGACATCGTTGGTCCTTTATCTCCACTTTCATCTGGGGGACATAGATATATATTAACATTAGTTGATTATGCTTCGAGTTTCCCTGAAGCCATACCCTTAAAGACCATAACTACTACAGAGGTGGCTGAAGCCCTTTTGTCCATCTTCTCCAGAGTGGGCATCCCTAGAGAAATTTTGTCTGACTTTGGGACACAATTCATATCTGACTTAATGCAACATCTATACCAACTTCTGGGAGTGAAGCCTCTCTTCACCACACCCTATCATCCCAGCTGTAATGGGAGGATTGAGCGCCAGCATTCGATTCTCAAGTCCATTTTAAGGAAACTTTGCTCCCTTAAACCTAAAGAGTGGCATCGTTACCTACCCTGTGCTTTGTTTGCCATGAGGGAAGTTCCCAGTGACTCTTTGGAGTTTTCACCTTTTGAACTTCTCTATGGTAGACAGGCCAGAGGTCTATTGGCCATCCTTCATGACTTATGGACTAATGAGAAGGTAAATGCTGAGGTTCAGTCTTCTTACCAGTTTCTCCTTGACCTTAGATCCAAACTTGAGGAGACCTCTGACAGTTTCGAAAAACTTACACTTGTCAATGGACCAGTACAAAACCTATTTTGATTCCAAAAGCCAGGAGAAGTTTTAAAGTAGGGGATGAAGTTCTGGTACTTTTGCCTATCAAGTCAAATAAATTATTAGTAGCATGGAAAGGTCCATATAAAGTATTAAAAATTTGTGGGAAAGTTGACTACCTCATAGAAGTCAAGGGGAAACCTAAGCTTTATCATATCAACATCCTTAAGAAATATTACCGAAGAAATTCGGTTAACTGCCTTAATAACTTTGACTTAGTTTTTCCACACGAACTTGATAAGACAACTGAAGAATGTAAAGTGTGCGTAATTGACACCTCTAACTTAGACCATGATGAAGAACTACATGACTTGGTGACTTTTGACCACTCGGACGCAACCAACATTAATATTAATGAATCTTTGGATGACCATAAGAGACATGAACTACTTCAATGAGTAACTTTTCAGACGTCTTTACTGATATTCCAGGTGTTACCTCCACGGTAGTCCATAAGATTGACTTATTGACGGACAATCCTATCAAACGGAAATTATACCCAGTTCCAGTTCACCTTAGGGATGCATTTGACCGAGAGGTAGACAAATTATTAAAACTAAAGATCATTGAACCTTCAGTATCTGCATATTGCTCACCAGTAGTCATGGTTAAGAAGGAGGATAATTCATATAGACTTGCTATTGACTTCAGAGGCCTTAATGCTATAACTCGGTGGGATGCTGAGCCTATGCCCTTAATAGATATTGCACAGGCATATCATCAAGTAATGTTAGATCCTTCTTCTAAGCAGTACACCGCTTTTCCTACACACCAAGGACTGATGCAGTATAGAACTATGCCCTTCGGTTTGGTAACTGCCTGTGCTACCTACGTGAGACTGATGAGAAAGGTCTTGGGTAATATGCCAAATGTTTCAGTTTATTTTGATAACATTTACGTAATGACATCTACGTGGGGCGAACATATCCAAACATTAACATCAGTTTTGCGTAGGTTACGCTCACATGGCCTCACTGCCAAGCCGAAGAAATGCTTCCTTGGGTATAACAAGATTAGATATCTTGGACTGATACTTTCTAATAACACTCTGCAGCCTCTCCCCAGTAAGATCAAAGCTTTATTAGAATTTAAATTCCCCAAAACCAAGAAGCTCATGCGAAGCTTTCTTGGTTCTGTAAATTTTTATGCATGGTTTATCCCGAACCTTACTGATCTTACAGGCATCTTATCAGACTTCCTTAAAAAGTCTGTGAAGGAACCTCTTGAACTTTCCAACATAGCTCGGGAAAAGTTTAATGAGATTAAAAGTATCTTTTCGAAAGACCCTATACTTAAGATTCCAGATATTAATAAAACATTTTGTTTGAGAACTGATGTCTCCAATACTGGCTTAGGTGCGGTGTTACTACAATACCATGATGGTACTCCCTTCCCTGTATGCTTCCTAAGCCGGAAACTCCTTCCCGCAGAAACAAGATACTCCACAATAGAAAAGGAATGTTTAGCCCTTGTGTGGGGTATCTCCAAACTTAAATTTTATTTGCTGGGAAAAGAATTCATTTTAGAAACGGACCACAAACCTTTGATATACCTAGAAACTTTTAAGGGAACCAACAGTCGCCTCTTGAGGTGGACATTGGCACTCCAGGCTTTTAAGTTCCATATTGTGTATATCAATGGTTCATCCAATTATTTTTCTGACTGGTTAAGTCGTGACAGTCAGTAGAAGATTTGTTGCCTTACGCGACTTCCACATGTTAGAACTTTTTCCTCGCCCATTCTTCTTATACTCCTTGACTATAAGTCTTGGTATGGGGGAGTGTGAGGGAAAAGTTCAATATATAGGAGTAGAGATATAGTAACGATAGTTTCATTACCGGCTACTAGTTAAGGTAGGGTAAGTCAAGCTCCCGCCTTTCTTCCCCCTCCCCGAAAGTGATAGTTTCATTGCCGGCTACTGGTTAAGGTAGGGTAAGTAAAGCTCCCGTTTTTCCAGCCTTTTTTTCCCCCTCCCTGAAAGTGATAGTTTGACTGCCGGCTGCTTGTTAAGGTAGGGTCAGTCTAGCTCCCGCTATCCCTTCCCCTCCCTCTTCCCCCCCCAAAAGGTGACGTGTGGGGCTCTGGTCAAACAGTAAATCACTCGACTCACAGCTCCCAACACTACTGCCTTGTATTCTAGTGGATTTATTGGTTAAAAGCTTCACTTTTGACTGATAATAAACTTAGTCCTTTCAGTCTTGCTCTAGGTTGACTGTTGTAACAATCACCACGTCTTTTGAGTATTGTACACTGCCATGGAGAGTGATTATTTAAGCAGTGGGTAACCTGTCTATCTTTTCAGCTTGGATGACAGTGAGGGTCACCTGTCAATCAACGAGAAGAACAGGAGACGGACTAACGTCCTGGAGACGTCCAATTTTGGACTGAATTACCTGTGCACCTGTATGAAATTGCAGGACGTAACCCCACATCATTGCAGCGGTAAAGAACCTGCTTTCCTGTCATCGGGAGAGATTACTCACGGGTATACTGTGAAGAACTAGCCAGTGGATGGTCACCAACACCTGCGACCCCCCCCCCCATCAGCAACGGCTACGATATCAACAAGCAGTGTCACCAACACCAGACACCCAAGTTTTAAATTAGTGTTGAATTCAGTTATCATTTATATTTTTCATTTTTCATTTTCTTTAATGTAGGATCAATATTTCATATTTAAGTGTTTTACATTTTATATTTTCTACATAATAAAGTGTTTATGTTTGTCTGTTATTATTTCTTTTTCTATTCACTAATTTTCCTGAGGAGGAGCCAGCCTTGGTAATACTGTCTGAAGTTGTTACAGGGCTGAGTAAGTCTTCACAACCGCCTACCATCTACCACCACCTACCATCTACTACCACCTACCATCCACCACCACCTACCATCTACTACCACCTACCATCTACCACCACCTACCATCTACTACCACCTACCATCTACCACCACCTACCATCTACTACCACCTACCATCCACCACCACCTACCATCTACTGCCACCTACCATCTACCACCACCTACCACCACCTGCCATCTACTACCACCTATCACCACCTACCATCTACCACCACCTACCATCTACTACCACCTACCATCTACTACCACCTACCATCTACTACCACCTACCATCTACTACCACCTACCACCACCTACCATCTACTTCCACCTACCATCTACTACCACCTACCACCACCTACCATCTACTACCACCTACCATCTACCACCACCTACCATCTACTACCACCTGCCATCTACCACCACCTACCATCTACTGCCACCTACCATCTACCACCACCTACCAACTACCACCACCTGCCATCTACTACCACCTATCACCACCTACCATCTACCACCACCTACCATCTACTACCACCTACCATCTACCACCACCTACCATCTACCACCACCTACCATCTACCACCACCTACCATCTACCACCACCTACCATCTACTACCACCTACCATCTACCACCACCTACCATCTACCACCACCTACCATCTACCACCACCTACCATCTACCACCACCTACCATCTACTACCACCTGCCATCTACCACCACCTACCATCTACTGCCACCTACCATCTACCACCACCTACCATCTACCACCACCTGCCATCTACTACCACCTATCACCACCTACCACCACCTACCATCTACTACCACCTACCATCTACCACCACCTACCATCTACCACCATCTACCACCACCTACCATCTACTCCCACCTACCATCTACCACCACCTACCATCTACCACCACCTACCATCTACCACCACCTACCATCTACCACCTACCATCAACCACCACCTACCATCTACCACCACCTACCATCTACCACCACCTACCATCTACCACCACCTACCATCTACCACCACCTACCATCTACCACCACCTACCATCTACTCCCACCTACCATCTACCACCACCTACCATCTACCACCACCTACCATCTACCACCACCTACCATCTACCACCACCTACCATCTACCACAACCTACCATCTACCACCTACCATCAACCACCACCTACCATCTACCACCACCTACCATCTACCACCACCTACCATCTACCACCATCTACCACCACCTACCACCTACCATCTACCACCACCTACCATCTACTACCACCTACCACCACCTACCATCTACCACCACCTACCATCTACTACCACCTACCACCACCTACTACCACCTACCACCACCTACCATCTACCACCACCTACCATCTACTACCACCTACCACCACCTACCATCTACTACCACCTACCATCTACCACCACCTACCATCTACTACCACCTACCATCTACCACCACCTACCATCTACCACCACCTACCATCTACCACCACCTACCATCTACTACCACCTACCACCACCTACGATCTACTACCACCTACCATCTACTACCACCTACCACCACCTACCATCTACCACCCCCTACCATCTACCACTACCTACCATCTTCCTTGATGTTGGTGAGGGGCTCTTGATTTAGGGAATTGGATCTGTGCTCCAGTTCCCCGAATTAAGCCTGAATGCCTTCCACATCCCCCCCCCCAGGCGCTGTATAATCCTCCGGGTTTAGCGCTTCCCCCTTGATTATAATAATAATAATACCTACCATCTACCACCTACCACCACCTACCATCTACTACCACCTACCACCACTTACCATCTACTACCACCTACCACCACCTACCATCTACTACCACCTACCATCTACCACCACCTACCATCTACCACCACCTACCATCTACCACCACCTACCATCTACCACCACCTACCATCTACTACCACCTACCATCTACTACCACCACCTACCATCTACCACCACCTACCACCTACTACCACCTACCAACACCTACCATCTACTACCACCTACCATCTACTACCACTCAATAACCACAACACAGCCACAAAGCTCCTGGAAAAAAAACCAGCCATAAAATGTGAGGTTAGGTTGAGGAGTTTCCTCACCTCCCCAATACTGTGAAAAAAAAGTTATCATAATATTTCATCCCCTTGAAAATATGACTCCAGGAGGGAAGAGAGGGGAAATACGGCTCAGGGGAGGGGGAAAGAGGGGAAATACGGCTGGAGGGAGGGGGAAAGAGGGGAAATACGGCCCAGGGGAGGGGGAAAGAGGGGAAATACGGCTCAGGGGAGGGGGAAAGAGGGGAAATATGGCTCACGGGAGGGGGAGAGAGGGGAAATACGGCTCAGGGGAGGGGGAAAGAGGGGAAATATGGCTCAAGGGAGGGGGAAAGAGGGGAAATACGGCCCAGGGGAGGAGGAAAGAGGGGAAATACGGCTCAGGGGAGGGGGAAAGAGGGGAAATACGGCCCAGGGGAGGGGGAAAGAGGGGAAATACGGCCCAGGGGAGGGGGAGAGAGGGGAAATACGGCTCAAGGGAGGGGGAGAGAGGGGAAATACGGCTGGAGGGAGGAAGAAAGAGGGGAAATACGGCTGGAGGGAGGGGGAGAGAGGGGAAATACGGCTCAAGGGAGGGGGAAAGAGGGGAAATACGACTCAAGGGAGGAGAGAGGAGAAATACAGCTCAAGGGAGGGGGAGAGAGGGGAAATACGGCTGGAGGGAGGGGGAAAGAGGGGAAATACGGCTGGAGGGAGAGGGACAGAGGGGAAATACGGCTGGAGGGAGAAGGAAAGAGGGGAAATACGGCTGGAGGTAGGGGGAGAGAGGGGAAATACGGCTCAAGGGAGGGGAAATACGGCTCAAGGGAGGGAGAGAGAGTGGAAATACGGCTCAAGGGAGGGGGAAAGAGGGGAAATACGACTCAATGGAGGAAAAGAGAGGGGAAATACGGCTGGAGGGAGAGGGAGAGAGGGGAAATACGGCTGGAGGGAGGGGGAAAGAGGGGAAATACGGCTGGTGGGAGGGGGAAAGAGGGGAAATACGGCTGGAGGGAGGGGGAGAGAGGGGAAATACGGCTCAAGGGAGGGGGAGAGAGGGGAAATACGTCTGGAGGGAGGGGGAAAGAGGGGAAATACGGCTCGAGGGGGAGAGAGGGGAAATACGACTCAAGGGAGGGGGAGAGAGGGGAAATACGGCTCAAGGGAGGGGGACAGAGGGGAAATACGACTCAAGGGAGGGGGAGAGGGGAAATACGGCTGGAGGGAGTGGGAGAGAGGGGAAATACGGCTGGAGGGAGGGGGAAAGAGGGGAAATACGGCTCAAGGGAGGGGAAAAGAGGGGAAATACGGCTGGAGGGAGGGGGAAAGAGGGGAAATGCGGCTCAAGGGAGGGGGAGAGAGGAGAAATACGGCTGGAGGGAGGGGGAGAGAGGGGAAATACGGCTCAAGGGAGGGGGAGAGAGGGGAAATACGTCTGGAGGGAGGGAGAGAGAGGGGAAATACGGCTGGAGGGAGGGGGAAAGAGGGGAAATACGGCTCAAGGGAGGGGGAAAGAGGGGAAATACGGCTGGAGGGAGGGGGGAGAGAGGGGAAATACGGCTCAAGGGAGGGGGAGAGAGGGTAAATACGGCTGGAGGGAGGGGGAAAGAGGGGAAATACGGCTCGAGGGGGATAGAGGGGAAAGACGACTCAAGGGAGGGGGAGAGAGGGGAAATACGGCTCAAGGGAGGGGGAAAGAGGGGAAATACGACTCAAGGGAGGGGGAGAGGGGAAATACGGCTGGAGGGAGGGGGAGAGAGGGGAAATACGGCTGGAGGGAGGGGGAACGAGGGGAAATACGGCTCAAGGGAGGGGAAAAAAGGGGAAATACGGCTGGAGGGAGGGGGAGAGAGGGGAAATGCGGCTCAAGGGAGGGGGAGAGAGGAGAAATACGGCTGGAGGGAGGGGGAAAGAGGAGAAATACGGCTCAAGGGAGGGGGAGAGAGGGGAAATACGACTCACGGGTGGGGGGGAGTGGGGAAATACGGCGGGAGGGAGGGGGAGAGAGGGGAAATACGGCTGGAGGGAGGGGGAGAGAGGGGAAATCCGGCTCAAGGGAGGGGGAAAGAGGGGAAATACGACTCAAGGGAGGGGGAGAGAGGGGAAATACGGCTCAAGGGAGGGGGAGAGAGGGGAAATACGGCTGGAGGGAGGGGAGAGAGGGGAAATACGGCTCAAGGGAGGGGGAAAGAGGGGAAATACGGCTCAAGGGAGGGTGAAAGAGGGGAAATACGGCTGGAGGGAGGGGGAGAGAGGGGAAATACGGCTCAAGGGAGGGGGAGAGAGGGGAAATACGGCTGGAGGGAGGGGAAAAGAGGGGAAATACGGCTGGAGGGAGGGGGAGAGAGGGGAAATACGACTCAAGGGAGGGGGAGAGAGGGGAAATACGGCTCAAGGGAGGGGGAGAGAGGGGAAATACGGCTGGAGGGAGGGGGAGAGAGGGGAAATACGGCTCAAGGGAGGGGGAAAGAGGGAAAATACGGCTCAAGGGAGGGGGAAAGAGGGGAAATACTGCTGGAGGGAGGGGGGAGAGAGGGTAAATACGTCTCAAGGGAGGGGGAGAGAGGGGAAATACGGCTGGAGGGAGGGGGAAAGAGGGGAAATACGGCTCAAGGGAGGGGGAGAGGGGAAATACGACTCAAGGGAGGGGGAGAGAGGGGAAATACGGCTCAAGGGAGGGGGAGAGAGGGGAAATACGGCTGGAGGGAGGGGAGAGAGGGGAAATACGGCTCAAGGGAGGGGGAAAGAGGGGAAATACGGCTCAAGGGAGGGTGAAAGAGGGGAAATACGGCTGGAGGGAGGGGGAGAGAGGGGAAATACGGCTCAAGGGAGGGGGAGAGAGGGGAATTACGGCTGGAGGGAGGGGAAAAGAGGGGAAATACGGCTGGAGGGAGGGGGGAGAGTGGGGAAATACGACTCAAGGGAGGGGGAGAGAGGGGAAATACGGCTCAAGGGAGGGGGGAGAGAGGGGAAATACGGCTGGAGGGAGGGGGAGAGAGGGGAAATACGGCTCAAGGGAGGGGGAAAGAGGGAAAATACGGCTCAAGGGAGGGGGAAAGAGGGGAAATACTGCTGGAGGGAGGGGGAGAGAGGGGAAATACGGCTCAAGGGAGGGGGAGAGAGGGGAAATACGGCTGGAGGGAGGGGGACAGAGGGGAAATACGGCTCAAGGGAGGGGGAGAGGGGAAATACGACTCAAGGGAGGGGGAGAGAGGGGAAATACGGCTGGAGGGAGGGAGAAAGAGGGGAAATACGGCTGGAGGGAGGGGGAAAGAGGGGAAATACGACTCAAGGGAGGGGAGAGAGGGGAAATACGGCTGGAGGGAGGGGGAAAGAGGGGAAATACGGCTCAAGGGAGGGGAAAGAGGGGAAATACGACTCAAGGGAGGGGGAGAGAGGGGAAATACGGCTCAAGGGAGGGGGAAGAGGGGAAATACAGCCCAAGGGGTGGGGGAAGAGGAGAATACGGTCCAGGGGAGGGGGAAAAGGGGGAAATATGGCCCAGGGAGAGGGGGAAGAGGGATAGTAGTAGTAGTAGTGGCAGTAATGGTAATAGTGGTAGTAATGGTAGTAGTGGTGGTGGTGGTGGTGGTAGTAATGGCAGTAGTGGTAGTGGTGGTAGTATTGGTAGTTGTGGTAGTGGTGGTAGTAGTAATGGTAGTGGTGGTAGTAGTAGTGGTAGTGGTGGTAGTAGTAGTAGTGGTAGTGGTGGTAGTAGTGGTAATGGTGGTAGTAGTGGTAATGGTGGTAGTGGTAATGGTGGTAGTAGTGGTAATGGTGGTAGCAGTGGTAATGGTGGTAGTAGTGGTAATGGTGGTAGTAGTGGTAATGGTGGTAGTAGTGGTAATGGTGGTAGTAGTGGTAATGGTGGTAGTGGTAATGGTGGTAGTAGTAGTAGTGGTAATGGTGGTAGTAGTGGTAATGGTGGTAGTAGTGGTAATAGTGGTAGTGGTGGTGGTAATGGTGGTAGTAGTGGTAATGGTGGTAGTGGTAATGATGGTAGTGGTAATGGTGGTAGTAATGGTAGTAGTGGTGGTGGTGGTGGTAGTAATGGCAGTAGTGGTAGTGGTGGTAGTATTGGTATTTGTGGTAGTGGTGGTAGTAGTGGTAGTGGCGGTAGTAGTAGTGGTAGTGGTGGTGGTAGTAGTAGTAGTGGTAGTGGTGGTAGTAGTGGTAGTGGTGGTAGTAGTGGTAATGGTGGTAGTAGTGGTAATGGTGGTAGTAGTGGTAATGGTGGTAGTGGTAATGGTAGTAGTGGTAATGGTGGTAGCAGTGGTAATGGTGGTAGTAGTGGTAATGGTGGTAGTAGTGGTAATGGTGGTAGTGGTAATGGTGGTAGTAGTGGTAATGGTGGTAGTAGTGGTAATGGTGGTAGTAGTGGTAATGGTGGTAGTAGTGGTAATGGTGGTAGTGGTAATGGTGGTAGTAGTGGTAATGGTGGTAGTAGTGGTAATGGTGGTAGTAGTGGTAATGGTGGTAGCAGTGGTAATGGTGGTAGTAGTGGTAATGGTGGTAGTAGTGGTAATGGTGGTAGCAGTGGTAATGGTGGTAGTAGTGGTGGTGGTAGTGGTAATGGTGGTAGTAGTGGTAATGGTGGTAGTAGTGGTAATGGTGGTAGTAGTGGTAATGGTGGTAGTAGTGGTAATGGTGGTAGTAGTGGTAATGGTGGTAGTAGTGGTAGTGGTGGTGGTAGTGGTAATGGTGGTAGTAGTGGTAATGGTGGTAGTAGTGGTAGTGGTAATGGTGGTAGTAGTGGTAATGGTGGTAGTAGTGGTAGTGGTGGTAGTAGTGGTAATGGTGGTAGTAGTGGTAGTGGTGGTAGTAGTGGTAATGGTGGTAGTAGTGGTAGTGGTGGTGGTAGTGGTAATGGTGGTAGTAGTGGTAATGGTGGTAGTAGTGGTAATGGTGGTAGTAGTGGTGGTAGTAGTGGTAATGGTGGTAGTAGTGGTAATGGTGGTAGTAGTGGTAATGGTGGTAGTGGTAGTGGTGGTAGTAGTGGTAGTGGTGGTAGTAGTGGTAATGGTGGTAGCAGTGGTAATGGTGGTAGTAGTGGTAGTGGTGGTAGTAGTGGTAATGGTGGTAGTAGTGGTAGTGGTAATGGTGGTAGTAGTGGTAATGGTGGTAGTAGTGGTAATGGTGGTAGTAGTGGTAGTGGTGGTAGTAGTGGTAATGGTGGTAGTAGTGGTAATGGTGGTAGTAGTGGTAATGGTGGTAGTAGTGGTAATGGTGGTAGTAGTGGTAATGGTGGTAGTGGTGGTAGTAGTGGTAATGGTGATAGTAGTGGTAATGGTGGTAGTAGTGGTAATGGTGGTAGTAGTGGTAATGGTGGTAGTAGTGGTAATGGTGGTAGTAGTGGTAATGGTGGTAGTAGTGGTAGTGGTGGTAGTAGTGGTAGTGGTGGTGGTAGTGGTGGTAGTAGTGGTAGTGGTGGTGGTAGTGGTGGTAGTAGTGGTAATGGTGATAGTAGTGGTAATGGTGGTAGTAGTGGTAATGGTGGTAGTAGTGGTAATGGTGGTAGTAGTGGTAATGGTGGTAGTAGTGGTAATGGTGGTAGTAGTGGTAGTGGTGGTAGTAGTGGTAGTGGTGGTGGTAGTAGTGGTAGTAGTGGTAGTGGTGGTGGTATAATACCATCATCAGTAGCCTGTGATAAATAAAGGTCAGATCTAAGTGGTTTACACTACCTCTTATCCCTGGAGGTGATTAATGGTCCAGAACGAGGAGAGGATGAGGGGAGAGGGAGGGGAGGGGGAGGGGAGAGGGAGGGGAGAGGGAGGGGAGAGGGAAGGGAGAGGGAGGGGGAAACGAGGAGACTGTTGGGAGACGAGGGGAGAGGAAGAGGTGAGGGGAGGGTGAGGGGAATGAGTGAAAATAAATTAACAAAGTTACCGCTTCATAAAATCGCTACAAATAGTGAAAATATGATAAACAATTTACCAAGAAATTACTACGTGGTGTTGCTCTCACTTTCAGTATTATCAGTTTTTTTATGTCTTACAAATGATATTTAATATTTAAAAAAAATACATTTCATAAAATTTAAAAAAATTGCGACTATAAATTACTGGCGTTGTATTTGAGAAAAAAATGAAAAATGGGAAACGGTGTAAACACTGACAAGTTTATATTACTCAGTGTATATACACTGACAAGTTTATATTACTCAGTGTATATACACTGAGAAGTTTATATTTCTCATTGTATATACACTGAGAAATATAAATTTCTCAGTGTATATACACTGAGAAGCTTATATTTCTTAGCGTATATACACTGAGAAGTTTATATTTCTCAGTGTACATATATCATGTGGGATTCGAACACGTGGATAGGGTAAAGTAATACTCACGTAGGCTGGAAGTACGTATAATTACGGATAATGTGGGGAGCGCCCAAACAGCCGTAACCTTGCCTCCTTGCTCACTCTCCTATAACTGACTGGCCGCCCACAGTACCCATATGTGAGGGGGTCTTTGAATACTGCTGTGGTCAGCACAATATGAATACAGACAGTGACTCAGGCAGAGACGGTTGGTAGTGAGTCATCTACTGGTACACTGGTTACTGGTAACTGGTTACTACTACTGAGACATACACTGAGAAGTTTATATTTTTCAGTGTATATACACTGAGAAGTTTATATTTCTCAGTGTATATACACTGAGAAATTTATATTTCTCAGTGTATATACACTAAGAAGTTTATATTTCTCAGTGTATATACACTAAAAAGTGTGTTTCTTAATGTATACACACTGAAAGGTATGTCTCTCAGTGTGTATACACTGAAAAGTGTTCTTCTCAGTGTGTATACACTGACAGGTGTCCTCAGTTTTTATACACTGACAGGTGTCCTTCTCAGGTTTATACACTGACAGGTGTCCTTCTCAGTGTGTATACACTGACAGGTGTCCTTCTCAGTGTGTATACACTGATAGGTGTCCTTCTCAGTGTGTATACACTGACAGGTGTCCTTCTCAGTGTGTATGGACAGATTTTATTTTAATCCCAACATTAGGTGACCACTGTGTTCCCAAGATGACCTCCGATGTTCTTCCAAGATTGACTTTTCAATCTTACGTCTGTGTACCAGGAAATTGATTATACATACTTCCTGTCCTCAAGTCTTTGTTCAAAACGGACAATTAGTCTTGTCTCATTTCTTTATGATGCATCCATACCATGGGCAGTAGTCTACCCATGTTGATCCTGGAGGAGGTAGTTACCCTATCCTACCCTGTGGGCAGCAGTCATCCTGCACACATGTTGTAGCGTCTCGTTTGTTTACAAGCCCTCGCGCTACCGTCTACATGATGGATATGCAGTTTACAATAAATTTGCGACTTCCATGGCAAAATTTTTTACAAGAAAATGTAAACCTGAACGAGATATAATCTTCTGTTGGTCAAGTGAAAGGCAGTGTGGAACTTTTGAGAGAGAGAGAGAGAGAGAGAGAGAGAGAGAGAGAGAGAGAGAGAGAGAGAGAGAGAGAGAGAGTGTGTGTGTGTGTGTGTGTGTGTGTCACAGTCATGTGTCTGGAAACATCAATACCACACCAATAACAACTTTCACACACACAATAACTTTCTCACAGTGACATAACACACTCGCCACAAAACAATTCCTACGAAAAATCCCATAAAACTGTAAATGATATTTTTTGCCTCATCTTAGAGAAAGTTAAAATATATAAACGTATACCTATCTATCTATCTATCTATCTACCTATCTATCTATCTATCTATCTATCTATCTATCTATCTATCTATCTATCTATATATATATATATATATATATATATATATATATATATATCTCAAGGGAGAAACAGCTGTGTAACTGTAAAAGTGACTCCAGAGCCGTGACTGGACTGACTGGTAGAGACTTTTGCAGTCTCTACTCAAGTTGAAGACACTTGTGCAACATTTGGGTAATTTTTGTTGAGGAAACGTTTCGCCAGCCAGTGGCTTCTTCAGTCCAATACAGAGAAGAATTGTGGAAGATGAGGAAGAGGAGTTTGAGGTAATCAGTCCCTCAGCCTGGAGTCGACTTGTTGGGAAGGGTTCGTGGAGATGTGATGGTTGGAGTTAAACACACTTGTTGGATGGTAACACATATTGGCAGAGAGTGAAATGGGGGGAGCCCAACCTGCCTGTCCTATTGCTTGGTAGGTCTACTGGGAACTGAGAACGGGACAGCGCATCCCACGCACTCACGCGGCATCATGTGACGTCACACATGCTAGTCACTGAGCCTAGCAAAGGATCATGTATGTAAAATATATGGACGGTACTAACTATGGTACTCAGATAAGCTATACAACACATGTAGGGGATGAACAACTATACTGACAACTATACTGAACAAGTCACTGGCTGGCCAAACGTTCCCTCAATATTCCTACTTATGAAATAATCGCGAACAAGCGATACAAGATACAAAATAACCACAGAGGGAGTTGAATGATACCTCTAGGCCTTTCGTGTTGTAATCAACACATTATCAGGAGCTTACAATATTTCAGAAATGATACACAAATAACCCGCACATAAAAGACAGAAGCTTACGACGACGTTTCGGTCCGACTTGGACCATTGACAAAGTCACTTTGTCAATGGTCCAAGTCGGACCGAAACGTCGTCGTAAGCTTCTGTCTTTTATGTGCGGGTTATTTGTGTATCGTTCCAGTCACGGTATTGTGCCTTTTTGTTATTTATTTATTTCAGAAATGAGTTCAGAGGAACGTTCTAGCTAGAACATTCCTCTGAACTAACCTGGTTGGTCTTCCTACTCATTTCTGCAGCACTGAAAGCTCCTAATGATGTGCTGAGTGCAACACGAAAGACCTAGTGGTTGTTTTGCATATTCCTACCTATATGAGCAACTGATGAATCTGAGTACGGGTTTGGCTGGTCAACTCACAGCTGGTTGACTCACAGCTGGTTGACTCACAGCTGGTCGATTCACAGCTGGTCGACCCATAGTTCGAATAATGGACAGATCATGACATGTAGGCGAGTGTTCCTCCACTCAGAATCTCTGGTGGCTCAGCAGTAACTAGGTACCCAGGAGCTAGCTAGCTCCTGTGGATGACATCCTCAGCAGTAACTAGGTACCCAGGAGCTAGCTAGCTCCTGTAGATGACATCCTCAGCAGTAACTAGGTACCCAGGAGCTAGCTAGCTCCTGTGGATGACATCCTCAGCAGTCACTAGGTACCCAGGAGCTAGCTAGCTCCTGTGGATGACATCCTCAGCAGTAACTAGGTACCCAGGAGCTAGCTAGCTCCTGTGGATGACATCCTCAGCAGTAACTAGGTACCCAGGAGCTAGCTAGCTCCTGTGGATGACATCCTCAGCAGTAACTAGGTACCCAGGAGCTAGGTAAATCCTAAGGATGACATCCTCAGAAAGGAGCTGAGGACACCAACAGAATCATTACAATAATGATACATCACACAGAGAAAATGAGCAATTAAACATATGTCCAACACCTGAGTATACTTGGAGATGTCTGCGAATAAAGATACCCAGGTGTTGCAGGTGTCTAATATCCTGGTGTTGCAGGTGTCTAATATCCTGGAGTTGCAGGTGTCTAAGAAACCTGGTGTTGCAGGTGTCTAAAATACTCAGGTGTCGCAGGTGTATAAGATACCCAGGTGTTGTAGGTATGTCTTAAGATACCCAGGTGTTGCAGGTATGTCTTAAGATACCCAAGTACTGTAGATATGTCTTAAGATACCCAGGTGTTGCAGGTATGTCTTAAGATACCCAGGTGTTGCAGGTATGTCTTAAGATACCCAAGTACCGCAGATATGTCTTAAGATACCCAGGTGTTGCAGGTATGTCTTAAGATACCCAAGTATTACAGACATGTCTTAAGATACCCAGGTGTTGCAGGTGTGTCTTAAGATACCCAAGTATTGCAGGTATGTCTTAATATACCCAGGTGTTGCAGGTATGTCTTAAGATACCCAGGTGTTGCAGGTGTGTCTGAACCTCAATGGAAACAAGCCACATTACCTGGCTTTCTTGGGTTGTCAATCATCCTGGGATCTAAAGTAATGTCTTCCTTCTCTAGTCTCTAGACTTCTCGCCAGGTGATGTGTACGAGATGTGGGTCACATTTACTATACTCTCTTAGTCTTGAAGAATGAGACACGTGCAACGTTTTGGATTTTTTACTGAGGAGATGTTTCGCCACACAGTGGCATCATCGGTCCAATATAGAGAAGAACGGTGGAAATAGTAGAGGAGTTTGAGGTAATCAGTCCCTCAACTTGGAATGGACGTGATCAGTCCGTCAGTCTTGAAGACTGATGGACTCCAGGCTGAGGGACTGATTACCTCAAACTCCTCTACTGCCACCATTCTTCTCTGGACTGAAGAAGTTACTGGCTGGCGAAACGTGTCCTCAGTAAATATTCTAAAATATTCCACGTGTCTCACTCTTCAACTTGTCGGTCTTCTAAACCGTTTATCACGTCTTTTAGTCTTCCCCTTCTTCTAAGAAGTACGTGTGAGCATCTCACAAGACGTGCATCTTGCAAGATGTTTAATGGCTTGTGTGAAAATCTTTAATAACTCTCTTTGTGTTTCTTTTTACACTTCCTCTCACCTCTTTCGTTGCGAATTCTCCCTCTTTTGCTTTACTGTTTATTGTGTTCTTCCCACTACTTCGTTCCTCGGAGATTTTATATCCTTTGTTCTCTTCTTTCTGTCTCTCCCCTCGTTGTTCCATCATCTTTATGTTCTACTCTACTGTCATCCATCCCCCCTCTCTCTCTACCTCCCCTCCCTCCCCTCTCTTTCTCTCTACCTCCCCTCCTCAAAGCCTTCTCCCTCCCTCTCCTCCTAAGAGCATCTCTCCTTCCCTCCCTCTCCTCCCTGTCTTCCTAGCAGCATCCCTCCCTCTCTCCCTCATTCTCAACACCTTCACCATGATGCTTCATGATGTCTTTTATTCTCCTTCGTCTTTATCACCCTAATTCTCTCTCTCTCTCTCTCTCTCTCTCTCTCTCTCTCTCTCTCTCTCTCTCTCTCTCTCTCTCTCTCTCCCTCATTCTCTTTCTCCCCCACGTTTCTCTTACTTCTCTCGCTAGTTCTCCTCATCTCTAGCTCTCTCTGCCTCTCACAGTGTCATCCCATTGTCTACACTTCACTTCCTTGCTTCTTCACTTTCACCTCTCTTTCTCTCTCTTCTGCCCTTATCCCCCCTCTCTCCCTCCCTCCCTCCTTCCACTTCAGATCCTCTCCACCTTGTTCCCTGCCTTTCTCCCCTCCTTCACCCCCTTCAAACCCTCTTCCAAGCCTCCAAACCGTCCTCCTCCAAACCTCCTTCTCAAAGCCTTCAAATCTCCTTCTCCAAGCCTCCTTCTCTTCCTCCAAACCTCGTCCACGCCTCCATACCCTCTTCCAAGTCTCCAAACCTCATTACCTACCTTCTTCCTCTTCTCCTCCTCCTCCTCACCCTTCTCTCTCCCCTACTCCTTGACTTTCCTCCACCATCCCTTAGCTGCCGTGTTCCCCAGGCCTCCTCCTTCCCCAGTTCTCAAGTCCTCCTCCTCCTCGCTACATCTTCCTGCTCCCTACTTTGCCATTTCAATTAGGTGGAGAGACAGGAGGAGCGATGCTAACAACCAATACAACGACCATCAACCAGCAGTACCAACCAAGCTAGCTCCCTCTCTCTCTCTCTCTCTCTCTCTCTCTCTCTCTCTCTCTCTCTCTAACTATATGTTTCTCTTCTCTCTCTCTCTCTCTCTCTCTCTAACTATATGTTTCTCTTCTCTCTCTCTCTCTCTCTCTCTCTCTCTAACTATATGTTTCTCTTCTCTCTCTCACCGAGGGTTCCAGCGTGACTGAAGGCTCGATCCACCGTCGTCGAAGACACACATGCTACCTAACTATACTACTGTCCCGATCACATACACACACACATAGGAACGTTTATTCTCTTAAGCCACACCCTGGAGCGTCCTATACCCGTCATTCACCCTGGAGCGTCCTATACCCGTCATTCACCGTGGAGCGTCCTATACTCGTCATTCACCGTGGAGCGTCCTATACTCATCATTCACCGTGGAGCGTCCTATACCCATCATTCACCTCTGCTTCTACCGGAATACGTTAAACGTCGCCTCTCTTCTTCGACTGACTCGTAATTCTGACGCAGGTCTCGTAATTCTGAGGCAGGTCTCGTTATTTTGACGCAGGTCTCGTTATTTTGACGCAGGTCTCACAATTGAGACGCAGTTTTCGACATTTTAAAGCCGATCTCCTTAGGGGATACAGTGAGGAGTGGGTGTGGGTGTTATCGTGGGTGTGGGTGTTATCGTGGGCGTGGGCACCCACGTAACGTCGAAACCATCGCTCAAAATCATCCCCCCCCCCCCAAAATCCCGATAAAGATCAACGAGAGACAAATGTTTAACGTAAACCGGAAAGAGGGGAGATGGTAATAAACCGGTTTAGGTAAAACCAGCAGTAGTAGTTGAGTCGTTAATCTGGTGTTATTAACTAGCCTAAAACAACACAAAACAAGCGGACATTAACCGGCATAAATTGCCTCATTACTCACCTCTTACGACCTCCAGGGATCATGAAGGCAGTGCTTGTCCCGACCGATTGTTTGGTTGAATTGTTTGGTTGAATTGTTTGGTTGAATTGTTTGGTTGAATTGTTTGGACGATTTCTTCCATTATTCTCCAACTGTCCGGACGAAATACTTGGACAATATTTACAACTTTTTTTTAGAAATAAAGAGTTACCAGTGGAATGACGTGAAGAGGAGGAGGAGGAAGAAGAGGAAGAGGAGGAGGAGGAGGATGAGGAAGAGGAAGAGGAGGAGGAGGAGGAAAAGGAGGAGGAGGATGAGGAAGAGGAAGAGGAGGAGGAGGAAAAGGAGGAGGATGAGGAAGAGGAAGAGGAAGAGGAGGAGGAGGAGGAGGAGGAGGATGGAGAAGAGGAGGAAGAGGGAAAGGAGGAGGAGGAGAAGGAGGAGAAAGAGGAGGAGGAGGAGGAGGAGGAAGAGGAGGAAGAAGAAGAGGAAGTGCCTCAAATCTTGAATATTGAAAAAAAACAAAGATGACACACTGATTTTATCTCAGATGAGAGAATACGAGCATAGCCAGGAGCTGTGACTCGACCCCTGCAACCACATGTAGGTAAGTACAAACACCAACACACACACACACACACACACACACACACACACACTGCGTGTATTCCACGGTCCACAATGTCGCTTCTGTCTGTCCAAGTGGCGATGCTGTCAGAACGTGACGAGACTACAACACCCAAATCCAAGTCCACGCCCACGCCTACACCCACCCCACGCCCACAGGAAGCCCCCCACACACCCACCTGTCATATATGTACATAGGGACCGTTTTCGAAAACGTTTTCCACCATTGCATCCTGGTTTCTGTTTAGTTTTCCTTGTTGATTTCCTAGTCAACCAGACTACTGGTGTTAGCGTCCCCCTGCCCCACATATCCATCACAGCCTGGTTGTTCTGGCACTGGGTGAAGATAGGGATCCAGTTTCCTCTTGAAGACTTCTACACTTGTTCCAGAAGTGTTTATGACAGCTGCTGATAGCAGGGAGAAGTCTTGGACCACGGATGTTGATACGGTGTTGTCTTACTGTGACCATGGTACCCCTGCTTTTCACTGCGCTTATTTTATACTTCCTCTCCTACCTCTCACTCCAGCACGTTGTTGTGGTAGTGTGTACGTTTCGCAGCTGGCGCTCTAATGCCTCCCAGGTAAATACAGTAAGTCCTCACTTAACGTCGTTTCGTTATAACGTTGATGAGAAAAAGATGGACTCCCGGCTGGGACCACCGTCTGCTTGGAGTTTGACCGTTCGTTGGTGAACTGCCTGCTGGTAGGTGGCGCTTCTTACAGTTCTCGCTATACAAACATTTATTCTTTGACTTAACCTTGTTATAATGAGCGCTAAAGGTGCACTGTGCACTCATGTATATATCAATTATCCTATGGTAAAATTGGTTTCGTTACACGTCATCTCGCTTAAGTCGCCATTTCCAAGAACCTATATACAACGTTAATTGGGGACTTACTGTATTATACCACGTAATTCTCTATACACTTCTACATACTCCTTTCGTTCTGAGACAATCCTCCTTTGTCATGTGACCTTTTCTCGTTTTGACTTCTTCCTTCTTCTTTGTCACCACTAAAATGCAACTCCCATACATAGCTTTAAGAAGAGGTATAGTACGGCTTTTTTTGGAGCCGGAGGAAAGTGGACCTAATAGTGACCAGCGAACAGGCGGGGCCAAGAGCTGCGACTCAACTCCTGCAACCACACATAGGTGAGTACATACACACAAACACATTGACAGAGTGGATAGGGACAGGATGTGTCAGAGATGGGACACAGCAACAAGGGGACACAACTGGAAGTTGAAAACTCCGATGAGTCACAGGGATGTTAAGAAGTATTTCTTCAGCTACAGAGTTGTCAGGAAGTGGAACAATCTGGAGAGTGATGTAATGGAGTCAGGATCCATATACAGCTTTATAAAGATATACGACAAAGCTCATGGGGCAGGGAGAGAGTGGACCTAGTAGCGACTGGTGAAAAGGCGGGGCCAGGAGCTGTGAATCGATCCCTGCAACCACAAATAGGTGAGGACACATACACACACAACAGAACGGATCAAACAAGAATTAAGAAGAATAAATACACTGCTAGAGTATGAAAGAAGTGGAACGTTAAAGACAGAAGATAAGCAGAGAGGAAAGAAGTGTAGAGGACGCGAAGAAAAGAACTTAAAACTCAGGAAATCGTAATAACACGACTTGAAAGAAATCAAGGTACTGGTGGGGCTAGAACTCACTAATCTCCTTCACATCCGTGGAAGCACTGGCTAAGTACTCACTAATCTCCTTCACATCGTGGAAGCACTGGCTAAGTACTCACTAATCTCCTTCACATCCGTGGAAGCACTGGCTAAGTACTCACTAATCTCCTTCACATCCGTGGAAGCACTGGCTAAGTACTCACTAATCTCCTTCACATCCGTGGAAGCACTGGCTAAGTACTCACTAATCTCCTTCACATCCGTGGAAGCACTGGCTAAGTACTCACTAATCTCCTTCACATCCGTGGAAGCACTGGCTAAGTACTCACTAATCTCCTTCACATCGTGGAAGCACCGGCTAAGTACTCACTAATCTCCTTCACATCCGTGGAAGCACTGGCTAAGTACTCACTAATCTCCTTCACATCCGTGGAAGCACTGGCTAAGTACTCACTAATCTCCTTCACATCCGTGGAAGCACTGGCTAAGTACTCACTAATCTCCTTCACATCCGTGGAAGCACTGGCTAAGTACTCACTAATCTCCTTCACATCCGTGGAAGCACTGGCTAAGTACTCACTAATCTCCTTCACATCCGTGGAAGCACTAAGTACTCACTAATCTCCTTCACATCCGTGGAAGCACTGGCTAAGTACTCACTAATCTCCTTCACATCCGTGGAAGCACTGGCTAAGTACTCACTAATCTCCTTCACATCCGTGGAAGCACTGGCTAAGTACTCACTAATCTCCTTCACATCCGTGGAAGCACTAAGTATTCACTAATCTCCTTCACATCGTGGAAGCACTGGCTAAGTACTCACTAATCTCCTTCACATCCGTGGAAGCACTGGCTAAGTACTCACTAATCTCCTTCACATCCATGGAAGCACTGGCTAAGTACTCACTAATCTCCTTCACATCCATGGAAGCACTAAGTACTCACTAATCTCCTTCACATCCGTGGAAGCACTGGCTAAGTACTCACTAATCTCCTTCACATCCATGGAAGCACTAAGTACTCACTAATCTCCTTCACATCCATGGAAGCACTGGCTAAGTACTCACTAATCTCCTTCACATCCATGGAAGCACTAAGTACTCACTAATCTCCTTCACATCCGTGGAAGCACTGGCTAAGTACTCACTAATCTCCTTCACATCCATGGAAGCACTAAGTACTCACTAATCTCCTTCACATCCGTGGAAGCACTGGCTAAGTACTCACTAATCTCCTTCACATCCGTGGAAGCACTGGCTAAGTACTCACTAATCTCCTTCACATCCGTGGAAGCACTGGCTAAGTACTCACTAATCTCCTTCACATCCGTGGAAGCACTGGCTAAGTACTCACTAATCTCCTTCACATCCTTGAAGCACTGGCTAAGTACTCACTAATCTCCTTCACATCCGTGGAAGCACTGGCTAAGTACTCACTAATCTCCTTCACATCCGTGGAAGCACTGGCTAAGTACTCACTAATCTCCTTCACATCCTTGAAGCACTGGCTAAGTACTCACTAATCTCCTTCACATCCGTGGAAGCACTGGCTAAGTACTCACTAATCTCCTTCACATCCTTGAAGCACTGGCTAAGTACTCACTAATCTCCTTCACATCCTTGAAGCACTGGCTAAGTACTCACTAATCTCCTTCACATCCTTGAAGCACTGGCTAAGTACTCACTAATCTCCTTCACATCCGTGGAAGCACTGGCTAAGTACTCACTAATCTCCTTCACATCCGTGGAAGCGCTAAGTACTCACTAATCTCCTTCACATCCGTGGAAGCACTGGCTAAGTACTCACTAATCTCCTTCACATCCATGGAAGCACTAAGTACTCACTAATCTCCTTCACATCCGTGGAAGCACTGGCTAAGTACTCACTAATCTCCTTCACATCCGTGGAAGCACTGGCTAAGTACTCACTAATCTCCTTCACATCCGTGGAAGCACTGGCTAAGTACTCACTAATCTCCTTCACATCCGTGGAAGCACTGGCTAAGTACTCACTAATCTCCTTCACATCCGTGGAAGCACTGGCTAAGTACTCACTAATCTCCTTCACATCCGTGGAAGCACTGGCTAAGTACTCACTAATCTCCTTCACATCCGTGGAAGCACTGGCTAAGTACTCACTAATCTCCTTCACATCCTTGAAGCACTGGCTAAGTACTCACTAATCTCCTTCACATCCTTGAAGCACTGGCTAAGTTCAACCAAGTGAAAAACACTAAATTTATCCTCACTGCCCTTCACTCGGCATTACTTAATTTACCCAGAACTAGTATATTATTTACAGTTGTGACCCATCAGATATTTACCAGACTTACCTCAAGCTGTATATCATATTTACACAGATATTTACACAGCTGACCTAAAGTTGTAAATATCTTACCGTTGTGATCGTCAGATATTTACAAAATTTACATAAGGTTGTAAATCACTTACAGTGGTGACCTTCAGGTGTAACAATAACACAAACAAAACATACCTGAAAAAGTAAAGAAAAAACTTTAAAAGAAGAATATAGAAAAATTATAATAATTGAATTTAGAAAAAAGTGATTAGAAAAAATATAGAAAAAATATTTCAGTAAAATAATACAGAAAAACATTATAACAGAAAAATATAAAAATGAAATTTGATTTTTTTTAAATAATAAATGTGTATTTATTATGTAAATTATTTATATACTACGACAGATCATTATTATATTAAACCAGGGAATAATTGAAGAATTAATTATGTTATGATTATTGAAACACACACACACACACACACACACACACACACACACACACATACATACACATACACACACACACACACACACACACACACACACACACACACACACACACACACACACACACACACACACACACACACACACACACACACACACATATTTCTTCTCTGAATCAGGAAGAAAAAGCGTGTTAGAGAAGAAATAATTCTGGAGGAGAGTGTGTAGCATACTAACACAACACTGCTGCCACAACACTGCTGCCACAACACTGCTGCCACAACACTGCTGCCACAACACTGCTGCCACAACACTGCTGTCACAACACTGCTGCCACAACACTGCTGCCACAACACTGCTGTCACAACACTGCTGCCACAACACTGCTGTCACAACACTGCTGCCACAACACTGCTGCCACAACACTGCTGCCACAACACTGCTGTCACAACACTGCTGCCACAACACTGCTGCAACAACACTGCTGCAGCAACACTGCTGCAGCAACACTGCTGCAGCAACACTGCTGCAACAACACTGCTGCAGCAACACTGCTGCAACAACACTGCTGCCACAACACTGCTGCCACAACACTGCTGCCACAACACTGCTGCCACAACACTGCTGCCACAACACTGCTGCCACAACACTGCTGCCACAACACTGCTGCCACAACACTGCTGCCACAACACTGCTGCCACAACACTGCTGCCACAACACTGCTGCCACAACACTGCTGCCACAACCCTGCTGCTGCCACAACACTGCTGCCACAACACTGCTGCCACAACACTGCTGCCACAACACTGCTGCCACAACACTGCTGCTGCCACAACACTGCTGCCACAACACTGCTGCCACAACACTGCTGCCACAACACTGCTGCCACAACACTGCTGGCACAACACTGCTGCCACAACACTGCTGCCACAACACTGCTGCCACAACACTGCTGCCACAACACTGCTGCCACAACACTGCCACAACACTGCTGCCACAACACTGCTGCTGCCACAACCCTGCTGCCACAACACTGCTGCCACAACACTGCTGCCACAACACTGCTGCCACAACACTGCTGCCACAACACTGCTGCCACAACACTGCTGCCACAACACTGCTGCCACAACACTGCTGCCACAACACTGCTGCCACAACACTGCTGCCACAACACTGCTGCCACAACACTGCTGCCACAACACTGCTGCCACAACACTGCTGCCACAACACTGCTGCCACAACACTGCTGCCACAACACTGCTGCCACAACACTGCTGCCACAACACTGCTGCCACAACACTGCTGCCACAACACTGCTGCCACAACACTGCTGCCAACACTGCTGCCACCACACTGCTGCCACAACACTGCTGCCACAACACTGCTGCCACAACACTGCTGCCACAACACTGCTGCCACAACACTGCTGCCACAACACTGCTGCCACAACACTGCTGCCACAACACTGCTGCCACAACACTGCTGCCACAACACTGCTGCCACAACACTGCTGCCACAACACTGCTGCCACAACACTGCTGCCACAACACTGCTGTCACAACATTGCTGCCACAACACTGCTGCCACAACACTGCTGCCACAACACTGCTGCCACAACACTGCTGCCACAACACTGCTGTCACAACACTTCTGCCACAACACTGCTGCCACAACACTGCTGTCACAACACTGCTGCCACAACACTGCTGCCACAACACTGCTGCCACAACACTGCTGCCACAACACTGCTGCCACAACACTGCTGCCACAACACTGCTGCCACAACACTGCTGCCACAACACTGCTGCCACAACACTGCTGTCACAACACTGCTGCCACACCACTGCTGCCACAACACTGCTGCCACAACACTGCTGCCACAACACTGCTGCCACAACACTGCTGCCACAACACTGCTGCCACAACACTGCTGCCACAACACTGCTGCCACAACACTGCTGCCACAACACTGCTGCCACAACACTGCTGCCACAACACTGCTGCCACAACACTGCTGCCACAACACTGCTGCCACAACACTGCTGCCACAACACTGCTGCCACAACACTGCTGCCACAACACTGCTGCCACAGCACTGCTGCCACAACACTGCTGCCACAACACTGCTGCCACAACACTGCTGCCACAACACTGCTGCCACAACACTGCTGCCATAACACTGCTGCCACAACACTGCTGTCACAACATTGCTGCCACAACACTGCTGCCACAACACTGCTGCCATAACACTGCTGCCACAACACTGCTGCCACAACATTGCTGCTACAACACTGCTGCCACAACACTGCTGCCACAACACTGCTGCCACAACATTGCTGCTACAACACTGCTGCCACAACACTGCTGTCACAACACTGCTGCCACAACACTGCTGCCACAACACTGCTGCCACAACACTGCTGCCACAACACTGCTGCCACAACACTGCTGCCATAACACTGCTGCCACAACACTGCTGCCACAACACTGCTGCCACAACACTGCTGCCACAACACTGCTGCCATAACACTGCTGCCACAACACTGCTGCCACAACACTGCTGCTACAACACTGCTGCCACAACACTGCTGCCACAACACTGCTGCCACAACACTGCTGCCACAACACTGCTGCCACAACACTGCTGCCACAACACTGCTGCCACAACACTTCTGCCACAACACTGCTGCCACAACACTGCTGCCACAACACTTCTGCCACAACACTGCTGCCACAACACTGCTGCCACAACACTGCTGCCACAACACTGCTGTCACAACACTGCTGTCACAACACTGCTGCCACAACACTTCTGCCACAACACTGCTGCCACAACACTGCTGTCACAACACTGCTGTCACAACACTGCCGCCACAACACTGCTGCCACAACACTTATGCCACAACACTGCTGCCACAACACTGCTGCCACAACACTGCTGCCACAACACTTCTGCCACAACACTGCTGCCACAACACTGCTGCCACAACACTGCTGCCACAACACTGCTGTCACAACACTGCTGTCACAACACTGCTGCCACAACACTGCTGCCACAACACTGCTGTGACAACATTGCTGCCACAACACTGCTGCCACAACACTGCTGTCACAACACTGCTGCCACAACACTGCTGCCACAACACTGCTGCCACAACACTGCTGTCACAACACTGCTGCCACAACACTGCTGTCACAACACTGCTGCCACAACACTTCTGCCACAACACTGCTGCCACAACACTGCTGCCACAACACTGCTGTCACAACACTGCTGCCACAACACTGCTGCCACAACACTGCTGCCACAACATTGCTGTCACAACACTGCTCTCACAACACTGCTGCCACAACACTGCTGTCACAACACTGCTGTCACAACACTGCTGCCACAACACTGCTGCCACAACACTGCTGTCACAACACTGCTGCCATAACATTGCTGTCACAACACTGCTGTCACAACACTGCTGCCACAACACTGCTGCCACAACACTGCTGCCACAACACTGCTGCCACAACACTGCTGCAACAACACTGCTGCCACAACACTGCTGCCACAACACTGCTGCCATAACATTGCTGTCACAACACTGCTGCCACAACACTGCTGCCACAACACTGATGCCACAACACTGCTGCCATAACACTGCTGTCACAACACTGCTGCCACAACACTGCTGCCACAACACTGCTGCCATAACACTGCTGCCACAACACTGCTGCCACAACACTGCTGCCACAACACTGCTGCCACAACACTGCTGCCACAACACTGCTGCCACAACACTGCTGCCACAACACTGCTGCCACAACACTGCTGCCACAACACTGCTGCCACAACACTGCTGCCACAACACTGCTGCCACAACACTGCTGCCACAACACTGCTGCCACAACACTGCTGCCACAACACTGCTGCCACAACACTACTGCCACAACACTGCTGCCACAACACTGCTGCCACAACACTGCTGCCACAACACTGCTGCCACAACACTGCTGCCACAACACTGCTGCCACAACACTGCTGCCATAACACTGCTGCCACAACACTGCTGTCACAACATTGCTGCCACAACACTGCTGCCACAACACTGCTGCCATAACACTGCTGCCACAACACTGCTGCCACAACATTGCTGCTACAACACTGCTGCCACAACACTGCTGCCACAACACTGCTGCCACAACATTGCTGCTACAACACTGCTGCCACAACACTGCTGTCACAACACTGCTGCCACAACACTGCTGCCACAACACTGCTGCCACAACACTGCTGCCACAACACTGCTGCCACAACACTGCTGCCACAACACTGCTGCCACAACACGGCTGCTGCCACAACACTGCTGCCACAACACTGCTGCCACAACACTGCTGCCACAACACTGCTGCCATAACACTGCTGCCACAACACTGCTGCCACAACACTGCTGCTACAACACTGCTGCCACAACACTGCTGCCACAACACTGCTGCCACAACACTGCTGCCACAACACTGCTGCCACAACACTGCTGCCACAACACTGCTGCCATAACACTGCTGCCACAACACTGCTGTCACAACATTGCTGCCACAACACTGCTGCCACAACACTGCTGCCATAACACTGCTGCCACAACACTGCTGCCACAACATTGCTGCTACAACACTGCTGCCACAACACTGCTGCCACAACACTGCTGCCACAACATTGCTGCTACAACACTGCTGCCACAACACTGCTGTCACAACACTGCTGCCACAACACTGCTGCCACAACACTGCTGCCACAACACTGCTGCCACAACACTGCTGCCACAACACTGCTGCCACAACACTGCTGCCATAACACTGCTGCCACAACACTGCTGCCACAACACTGCTGCCACAACACTGCTGCCACAACACTGCTGCCATAACACTGCTGCCACAACACTGCTGCCACAACACTGCTGCTACAACACTGCTGCCACAACACTGCTGCCACAACACTGCTGCCACAACACTGCTGCCACAACACTGCTGCCACAACACTGCTGCCACAACACTGCTGCCACAACACTTCTGCCACAACACTGCTGCCACAACACTGCTGCCACAACACTTCTGCCACAACACTGCTGCCACAACACTGCTGCCACAACACTGCTGTCACAACACTGCTGCCACAACACTGCTGTCACAACACTGCTGTCACAACACTGCTGCCACAACACTTCTGCCACAACACTGCTGCCACAACACTGCTGTCACAACACTGCTGTCACAACACTGCTGCCACAACACTGCTGCCACAACACTTCTGCCACAACACTGCTGCCACAACACTGCTGCCACAACACTGCTGCCACAACACTTCTGCCACAACACTGCTGCCACAACACTGCTGCCACAACACTGCTGCCACAACACTGCTGTCACAACACTGCTGTCACAACACTGCTGCCACAACACTGCTGCCACAACACTGCTGTCACAACATTGCTGCCACAACACTGCTGCCACAACACTGCTGTCACAACACTGCTGCCACAACACTGCTGCCACAACACTGCTGCCACAACACTGCTGTCACAACACTGCTGCCACAACACTGCTGTCACAACACTGCTGCCACAACACTTCTGCCACAACACTGCTGCCACAACACTGCTGCCACAACACTGCTGCCACAACACTGCTGCCACAACACTGCTGCCACAACACTGCTGCCACAACATTGCTGTCACAACACTGCTCTCACAACACTGCTGCCACAACACTGCTGTCACAACACTGCTGTCACAACACTGCTGCCACAACACTGCTGCCACAACACTGCTGTCACAACACTGCTGCCATAACATTGCTGTCACAACACTGCTGTCACAACACTGCTGCCACAACACTGCTGCCACAACACTGCTGCCACAACACTGCTGCCACAACACTGCTGCAACAACACTGCTGCCACAACACTGCTGCCACAACACTGCTGCCATAACATTGCTGTCACAACACTGCTGCCACAACACTGCTGCCACAACACTGATGCCACAACACTGCTGCCATAACACTGCTGTCACAACACTGCTGCCACAACACTGCTGCCACAACACTGCTGCCACAACACTGCTGCCACAACACTGCTGCCACAACACTGCTGCCACAACATTGCTGCTACAACACTGCTGCCACAACACTGCTGTCACAACACTGCTGCCACAACACTGCTGCCACAACACTGCTGCCACAACACTGCTGCCACAACACTGCTGCCATAACACTGCTGCCACAACACTGCTGCCACAACACTGCTGCCACAACACTGCTGCCACAACACTGCTGCCATAACACTGCTGCCACAACACTGCTGCCACAACACTGCTGCCACAACACTGCTGCTACAACACTGCTGCCACAACACTGCTGCTACAACACTGCTGCCACAACACTGCTGCCACAACACTGCTGCCACAACACTGCTGCCACAACACTGCTGCCATAACACTGCTGCCACAACACTGCTGCCACAACACTGCTGCCACAACACTGCTGCTACAACACTGCTGCCACAACACTGCTGCTACAACACTGCTGCCACAACACTGCTGCCACAACACTGCTGCCACAACACTGCTGCTACAACACTGCTGCCACAACACTGCTGCCACAACACTGCTGCCACAACATTGCTGCTACAACACTGCTGCCACAACACTGCTGCCACAACACTGCTGCCACAACATTGCTGTCACAACACTGCTGCCACAACACTGCTGCCACAACACTGCTGCCACAACACTGCTGCCACAACATTGCTGTCACAACACTGCTCTCACAACACTGCTGCCACAACACTGCTGTCACAACACTGCTGATACAACACTGCTGCCACAACACTGCTGCCACAACACTGCTGTCACAACACTGCTGCCACAACACTTCTGCCACAACACTGCTGCCACAACACTGCTGCCACAACACTGCTGCCACAACACTGCTGCCACAACATTACTGCCACAACACTGCTGTCACAACACTGCTGCCACAACACTTCTGCCACAACACTGCTGCCACAACACTGCTGTCACAACACTGCTGCCACAACACTGCTGTCACAACACTGCTGCCACAACACTTCTGCCACAACACTGCTGCCACAACACTGCTGCCACAACACTGCTGCCACAACACTGCTGCCACAACATTACTGCCACAACACTGCTGTCACAACACTGCTGCCACAACACTTCTGCCACAACACTGCTGCCACAACACTGCTGTCACAACACTGCTGCCACAACACTGCTGCCACAACACTGCTGCCACAACACTGCTGCCACAACACTGCTGCCACAACATTACTGCCACAACACTGCTGCAGTACTCTATGTAGAGTTGTGTCCTAATTTACAAATTGTGTGTAGGATCTTGAATTATGTACAAAAATCCTGAACTGAGCGGAACAAGATCCTGACCCGACTACAAAATACTCTCGATCGATACAGTTCCGTGTACAACTCGACCAGCAACAATTCACGCTTGTACACGCTGTACAGGTGCTCGTATTGACCAACAATTCAAAAACTCTGTATAATTTCATTCTGAAGTGATTTTTACCCGATAAAAAAGCACAATTCCATCAGAGCTTAATTTGATGAGCTCTGTGGG
>NC_091367.1:3791404-3803904 GCF_038502225.1 Cherax quadricarinatus
ACAGCAGTATAATCACACCACCACCAGCAACACACGACCCACCACCAGCAACACACGACCCACCACCAGCAACACACGACCCTCCACCAGCAACACACGACCCACCACCAGCAACACACGACCCACCACCAGCAACACACGACCCTCCACCAGCAACACACGACCCACCACCAGCAACACACGACCCTCCACCAGCAACACACGACCCACCACCAGCAACACACGACCCACCACCAGCAACACACGACCCACCACCAGTAACACACGACCCACCACCAGCAACACACGACCCACCACCAGCAACACACGACCCACCACCAGCAACACACCACCCACCACCAGCAACACACGACCCTCCACCAGCAACACACGACCCACCACCAGCAACACACGACCCACCACCAGCAACACACGACCCACCACCAGCAACACACGACCCACCACCAGCAACACACGACCCACCACCAGCAACACACGACCCTCCACCAGCAACACACGACCCACCACCAGCAACACACGACCCACCACCAGCAACACACCAATAACCACCAGCAGCAATACACCAGGGGTGGTAGTAGTGTTGACGGGGTGGTTGGTCAACACACTCAGGGTGACATTAAGCAAATTGTGGTAGCAAAATGCAGTGTTTACAGTCTCTTCCTCAAGACTCTGTCACTGATAATGCTTATCCAAGATGACAGCACAAGCTGCTGTAAGATGACAGCAACAGCTGCAGTAAGATCACAGCACCAGCTGCTGTAAGATGACAGCACCAGCTGCAGTAAGATCACAGCACCAGCTGCTGTAAGATGACAGCAACAGCTGCAGTAAGATCACAGCACCAGCTGCTGTAAGATGACAGCAACAGCTGAAGTAAGATGACAGCACCAGCTGCTGTAAGATGACAGCACCAGCTGCAGTAAGATGACAGCACCAGCTGCTGTAAGATGACAGCAACAGCTGCAGTAAGATCACAGCACCAGCTGCTGTAAGATGACAGCACCAGCTGCAGTAAGATCACATCACCAGCTGCTGTAAGATGACAGCAACAGCTGCAGTAAGATCACAGCACCAGCTGCTGTAAGATCACAGCACCAGCTGCAGTAAGATGACAGCACCAGCTGCTGTAAGATGACAGCAACAGCTGCAGTAAGATCACAGCACCAGCTGCTGTAAGATGACAGCAACAGCTGCAGTAAGATCACAGCACCAGCTGCTGTAAGATCACAGCACCAGCTGCAGTAAGATGACAGCACCAGCTGCTGTAAGATCACAGCACCAGCTGCTGCAAAATCACAACACCAGCTGCTGCAAAATCACAGCACTAGCTGCTGCAAAATCACAGCACTAGCTGCTGCAAAATCACAACACCAGCTGCTGCAAAATCACAACACCAGCTGCTGCAAAATCACAACACCAGCTGCTGCAAAATCACAGCACTAGCTGCTGCAATATCATAGCACCAGCTGCATCAAATTCACAAATTCACACAGCAAACATACAAACAAACACACATACACACCACACACACAAACACAGCAAACACACACACAAACACAGCAAACACACACACAATAAACATACATACACAGCACACACACAGATGCAACACACACACACACACACATACACACACACACACACACAGTGTCAGTGATAGGCACATATTAATCAATATTACATTCTGGCAGCAATCAGAGCCAATCAGGGTGACGACACCAACAACCTGATTGACTTTTCACGGTTTCTATCATACTACGGGAGAGGAGAGAGAGGAAGAGCCGTATGGAAATGGAAGAGAGAGAGAGAGAGAGAGAGAGATAGAGAGAGAGAGAGAGAGAGAGAGAGAGAGAGAGAGAGATAGAGAGAGAGAGAGAGAGAGAGAGAGAGAGAGAGAGAGAGAGAGAGAGAGAGAGAGAGAGAGAGAGAGAGAGAGAGAGAGAGAGAGCACAACACAGCTGTCAATTTCAACTCCAGAAACCCATAATTGCTCCTCAAGACCCCAGTTGTCTCTCTACTTAACAACCTCAAAGTCACCCCATAACCCCCCATCACCATCACCACCAAAAAATGGGTCCATGGGGGGACCCACTGAAATTGGGTTGGCTAAAATTAAAGCATACTGACTAAAAAAATCATTATTTTACCGCCATAATACCAAATCTCTTAGATTTTATTATACACTTCATACGACTTTTTTTTTAAATACGTCAAATATTAAAATACACAAAAATGTGCCAATATGTTATTGTCAGTGGGTTTAGGTTTGAGAAGGACTTACCTAGCACGGGCCAGTAGGCCTCCTGCAGTGCTCCTCCACTGTTATTAATACGTGGTAGTGGAGTGAGGCTGGTGGCCGCTGTAGCAAGGGTGTCCTTATAGCCAGCGTCCCTCTACCCATCAACTTTTCCTTCTAATATAAAACCATTGCAATATTTTTCCAAAAATTTGACGTCATTCATTGACAGGTGGAAAAAAAATTGCCTTTTTTTTCACCCCAAAACTAAATCATAAATTTCGATTTATTTTTTTTTCTGTACGGCAATAAATTATTTTTTTTTATTTTACGAAATTTTTGTAAAGTCGTTTTATAATGATAAAAAATTGTCTACGTTATGAAGTTGGAAATTTGTTCAAACAATTTCGCCGATAATGAAAATTTTATTATAACTGTCGGTGAGTTAGTGTAGTCACGGGGGAGAGCTAAACAAGTAGGGGCCACCTAGCCACATGTTACGTTACGTTACGTTATAGTGAGACGGGGGGGGGATGTGCTATCACATTACTGTACACCACTGGTAGTGTTACAGTGACACTGTACACCACTGGTAGTGTTACAGTGACACTGTACACCACTGGTAGTGTTACAGTGACACTGTACACCACTGGTAGTGTTAGTGACACTGTACACCACTGGTAGTGTTACAGTGACACTGTACACCACTGGTAGTGTTACAGTGACACTGTACACCACTGATAGTCTTACAGTGACACTGTACACCACTGGTAGTGTTACAGTGACACTGTACACCACTGGTAGTGTTACAGTGACACTGTACACCACTGGTAGTGTTACAGTGACACTGTACACCACTGGTAGTGTTAGTGACACTGTACACCACTGGTAGTGTTACAGTGACACTGTACACCACTGGTAGTGTTACAGTGACACTGTACACCACTGATAGTCTTACAGTGACACTGTACACCACTGGTAGTGTTACAGTGACACTGTACACCACTGGTAGTGTTACAGTGACACTGTACACCACTGGTAGTGTTACAGTGACACTGTACACCACTGGTAGTGTTAGTGACACTGTACACCACTGGTAGTGTTACAGTGACACTGTACACCACTGGTAGTGTTACAGTGACACTGTACACCACTGATAGTCTTACAGTGACACTGTACACCACTGGTAGTGTTACAGTGACACTGTACACCACTGGTAGTGTTACAGTGACACTGTACACCACTGGTAGTGTTACAGTGACACTGTACACCACTGGTAGTGTTACAGTGACACTGTACACCACTGGTAGTCTTACAGTGACACTGTACACCACTGGTAGTCTTACAGTGACACTGTACACCACTGATAGTCTTACAGTGACACTGTACACCACTGGTAGTGTTACAGTGACACTGTACACCACTGGTAGTGTTACAGTGACACTGTTCACCACTGGTAGTGTTACAGTGACACTGTACACCACTGGTAGTGTTACAGTGACACTGTACACCACTGGTAGTCTTACAGTGACACTGTACACCACTGATAGTCTTACAGTGACACTGTACACCACTGGTAGTGTTACAGTGACACTGTACACCACTGGTAGTGTTACAGTGACACTGTACACCACTGGTAGTGTTACAGTGACACTGTACACCACTGGTAGTCTTACAGTGACACTGTACACCACTGGTAGTCTTACAGTGACACTGTACACCACTGATAGTCTTACAGTGACACTGTACACCACTGGTAGTGTTACAGTGACACTGTACACCACTGGTAGTGTTACAGTGACACTGTACACCACTGGTAGTGTTACAGTGACACTGTACACCACTGGTAGTCTTACAGTGACACTGTACACCACTGGTAGTCTTACAGTGACACTGTACACCACTGATAGTCTTACAGTGACACTGTACACCACTGATAGTCTTACAGTGACACTGTACACCACTGGTAGTGTTACAGTGACACTGTACACCACTGGTAGTGTTACAGTGACACTGTACACCACTGGTAGTGTTACAGTGACACTGTACACCACTGGTAATGTTACAGTGACACTGTACACCACTGGTAGTGTTACAGTGACACTGTACACCACTGGTAGTGTTACAGTGACACTGTACACCACTGGTAGTCTTACAGTGACACTGTACACCACTGATAGTCTTACAGTGACACTGTACACCACTGGTAGTCTTACAGTGACACTGTACACCACTGGTAGTCTTACAGTGACACTGTACACCACTGATAGTCTTACAGTGACACTGTACACCACTGGCAGTGTTACAGTGACACTTCACCTACCCCCTAACTGAACCTACCCCTAAATGAACGTACCCTAGGTGAACCTACCCTAAGTCAATCTAACTGAACCTGACCTGACCTGAGGGTCGGCAAGTCGTCTCACATTCTCTGGCCACTAACTAATGTCAAGAATGATAATTTTCAATTTTTTTCACTTTTCAAACAGCGATGGGAGGGTATCCCTAGAAGTTAACTTTGTCGTAGGAGTAACACAGACTTGCTGGAGGTACGGCACTGTGACAGAGTCCTGGTGAGAGTCCTGGTGAGAGTCTTGGTGAAAGTCCTGGTGAGAGTCCCGGTAAAAGTCCTGGTGAGAGTTCTGGTGACAGTCCTGGTGAAAGTCCTGGTGAGAGTCCTGGTGAAAGTCCCGGTGAAAGTCCTGGTGAGAGTCCTGGTGAGAGTCCTGGTGACACTTCTGCTGCATGTAATTCTGACTTCAAAAATGCGTCTCCCGTTATGATGTTGTTCTGCTGAAAATCAACCGTACAACTTCTCCCGTTAACGGTTCCCGCTCTGTTGAAACCAGCTCGGCTCGAAAGGCAAAACTAAAGACATTAACGACATAAAAGGAACTTAATTACACAACCTTTCGCTCAAAGTTGACCCGATAAAGCTCATTACGGGAGAAACATCGCCCCTCTAATACTGGCTCTACTGCCCGAGTCCAGCTGATGATGTCGCACCCCAAATCTCTATGTTAAAATCGTCAAAAATTAATATTTTTGACCTCTCCATCCTCGGAGAAAAGTTGGTGCAGTGTTGGAAGTCGTTCCAGGATGATAGTTGGCGCATTTCTTGCTGAAAGGCAGCCAATACCCAGTCCATTTTAACCAGGAAAGGGGTGGGGGTGGGGGGTCTTTTTTTTTAGGGGATGGGAAGGGGGTTGGTGTTCCTTCTATAAATCCGCCCCGACCCACCGCCTCTTTCATCTTGCAAACGACGGATTGAAAAATGTGAATTGGGGATCCCAGATGAACTTTTTTCCTGTCCCCTACAGCACTGACTCCCTCCATTGTTATCTCCACCACTATCACTGTTATCTCCACCACTATCATTGTTATCTCCACAACTATCATTGCTATCTCCACTATTACCATTGCTATCTCCACCACTATCATTGTTATCTCCACCACTATCACTGGTATCTCCATCACTATCATTGTTATCTCCACAACTATCATTGCTATCTCCACTATTACCATTGCTATCTCCACCCCTAACATTATCTCCACCACTATCATTGTTATCTCCACCACTATCACTCGTATCTCCACCACTATCATTGTTATCTCCACAACTATCATTGCTATCTCCACTATTAACATTGCTATCTCCACCCCTAACATTATCTCCACTATTAACATTGCTATCTCCACCCCTAACATTATCTCCACCACTATCATTGTTATCTCCACCACTATCTCTGGTATCTCCACAACTATCATTGCTATCTCCATACCTAACACTGCTATCTCCACAACTACTATTGCTATCACCACTATCATTATTATCTCCACCATTACCATTCAGTATCCCACTGAACAGTTTTCCCTTAGTGTGGGAAGGGTTCGTGGAGATCTGATGGTTGGAGTTAAACACACTTGTTGGATGGTAACACATATATTGGCAGAGTGTGAAGGAGGAGGAGCCCAGCCTGCCTGTTGCTGCTTGGTAGGTCTAACGGGAACTGAGGCCGATGCAGCGCATCCCACGCACTCATGCGGCATCACGTGACGTCACACAAACTAGTCGCTAGGCCTAGCAAAGGGTCGTGTATGTAAAACATATGGATGGTACTAGCTATGATACTCAGATAACATATACATATACGGGATCAGCAACTATGTTGACATTAGGATGACTACAAGGGTGCAGTTCCTGTCTTACCTGTGTTCTCAAAACGACAGGTCACCTGACATGTATAATCATTTCCAAGTCTTTCCCCCCTTCCTTACGTTCTCTAATACGACCTGCATGATTAACAGGGGTTATAATGAAGGATAACCCAAGAAAGCTTGGCACTGTGGCATATTCCAGCTGGGGGCATACGATCTTCTTTCCTGAGATGCGACTCCACAGCAGACAAGTGACTCCTAGGTCAAGGGTACCCAAACTCCTCAACTCATTGATCCCTTCACGAAGTCTCAAACTGTTCATCAACCCCCAAATATTTATTACGAAAATAATTTAATAGTATTTTAACTAATAGAACTACAAATAATAATATTAATGACTTAAAAAAAAAGGTAATATTAAAATTATGAAAAATATAAAACAGACTTTTTTACTGAAACTGTTGAAATTATTAATGGGAAGAAAGTATCAGATGATCATCAACAAGGTCACTGATATCTGGTTGATATTATCAGTGGGATGGATGCCTCTGATGATCATCAACAAGGTCACTGATATCTGGTTGGTGACTGGTGAGTTTTAGTGTTAAGTCACCACGTTCTTCCAGGTTCAGTCTGTTCCGCTGCTTAATTTGAACTTCATTTGGCTTAGAAAGACAAGTAAGTAAACACTAGGAGATATTAGAAAATGTCCTTCTGCTAGGTGAACATGGACATTAGATGTAGGAAATGTGTCCATCCATCTCGACTCGCCAGTATATCAAACCTGCTTCGACTGGGTTGTGAGCGAAATGCTTCATCAAGAAACTCTAGGAAATTCCATACACCATTTCAAGACTGAGTATGACAGGGCCTGCGAGACCAGGAACCAGTTTTTGAGGTTAATAGGCGAGGCCAGGAGCTGAGTCTCGACTCACCGCTAACACAAATCGGTAAGCACACACACACACACACACACTACAAGCCTATACACACAACCATTGCACCAAAACACGTAAAACAGATTCACTGTAGGTCCCGTACAGGTCGTCCTACAGGTCCCCTGCGTCCCCCCCACCCCCAGTGGGTCCTTGCTTCCACCTGTTCCCTCATCAGTGCCAGGAGAGGCAGAGAGGAGGCGGCAGCAGGTGTGTGTGATCAATAATGTGATCAAGTACTCATCTCACAGCTGCCTCCAGCCACCCAAACCTGGCAGGTCCTGAGTCTGATGATGGTGACGCCAACTAGCTGGTCTGGAACTTAACGCCAACTGGCTAGATTGCAACCTGACGCCAACTGGCTGGTCTGGAACTTAACGCCAACTGGCTAGACTACAACCTGACGCCAACTTGCTGGTCTGGAACTTAACGCCAACTGGCTAGACTGCAACCTGACGCCAACTGGCTGGTCTGGAACTTGACGTCAACTGGATGGCCTAGAACTTAACGTCAAATGGCTGGTCTGGAACTTGACACCAACTGGCTGGCCTGCAACCTAACGTCATGTGCAAGAAAGGTATAAAATACCGACAATATGAAAGTTAAGACACATGTGCAACATCTGGATATCTTTATTGTAGACGTTTCGCCATCCAGTGGCTTTATCAATACAGATTCTAGGACATAATTAGAAGACGGTAGAACTATATACAAAAGATGAAGTAATCAGTTCCTCGGCCTTGGAGTTAGTGTTCACAGCATCGTGGTGGAGGAGAATCTGGAGTAAAGGCAAGGAGACTGGCGGTTACATAGGCGCCAGTGGATAGGGACGTGTAACAGACGAGGGCATAGTCACTGGTAGGCGGGATTCCCCAGTGGAAGTAGGTCCTACCCAAAGGGATGGGTTAGTTGTTGTAGCCGTGAAGAAGGTCTTGTAGATGTCCTCTGAACCAAGATTCCATGATGTTGCAGTGTCTGACAGGTTGTGGAAGAATCTATATTGATAAAGCCACTGGATGGCAAAACGTCTACAATTAAGATATCCAGATGTTGCACATGTGTCTTAACTTTCAACCTAACGTCAACTGGCTGGTCTGCAACATGGCGCCAACTGGCTGGCCTGGAACTTAACGCCAAACTGGCTGGCTTGCAACTTGACGTCAACTGGGTGGTCTGGCTCACAAAGAAAAGGAATGTGTGTTCTGAAGAGCACTCTACCCTGGCAGATCAAGGACCGGGAAGGACACAAGCCGTGTAACTGTCAGAATTCTGCTTCCCTAGATTGACACCATTCTTGCCACGGGTCAAGTCGTAAACCCCGTTACCATGTGGAGAGTCATCCTAGGTATAATTTAGTAACAAAAATAAAACATACAAACACAAAATAATAATAATAATAATAATAATAATAATAATAATCTTTATTTCTACAAGTACATGCACTAGGTATACAGGCCCAGTTGACATCAGTGACACACTACTATAAAGAAAGCCCTTTGTTATGCAAAGCATTCCGGGCAAATTATGTCAATTTTGTCCCCAGGATGCGACTCACACAAGTCGATTAACACCCAGGTACCTATTTTACTGCTAGATGAACATGGACAGCAGGAAACGCCCTAATGTTCACACCTGTACCGGTAATCGAACCACGGAGCTCAATACACAAAAAAATACCATCACACTACGTAAATATCGAAAATCTGTGAGAAATATAAACAAAATCTGTTAAAATATCCAAAAATCTGCTAAAAATATAAAAAAAATCTATTAAAATATCCAAAAATCTGTTAAAAACGGTGAATTTCCGTTTTTTGTCGAGGAAGCAAACGGAAGCGTCTGTTGTTCGTAGGGAAAGTTAATGGAAAACTTCTGATTTTCTCGTGAGGGAAGAGAAAACAGAAATTTCTTTCGCTAGTTAGGGAAAAACAGGAGATTCTGTTATTCGCGAAGAAAGAAAACGAACATTTCTTTATTGTTTTTAAGTAAAGATAACAGAGTTTATTCTTAATGGAGGAAAAAAATGGAGTTTCAGTTCTCCATACGGAAGAAAACGGAAGGGGGAAAAAACGGAAATAAAAGAAAACGGAAGATTTCTGTTATTCGTATTCGGGGAAAAAAATATAGTTCTACCAGAGGAATAAATTACGTTTCCGGCAGTCGTTCACAGGAGGGAATGATATAATTTCTTCCCGTAGCTCGTGGGGGAAAAAACTGCCAAAAATATGGGGAATTTCTTTTCCAACCGTTTACGGGAAGTAATGTGTAAATGACTGTAAATAAATATTTAATATTTTAATACTGCCTTTAGCTGAATGATCTGAGGCAGGATAACAGCTCTCAGCTTGTATCTGAAATATGGCAGGATAACAGCTCTCAGCTTGTATCTGAGATAAAGCAGGATAACAGCTCTCAGCTTGTATCTGAGATAAGGCAGGATAACAGCTCTCAGCTTGTATCTGAGATAAGGCAGGATAACAGCTCTCAGCTTGTATCTGAGATAAAGCAGGATAACAGCTCTCAGCTTGTATCTGAGATAAGACAGGATAACAACTCTTAACGTTTATCTATGCTGAGGGCAGTATAACAGCTGTGTGGCAACGGCTTGATAAAGCTCCTGGAGAGTGAAACGTTACCATAATAGTACAACAGCTCTTGGTAGGTTATATATACCGAGATTACAGAACAAACTCCCGAGTACCGTCATAGAAGCTAAAACGTTGTGTAGTTTTAAAAATAAGTTGGATAAACACATGAGTGGGTGTGAGTTGGACCCGACTGGCTTGTGCTAATAGGTCTGAAGCATGGTGCCAGATAAGTGGAAAATGGCAAATGTGATACCTATTTTCAAAGCAGGTGACAGGTCCTTAGCTTCGAACTATAGACCAATAAGCCTAACCTCCACAGTGGGAAAATTTATGGAATCAATAATTGCCGAGGCAGTTCGTAGCCACCCTGAAAAGCATAAATTAATCAACGAATATCAGCATGGTTTTACAAAGGGGCGTTCCTGCCTTACTAATTTATTAACTTTTTTCACTAAGGTATTTGAGGAGGTAGATCATGGTAATGAATATGATATTGTGTACATGGACTTCAGTAAGGCTTTTGACAGGGTCCCACATCAGAGACTATTGAGGAAAATTAAGGCACATGGAATAGGAGGAGAAATTTTTTTCCTGGATAGAGGCATGGTTGACAAATAGGCAGCAGAGAGTTTGCATAAATGGAGAGAAATCAGAGTGGGGAAGCGTCACGAGCGGTGTTCCACAGGGGTCAGTGTTGGGCCCCCTGCTGTTCACAATCTACATAAACGACATAGATGAGGGCATAAAGAACGACATCAGCAAGTTTGCCGATGACACCAAAATAGGCCGTCGAATTCATTCTGAAGAGGACATTAGAGCACTCCAGGAAGATTTGAATAGACTGATGCATTGGTCGGAGAAGTGGCAGATGCAGTTTAATATAGACAAATGCAAAGTTCTAAATGTTGGACAGGACAATAACCATGCCACATATAAACCAAATAATGTAGATCTTAATATTATTGATTGCGAAAAAGATTTAGGAGTTCTGGTCGCAATAAAGCTAATAGAATCCTTGGCTTCATATCAAGAAGCATAAATAATAGGAGTCCTCAGGTTGTTCTTCAACTCTATACATCCTTGGAAATAAATGGTATAAAATACCGACACAATGGCAATATAAACACAAATGAAGTATAATGTGATCCTTTATTGACTACGTTTCGCCCACACAGTGGGCTTTTTCAAGTCACAAACAGAACTACCTGGGGTGGAAGGAACGCGAGTATTTATAGTCCGGCTGAGGTCAGGTGAAGAATGCTGCATCTGATGATGTACCGAGTTGGGTTGTAGAGTCTAAAAACTTTCGCCCACTGTGTGGGCGAAACGTAGTCAATAAAGGATCACATTATACTGCATTTGTGTTTATATTGCCATCTATACATCCTTGGTTAGGCCTCATTTAGATTATGCTGCACAGTTTGGGTCACCGTATTACAGAATGGATATAAATGCTCTGGAAAATGTACAAAGGAGGATGACAAAGTTGATCCCATGTATCAGAAACCTTCCCTATGAGGATAGACTAAGGGCCCTGAATCTGCACTCTCTAGAAAGACGTAGAATTAGGGGGGATATGATTGAGGTGTATAAATGGAAGACAGGAATAAATAAAGGGGATGTAAATAGTGTGCTGAAAATATCTAGCCTAGACAGGACTCGCAGCAATGGTTTTAAGTTGGAAAAATTCAGATTCAGGAAGGATATAGGAAAGTACTGGTTTGGTAATAGAGTTGTGGATGAGTGGAACAAACTCCCGAGTACAGTTATAGAGGCCAGAACGTTGTGTAGCTTTAAAAATAGGTTGGATAAATACATGAGTAGATGTGGGTGGGTGTGAGTTACACCTGATAGCTTGTGCTACCAGGTCGGTTGCCGTGTTCCTCCCTTAAGTCAATGTGACCTGACCTGACTAGGTTGGGTGCATTGGCTTAAGCCGGTAGGAGACTTGGACCTGCCTCGCATGGGCCAGTAGGCCTGCTGCAGTGTTCCTTCGTTCTTATGTTCTTATGACTAGGTGGGTCACTGGTTTAAGCCGGGAGGTGACTTAGACTTGCCTCGCATGGGCCAGTAGGCCTGCTGCAGTGTTCCTTCGTTCTTATGTTCTTATGACTAGGTGGGTCACTGGTTTAAGCCGGGAGGTGACTTAGACTTGCCTCGCATGGGCCAGTAGGCCTGCTGCAGTGTTCCTTCCTTCTCAGGCTCTTATGTAATCTTTGACTGTACATATATATATATGCAAAACAACCACTCTGAAAGAATAGAGAAATTCCAAGCGCTTTCGTGACTACTCACATTATCAAGGAACTATGATAATGTGAGTAGTCACGAAAGCGCTTGGAATTTCTCTATTCTTTCAGAGTGGTTGTTTTGCATATTTTGAAATCACCTGTTTACTGTGATCTTATTGTATATATATATATATATATATATATATATATTATATATATATATATATATATATATATATATATATATATATATATATATAAGCTGTCTAATCGACAGCTTTTTAAACGCAATAAAGCAACCCAAGTTCAGTCGGCAGATAAGCAGACTTTGTTTCGGAGTTATCTTAGATAA